>NC_087458.1:20360241-20666657 GCF_036321535.1 Camelus dromedarius
CCATAGCAGGTTTTTAGTAAATATTTGCTGAATGAACAAATAAGTGAACCAGGTCTAGGAATTTAGGTCGAATATGTCCTGAACCTGTAATACTCCCTTAAAGCTGATTTATTCTTTTAAATCCCTTTCTAATTTGCCTCATTCTCTAAAGTTTAGAATGCGAGAAAAGTTCTGAGTACCAACATAATCGCAATATAAGTTTACAAGGTTTAGGTAAAAATGCTTTGAGTTTTTCAGCAAAGAGTTTTGTAGATATATTGTTTGTATGAAATCTCTTAAGAATATCAAAATGTCTTTTAATGTTATCTATTTAGTTTCAAAGTACCAGACATACCTTAACAGAAACTTAGTGTTTCAAATTGACTGTATTCCTAGTGGGTATCCCTTAGTTTCATAATTTGAGATCCTGAAGTGGTCTTTAGTTTTTATATCAATGTAAGGCTTAGGATTTGTGCAGGAAAAGTCAGAGAAATATTTGCTCCTAAATCCCACAAACTCCTTTTATCTCTTAAATTCCATTCATCTTTGGTACCACTCTGACCGTTTTTAGGGTAAAAGAGGTTTTGGTTGAATAATGACCTGGGGCTTGGGTAAACTTATGGGTGCTGCTTTATTTAAATAGAAATGAACTCTCCAGGGATGGCCTGTGCTGTTTTTTTTACTGGCATTCCTTTTGTCATAACAGAACAAGACTAGCATTTAGGGATGCGTGACATTGATTTTACCAGGCAATGTATACTTGGCTTTGAGAGTAATTGAATTGTATCATAGGACACAAAAATGAAATAATTGTCAGAAGAAGGTGAAGAATTTGTATGTGTATAGCAAAAATATGAAGATAATTTGTTTCCTTGCATTGTTAGTACCAGTTTATTTTTGTGATTTTTAAGATAATTATGTTTATATGTTATTGGTGTAATAAAACTGCCTTTGTTCTTTGATAGTTTGGTAATATTTTATCTCATTTTTCATCACTGTTCTGCAGAATCATAGACCAATCTAACAACGTGGAGATAGCATCTTTTCCAATCTATAAGGTGTTATTCTGTGCACGTGGACATGATGGAACAACAGAGAGCAATTGCTTTGCATTTACAGAGAGCTCCCATGGTTCAGAAGAATTCCAGATACATGTTTTCTCCTGTGAAATTAAAGAGGCAGTAAGTATAATATAGTATAGCAATTTGCTATTGAGATGAACCAGGGTAATATTTTTGAACCCTAATCTCACTGTCATGTAATTTTGTATATATGACCATATACCGTATTACATAAATTTGGAGTATATGTCTAAAGACAAAATATTTGTAAGGGCACAGAACTGAATATGGAAAGCTAAATCTGATAACTCTGTGCACTAAAGTGGTGCTGTAGGTAGGGCACTCTCAGTTTAACAGATTAACGGAAAAGTTCCCCTCGATGGGGTGTCCTCTCACCCCACTGTGATAGTGATTGCTCAGGCTTAGAAAGGAGGAATATTTTTGTACCCCTTTTATTGTTTTGCCCAGGTTGATTGGTCCATGTGATTGAAAAAAAAGTTTTCTCTGCTGGGTATCTCTACTTAGATACCGCACTAAGATTGTTTCATAGACCTCTGTGGTTCTCACTGGTGATCTTTTGTTATGTGCTTTCACTCAGAGGCTGTCTTTTGTTCTAGAGAACTGGTTTAATAAAAAAAACAAATGCTCACATAAAGCAGGGGTATCAACTTGTAGTATTTTACAGATGCCGGTAAGTTCCTCTTAGCAATTATTAAGTGGTAGATTATTCTTAGACTGGAGAAGTATGTAAGAATCAAATGGCTGCTACATAAATGCGGGAATGGCCTTCTTTTCTGTATCTATTGAATTCTCCCCAGTTTAAATACAAGTTGCACTTTCAGAACTTCAGGACTTATGTAACCATTCCAAAGGCATTAATAAACGTGTTTGGATGGACAAGGTCTCAGGTGTGTTTGCTTTTGGAAATATAAATTGTCAGCACAAAATGCTGAAAGCCGCAGTTGCTCTATTTTCTCTTTACCATGAAACTTAAATGATTGTATTAACAGGAGTTCTGAGAGTTTATTTCTGGCCACACTGTGGAATTCATAGAAATGTAGATTTCTGTGTGTTTGATACTAAGCTTGAGGGGGTCTGTTGGTTGTTATACCTTGGTGATTAATTTTACACTAAAATTAACATGCACACACACACATAATTTAGATTGTAGCCATAGAAGTTCTTTGTCAGAAGCATGCCTGTGTAAGAAGTTCAAGTTTGTTTGTTTTTTTAGATAGTTCTAAATCATCCCAGCGTTTATGTACACACAAACATACATACGTACATATACATAGACATATACACATATACATATGCTGACTACTTAGCCAAGTGTGTGAGGCATAGGAGAGTGAATGAGTACAAGAGTGCCTGGCACATAGGAGGCAATGAATATAAATAAGTTGAAAGAATGAGTGTGTGTTTGTAAATTAGGGGTTCTGTTTCTGATCCTTACAACTCCACCACAGAGGTGGGGAAGCAGATGGTAGAGTCCTGGCATTTCATGTTGGCAGCCATCATTAAACATACCTGTGTGGTTTCTGGATAACTGGTGCTCAACAGCAAGAAATTGAACTCTGAAGAATTGGAGAACCTGCTGATGGAGAGTCAGAAACACTGCTGCAGAAGGAAACTGAAAGGGACCTGGTTGCAAGCATTTTTCAATACTGTGATGGTATGAAACTCTCTTTATGGATTATAGCATCCACTGGTTATGGGTGGGAGAAATATTTGTCATTTTTGAGAACTTTAACAGTGGGTAAGCTGGGGAATTCTTGGCTTGACCATTTTGGATATGGTATTAAATATTATTTGTAGAGAGGCTGTTTGGTGCATTGCAGGTTGTGAGAAAGTGATACCCATGTATTAATTTTTTTAGAGTAAATTTTTCAAAGTTTTGCATTATAGGACGTAGGTGATAAAATTCACTGTTTGAAGGAGAAATGCATGATAATTGTCTTTCAGCTTTATTACTAGAGATCATTTCTGAATGGAAAATAACCCAATATAAATATAAAACTTAGCCAGGCACTCTGCTAAGCACTTACTTGATACTCATAACATCTCCATAACATAGATAGTATTTAGTCGAGTGATCTTACGCTCCTCTTTGCCTGGAGCAGTCCTGGTTTATGCCTGTTGTCCAGGTATACTATTAAAGCACTTCTTTTTATTCTCAAAAGTATTGTGGTTTGGCTGATGAATTGTATGGTTACCCTTTCTTTATCCCAAGGCTAAGAGAATAGATGATAGAACTGGTTTCAGAAGCAAGTTTCTGACTCTGAAGATCCATGTAATTTTCAGTAACAACTTTCCTGTTGCTTTCTTCTGAAAAGTGAATGTGGAGTTTTATCTTTCAATTATGCTTTATAAAGGGATTTTTCAGTCCTGTAGCTTGCATTCCAGCAACCTTTGCATTCTACTCATGCCTTTTACAGAAGATGTCTGACATTTTCCTGTCTTCCTTAAAGAATAATTACTCTTTTAATTAATCTGAAGCTTTTTTTGTTGGATTTGCTGGTTGTCTGGTTATCTGATTCCTAGAAGTTTCTTGTTCTGTGGTGAAAGGACAACTTTAGTCCTCATTGTTTGGGTCCCTCTCGATAGGCACAGACAGTTGACAAAGATAGCTCAAGAACAGATGACAGACATTCTTATTGCTTAAATATGTGCTATGCAGCACTGTTGCTAATTTGTTTCCCGTTGTTTGCAGACTCCTTGGATGAGGTCTGAAGAAGTTTGTCAGTTAAAGGCATGAAGACATCTTCTCAAGAGGGAGTAGCAGCATGGCTGCCACTACCAGCGGTCACTGTGATTTGCTCTTATTTCACCATTAAGCGCCACAAGCAGCAGGCACCAGCAGTGGTAGAGGGGAAGCACAGTGAGTGTGACGGCTTTGTTGGACCTGTCACAAGGATTGGGGTTCCCCCACAGAAGGGTTAGGACACATTTGACTTATTACCCTGGATATTCTTCTGTAGGACTCTGCTGTAGCGGATCTCAGTTCTCTATGGACTAAAGAGTTGGGGAATCCAGCCAGAAATACCCTGATACTGATGATCTTTGTGCAGGGAGAGTGATGTGGTAGACTTCGGCTGAAGAATTGCAGACAAAGCAGAGTATCAGAAAGCATAGTGAAAAAAGCCGAGGAGGCACCTATTCTGTTGCATCTTTATGGATATATTATACAAAACTGTTTTTTAAAGATACTTTAAAAGGCTTAGTTGACTCTCCTTAAGAATTTATTTTTACTAGGCAGTGTAACCATTTTCTTCAAAACAGATTTTGAAGTTTTTATAGTATAATATACTTAACCATTATGAGCAGTTCTCATAATGGTTGCATAATAGAAGCAGGTTGTTATCATCAGGTGTTAAAGACATTCAGAGGTATTTCATGATAAATCTCAAGGGTATCATTAGGAAGATATTTATTCTTAATGTACTGGTTTTTCTTGGGGTTGCTGATAGGCCAATATTAAAAGAAAACCTTATTCCTTGAATGGAAAAAAATTATTTCTAAACACATATTTATGGAGATAGTGTTTTAGAAAAATGCTTTACTTTGGAAATTAATTTGTAAGTTATATTGTTAGTGTTCTTCTTAATAAGTTGACCTTTTTAATTTTAAAAAGGTTTCTTGTATAATATGCCTCTTATTTTAGCTCCTTTCAGTGAGTAATATATTTGAGCAAGTTGTCTTTAAAATTTTAACACATATCTTTCTGGGTGTCTTTTATAGAATGATTTTTCTACATTTATTTTGGGGGTGAACATTTTCTTGATACATTTTTAGAAGAGTTGATTCTCTTTCGCCAGTATTAGTGAAAAGACTTTATCTTGGAAAAATTGGCTATGCTATTTATTTTAAGTAAATACCTTGTTTAATCTCAGTTTTGGGACTGTTAACATGTAATGCATATTTGAGAATTTGGAAAATACTGAAATACAAAAGAAAATAAAAGTTACTCAGAATTCCACCAGTTGGCGTATCTCCTTTCTATGTACCTACATGTGCCCTCCTCCCCACCTCTTCAAAAACAGCAACTCCAACAGATAGTTTTGTGTTTAACTAGTCCTTTCTGTGTCTATTACCTTCTAGGGAAAAATTGTACTGTATTATTTGTCAATAAAACTTTTGACTTCTGCAAAGAAAATGCCTATTCTGGATTATTGTGTATGTGTGCATACTATTTTATTTATATATATACATATATACATATATACATATGTGTATATATAAAATATGGTGTGACATGTATAGAAATGTTTTCCATGGTATTATGTTTTAAATTTTCTTTTCCTGATGAAATTGGTTACCCCATTTGTTCCGGTAACTACAGACACTGATAATCATTGTTTCTGAACTTACTCCACCTTACTAAATTCCTGGATCATCATTCTAGCATATTCACAGACTCTAGAAGTCTCAAAGGACTTTAATCTTGCTGTTGGAAATATCAACTTCTAAGACACGGTCAGGATTAAATGCAGTTTGATTGCTGTTAATGAAGTTAATGTACTGTTACGTCCTTCCTCCAAAAAGAGAGAAGGGTGTAACCTGATTTTCCCTCCCATCATTCTCTGTCACTATAGTTCAGCCCCGTATACTTAGCCTTTTGAAAAAGACATCCCTGAGCCTTGCCCATCTACTTTAGAATATGCCAAGTTCTTTGACTTTTTTGGTGTGGCCTAATGTAGCAGGCTTGCTGACAGCTCTGATAGGAAGAAAATGAAATAGAAGATATGGGACAGAAGAAGAAAGGATAAATACAGTTGGGATTTGACTCTACTAATGTATCAAAAATTATGTACAGGTATTCTATTTTCATATATAATGTTTTCTCAAAAGTATCCTTAAAATGTTCTCTTAAAGATATGTAAAAAGTAAATAATAGACCACACTTTATTTGGGGTTAGGATGTGGGGAGTACTCAAAGAACTGAAAGTAAAAGTCCCTTTTTATGCTTTACCTTGTAGGCATAATCTTCAGTGACTTATTTCTAGCATGTACTTTGATTCTGTTTCCCTCTATAACACTTAAATCATTGAGCTAAGTCAAACAAGAGTTCATTTGAGGCTGAACATTTCTTCTTTTGGATTGCCTGATTATTCCTGTCCATTTACCCCAAGCACATTCAACTTACACGTGATGAAATGTAAGCTCTATGTTCGCTGCTGTATCCCTAGCACCGAGGATAAAACTTAGCACACAGAAGGCACTCAAAAACTATTTGTTGAGTGAATGAGTAAATTTATCATTGTCTTAATTCTATGGGATTTGAGGTCTACAGTTGACTAATATCAATTTTTGCTGCTTTATTGTTTTTACTCATTTATGTAAAATTATAATGGGATAACACATTAACATATTAAAAAATTTTACGAGCACTGTGATAGAAATTTGATGCTATTGCTGAAGTTGAACTTTAGGCTGACAGGCAGCATTCTTATACAGGTAAAGTGTATAAGTCAGTTAATTTAGAAAACTTAATTTGGCATTGGAGAGGCAATTTGGGGTAATCATTAATTACTAGACGTAAGAGTGGCTATTGGAAGTTTGAGGACCATTTTGTTTTTGCATGCGTAGACTGTGTGTATGAGAAAAGGTAGAGTATATTAATATAACAAAAATAGACAATTGAGGAAAGTCTCCCATTTAAGAAATTGTACTGTTGATGAGAGCACTCTTATTTCAAGCAGATTGTAAAATATTATAATCCTAGACTACTATAATTCAAAGAATAATTTGAATTCACTTTATCTAAAGGGAAGAATTTGTTAATATTCAGAGAAGTTTTGTAACTAGTACCTCCCAAAGTGAGATTTTGAAAATATGACCATTGTTTAAACACTTCTTATTTCATGTTTTCATTTGTTCAACCCATGGGTGGCCTGAGAGATTTGGAAGGTCTTTTGTGCTTCAAGCTTACAAGTTTGAGATGTATGATGCTTCTTTTGGAACCAGGGAAGAGAATAACTTCTGGAAAAGTATGGGATTTTAGAGTCCTTCTTTAGGAAAAGAGTATAAGCCATTGGGACTACCTACCTACCTACCTACCTACCTACCTACCTACCTACCTATCTATCTCATTTTGTGTGTGTGTGTGTGTGTGTATAAAGTAGTCACCAGAGTGGCTTAATACTAATAAATTTGATAAGAACATTTTAGTATTCATTCATTCTGTGACACATTTATACCACAACAACATTGAGTAACAACACTGGAAGCTCTTGAAGCCATGTTACCACATTTGCTTACTCCTAAAAACAGTATTTATTCTGTGCCTCAGGATAGAAGTGTTCATTGGGAAGTTCAGTGTTCATTAGGAAGATTTAGATGCCAGCACCATTTGAGTGATTATCTTAGGATTCATTTCATTTCAATTTATGAGTCCTAGAAACATCTATAAATACATACAGCTGCTTTTGTGAGTTTAAGATAAACATCTTTATTACAATGTTTAAATGCCAGATTGAAAGACGCAAGCTACAGTTGATTCTTGAACAACGTGCTCAGGGTCGGGTGTTAGGGGCGCTGACCGTCCGCTTAGTCAAAAATCCATGTATAATTTATAGTTGGCCCTCCATATCCGTGGTTCCTTCTTATCCACGGTTCCACATCTGCCGATTCAACCAACTGTCGTTGTATAGTACTGTAGTGTTTACTATTGAAAAATACCCGTGTATAAGTGGACCTGTGCAATTCAAACCCATGTTGTCCAAGGGTCAACTGTGTGTCTATGTGTATATATGCTTATACTATATATATGCTATATATTATAAACTACATATATATGCTTAGACTATATGTGCTTTATCTGCTAAAAAAATTGTGGCTATAGATTCAAGAATTAGTAGAGAAATCTATAAAAATACAGTTAAAATTTTTGCCTAATATTATTTTCATTTTTATTCTTTTAGGTAAGCAGAATTTTATATAGTTTCTGTACAGCATTCAAACGTTCTTCTAGACAAGTTTCTGATGTCAAAGACTCAGTTATTCCTACCCCCGACAGTGATGTGTTTACATTCAGTGTCTCCTTGGAGGTAAAAGAAGATGATGGAAAAGGAAACTTTAGGTGAGGTTATTTGGAAAGAATAAAAATGTCTGAAATGTAATATCAGCTGATATAAAGGTTCCAGAAACTATACAGTGTTGGTATAAAGCTTTAGGCTGATAAATATTTCGCCAGTGAACGCATGGTTCACTTTTGTCATGGTTTTCAGATATTTTATGTAAAAGATTTTCTTCATATTTAAAAATACTTATACTATGGAAAATTTAGTAAAATAATAAAAGAATAAAAAGCTATGATATTGTCAGCCACAATCACTTTTAATATTTGATTTCTAGGGTGTAGTTTTATACAGTTGTATATATATAATTCTTTTTAAGTTCATGATAGAAGAATTTTTCTCTTGCAGTACTCTTAGGATTAAAGAAATTGTTACTGATTACTAGTAGTATATTGTATGGTTTGATTATCATTTAATTAACCCTTTCCTCCTGTTGTATGTTTGGAATGTTTTTCTTTAGTTCAAAAATAAACAGATAAAAGGAAATAGTTACGCTCTTTAACGATAACCTGTGTGCCTTTACTTTGCCTTTATTTCTAACAATAGTTGTTAGGTAGGTATTTTATCTGTATTTTTTTTTTCAGGTATAGAAATTGAATCTCAGGTCAAACAAGTTGTTCAAGATATTTTCTTTTCAGATAAGGCGACCTATATTTTAGACATTTATTGTTTTCATGAGAATTGTCAGTCTGACCTAAGCTAGAATTAACTTGCCCTGATCTATATCCCTTTGTTCATGTTTTATTTATAGTTACTTGGATTTGTCACCATCATTTCAAGTTCTAGGTGTTTAAAAGTAAGCTCTTCTCAGTTGTCTTGCCTTGGGTTTCCCTGTGTTAAAGGCAGTCTTGACCACACAACCAGCTTAATCAGAAATGTGACAGTCTTCAAAGTAATTAATTAAATAAGCCATGTGCCTGAATTTGTTAACATTTAAAAGCTAAAATTTGAAATGTCATTTAAAAAGTTTCATTTTTAATCTTGGTTAGAGATAAATTATAAGGTTCTTGTAAAGCCAGTTTAAAAATTAATTCCAACTCTGTTTTGCTGACAGTGAAGTTTGTAGTTTGTTACTCTGGCAAGATGAGAGTTTAGTACATCTTAAGCTTAAATACTTTGTTGTCTCATTTTACCCTTGAAATAGGTTATATTTTTAAGTATTTTTATTTATTGTTTTGATAATTCCTTTTTTTTTGTATATTTCAGTCCTGTGCCTAAGGATAGAGATAAATTTTATTTCAAATTAAAACAAGGAATAGAGAAGAAGGTTGTGATTACAGTGCAGCAACTTTCTAACAAAGAATTAGCTATTGAAAGGTAAGCAGCTTGCTCCTAAATGCTACCAAAAACTTGTATTGACATTGTTACTGTGTTTCAAGAGACATACTGTTGAATCGCAGCTGTATTATTTACTGTGACTTCTCTCCATACTTCAGTTTCTCCATTTAAAAGTGAGAATGAGAATCATAATGCTTTCCCCACTTAAATAAGTTAGATATAACTGCTTCGTTGAAAATCTCAATGGGGAAAATAAACATGAAATGTCTTTATTTTTTCAGTAATAACTGCTTCAACCCTGTTTGGGCTTTTTCCTGCTCTCCCTTATTTACATATAGGACAAACACCCTAACCTCTCAATCATTTTTGTTTATTAGAAAGTCTATTTACTTACTGAGATTTCAGAATCTTTAAGAGATCTATCTTGTAAATATATAAACACGCTCATAGATACACGTGTGTGCATGTGTTTGTATTTGTATTTGATCGTATAAAAACAAAACAACTCATAGGACAAAAGATATTATAAACAAAATCAATAACATGATATTTCTGGAAAAAGTGTTGTAATATAGATGACAGATGAAAGGTTAATATCTATCATATACAAAAGTTTCTTAACAGTTGGTAGAAAGAAGAGAAAAATGAGCGAGAGTATGCCTAGACAAATCACAGGAAAGCTAACAAACATATGTGTGAAGATGTCCCAATTCATGGGGACATATAATTAAGGGAAATGTAATTAAGGTAACAGTAAGATATCAGATTGGGAAAAGTAACACGTAGAATTGGTGGGGATAAGGGGAAAAAGGTAAAGAGTGTGTGCATACGTTTTGAAAAGCAAGCTGGTAACATCGGTAAAGATTAAGAAATACCTGTATTTGGACACATCAGTCCCATTCTAGGGAATCTATCCTACTGGGAATAAAAATACTCTATCTAAGGATGTATTTTTAAGGATGTCTATTACAGCGTTGTTTATAGTGGCAAAAAACTGGAAATAAAAACAAATACCCATTCACTTGACTTGAAGGAGTGGAAGAAATTGGTGGCAATCACAAGAGAAAGAGAGCCTCTTCATCAAGGCTACTGTGTCCTCTGACACTCCCTCTCCTCCCCTGCACATTCTCTAGACTGGGATAGAGGTTGGGGTCAGTTAAGGTGCTGGCTGATGGCATCATGGTCACCCCTGTCCCTCTTAAATCTAGGTGAAACTTTCTGTAGAATGTGAGATATTTAGCTCTTTGCTCCTATCTTTGGATCCTGCTGCCAGTATCCAGATAACAGGAAAAGTTCTGTTCAGCATCTTGGTACAGTGATGCATGCATGTTTTTCATTGTTTATGAAGTTTGGCCTTATATAAAAACTGCATTTCATCAACTTTAAGAGGAGGCATATATTTTCATATTTAACATTTCTGAAATTGTATGTTTAACAGTTGATGGCATCTTATAATTATAATTGTCATCTTTTTATTCCTTTTAGTTGTGTAAAAAAATTGTAAATCTTAAAGTTGATTGTTTCTTAAAATTGATTAAAATAGATGAAGATTAAAGGTATTGTTGATTTTGAATAATTTAGTCCTAAAAGAATGATGATGTGATTTTTTTTTTGTTAGCAGTAGAGATAGCAATATTTTAATCTTTTTATTTGGAAGCAATTTCAAAATTACAGAATGTTAAAAAAAAATAAAACTAGTAGAGAGAATGCCTATATATGCTCTCTACTCAGTTGTCTGTTTAGCAACATTTTATCCCATTTGCTTTGCACCCACTTTCTCTATCTCTGAATCTTTCCATCCCTCCCTACCTACATTCACACACTCACAAACGTACACACACGTAATTGTTTTTCTGAATAATTTAAGAGTAAGTTATATACTTCATGGTGTCTTAGCCCTATTGTATGTATCAACTTCAGTGAATTTATCTTAGATACAATACTTTTACTCTAACCTACTATCTGTCCCTAGTTTGGTCAGTTAACCCAGTAACACTCTTTTCCCCTATCCAGTTCAGAACTTACACTTGGGTCAGATACTGTGTTTAGTTGCCATATGTCTTTAGATTTCTTTAATTTGGAAACATTGCCACAGTCTTTCTCTCTTCTTACAACATGGACATTTTTGAAGACTACATCCTTTTCCTGTCTTTTTAATACAACTTTGCACATTTTAGGTTTATCTAGTATTTCCTCATGATTAGATTCAGATTAGTGCTGCATAGGTGATGTTCTTTCCTTCACAATGTATTATATGTGAAGGAACTTGATAATCATCTGTCTCTTTCTGGTGATGTTAATTTTGATTACCAGTCAAGAAGTTTGGTTTCTGCACTGCAATTCCTTTTTTTCTCCTCCCTTGCAGCTAGTAAGCATTTTGTGGGGAGACCCATGAAAATATCCTGCGTCTCATCAAAATTTCCTCCTTGATTTAGCTTTCATTCATGGTTCTTGGCTATCCAATCTTTATTGTGATGAATGCAAAGTAATAAATAATTTTCTATCTTTTGTATGCTCTCTAGTCAGCACTTGACATTTTGCTGTAACAGAGCTCTTCCTTCTCTTCCATTTAGTAATCTTTGTTATTGATACAGACTTATGAATCCCTCCCTCCACCCGCAGTAGTTTATAATTCAGTACGGTGCTTAATTATTTTGGTGTTCAAACTGCCCCACAATTTGCCAGTGGGAGCCCCTTCAAACCTTATGTCCTTATGCAGTGTCCCCAGCACTTCTCTTCTGGCATAACAAAAGGCAGCTCTCCATTAATCATTTTGTAGTAATACAGGCAAAGAAGTATTAGGTGTTGACTTGAATATTAGTTAAAAATCTTGGACTTTTATGATTAAATGATATACTATGCCTCTGCTAAGAGACCTGTACTGTGCTTGTCTATATGGCAATCCTTCATTTTTCCAATGAGAAGCTCCAAGTTTGATTAACTTGAATATAAAAACCTTGGTGAATATAGGTGAAACAGGCAAATGCCTGATTAGGGTTTCTTTGTTAACTTAGCCAAACATTTACACATACATTTAAAATATATTACACATCATAATAACTTAGAAATATTGCTTTTGGCCCACTAATATTCGTAAGATGACTATATTCAGACTCTCCTCAATAATCTTCAACATCAGTGTCTTCATCATCACTTAAGCTACTTTTTGAATAGTTTTAAGGCATTTTTTTCCAGAGCATATTATCTCCACTTCTGCCTAAGTTGTTTGAGATAAAGCACTTTTTGAATCAGTATATATTGCTATCATTAGAAATTTTTTACCTAAGCCAGAAGATAGTTTAAAAAATCCACTCCGTATATAACCACTTGCTATATTGTTTTTATTTTAATGTAATTAATGTCGATGATAATATCTAACAACTATTGGTTTATATATCCAGCAATAATTACCAAATCTGTTAAACTTTTTTGCTTCCTTTTCACACATTCTATCAGATGTCCTTTAAACATCCAAACTAAAATTGACTGAGATTACTTCAGGAATACTTTGTTCAACATTGCAGACAGAATTTTCTGTGATATGGGGTATTTTGTAAATGCTGGGATTTATCTTTTTTTTGAATAAGAAACCCTTGCTTTTTATTGGATGATATGTGATATTTAATGTAATGAATGTAAATGGTGAAATTTAAGGTAATCCTGTAGGTGGCAGTCTTGTCAAGTGAATTCTTTTTTTTTTCATTGTAGCATTATTTTTTAAAGCAACTTTATAGAGGTACAATTCACCCTTTTAAAGTGTATAATTCCTTTTTTTTTTTTTTTTAGTATATTCACAGGGTTGTACAAGCATCAGTACTACCTAATTTTAAAACATTTTCATTAACCCAAAAAATAAATCCATTCCAGTTACTCCCCATTCCTCCCTCTCTCCAGCCCTGAGTAACCACTAATCTACTTTTTTCTCTCTTAAAGCATTATTTTTCGTGACCAAAAGAAAAAAAAAAAAGAGAAATTGAATAAAATAAACTCAATGTTACTGAATAACATAATATAAAGATATGTTAAGAGTTACTGCTGACAAAGTTAAATTTGTAGTATAAAGACATCGGTGTGAAAGAAAATCCTTCAAATTACATAATTTTGGCTTATCTTCTGAAAGAAAATGACTTATCATTTTTGAAAACAACTTCTTATGTGAAATTTCCAATGTACTCAAAAGCAGAAAGAATAACACGAAACCCAGTGCACCTATCATCTGCTCTGGATGCTAATTTTCAGAATTTTTGGATTTTTAAAAATAGTAATTTTTATTATGAAAGAGGTATTTCTCTGTGCATTCAAGGGTTCAAGCATTCATCATGTGTAGACAGTTGAAAAATTAAACTGTGATTATCTGTCTTGACCCCTTTGAAGGCAAATACTGTGTCATTAATCCCAGGATTTCTAGTATCTGGCACAGTGCTAGGAACGGAGCTTTGTAGTTAGCTACTTAGTCCTCACTTAGCACTTTCTCTGTGTTGAGCACTGTTCTAGGCGCTACGTATGAGGTGTAGGTACTGTTATCTTCATTGTACAGTCAAGGAAACAGAGGCAAAGAGAGGTTAAATAACTTTCTCAAGGTCATATAATTAAATACAAGTCTGTCTGGTCCAGAGTAAATATTCTCAATCTCTACTGCCTCTTTTTAAAAACTTGTTGAGTAAAAAGTATACAAAATTTTTTATAAAGTTAGAGCATTGACTGAATTCATTGTAATAAGGAGGGAGTAACAGAACATTACACCTGATAGAATCCTAATCTGTTTAGAGGATATGTGAGAACTGCTCTCATATTTTGAAAGTTTCTAATGTTCTTCTTTTCTCAATTACCCATGTTAGATTTTACGTACTCAGCTTAAATTAGGAACCAGACGTAAGAAAGAAAATAATATTAACAGCCAGTGTTGACTTACTGTGACGGCCTTTGTAAAATTTAATTGTCGTAACTACATATGAGGAAGGGTATTGTAATTATTACCTTATTTTTTGCAGAAGCTAAAACAGAGGTTTAATGAGATTAACTAACTGGGTCACTTGGCCGGAAAATGATAGAGCCAGGGTTTAAAACCAAGGCCATCTGACTCCTGAGTGTATCCTTTTGAAGATTATACTGAATTAAATCTTGATTATATGCTAAGTTTGAAATTAATGAAACCAGTTAGAAAATAAATAGATTGGTATTCTTTGGTGTTACTTCTAGCAGAATTTGAAAGTCAGAGTATAGGTGGGGCATTCAAGTGATTGTTCAGTGACTTCACACCCAGGGGCGCTATGCCCTGGGAGAAAAGCTGATTGGTTTGTAGAAGAGAAAAGCAACAATGACAGCTGAGAGGACAAAGCAAGATGATTGTAATCTGAGATGTGTGAGAAGAGCAGCCTAAGCCTGATTGTCGAGAGGCTCCAGTTAAAATGTTAAGGCAGATCTGATCAGGTCAGGATCTTCCAGTGTTTCCAGAGTAGAGATGGCAATCATCTCTGTCCCTGTCCAGCTGGCATTTTCATGTTTTGGTCTTACCATGTGTAGAAATCGTGCAAAAGATTTTCTTACATACTACTAAATTGATAGGGATTTTTAAAGCTTTATCTCGTGTTTAAACTACGATATAACTAGCATTGTTATATAGCACCCACTTGATGCTTTGAATAGATTGTTGGTTATGGTTGATACCTGAAAAGTTACGGGGGAAATTTTCAGTTTTTGCAGTATTAATTTTCTGATCAGTTGATTTTTGCCAAGTATTACTTTGTAATTTGCAATAAAATGATTCAGGGCAAATATACCATATACATTTGGAAAATGGGCCTCCTTAATAGTTCCCTAACAAGAAGTAGAGTTCCAGTGATCGTAATTTTAGACCTTGTGGGAGGTTAGTTGGGAAGAAAATTTTGGCTTCATGATTTTATGTCTGTCACATCACTTTGTTCCCAGGAATCTGCCCTGATGCTTGCTATGTGAACCAGAATGAAGTATTGATACAGCAAGCAAAGTATAACTATTAGATTTCTTATAACTGTACAACTTTGTGCTGAGTAACACGGACCATTACTGCTAGAAAGAAAGAATTTCCATGAGTCACTTTTATCTGATCCTAATTTTGGGAAGTACAATCATTACATATACATTAACATGTATGTGTGTATATAAAATATAAAACATTACTAGAAGGCAGTTCGACCATTTGTAGAGCGATTCAGAGGTGTGCCTGTTTTGATACTAAAATCTGCTTCAGTTCTTAATTTGTGCGTGCTGGCTTAGAGCAGAAACTGCATAATGAAAAGCTGAAGTGTTAAGTACCATACCTCATGGCATGAGTGATTGACAGTTGCCTTTTTTTGAGTTATTTCCAAGCCAGGGAGTACTGGAAAAAAGAAAAATCAGCTGGGGCTCTTTTCTCACAGAACAAACAATTTTGTAGTATGATTTGACATCACTGAAGTAGATGGATGGTAGAACCTGAATTGTTTATAATTTTGGGGCTGATATAATTGAATGTTAGACCATTTTGAGGCTCTTTTGCTGAATTTATGTAGCACTTATTTTTGCCTTTGCCTAGCAAGTTGTTAAATAGTTTTATTTAGAAAGAAGCTCAAGTCACTGACTTCAAGTTGCCTAGATGTTTGTTTGATTTGCATCTTTTATTTTCTTGTATAGATTAATGTATCTATACCACCTTTTAACAAAATCAGGAGTTTTAGATGTTCTAATAATTTTTCTTAATGGACATCATTTTTCTCCATCCTGAAAAGGAGAAAAAGTGAGGTGACCCCTAGTCTGCACATATTTTAAAAGCTGTTTTTGAACTTACTCATTTGTCCTCTTTGAGTTTTCTTATAAGGCAAATAGAAAGATGACTCTTTTACCTTAGAAGAGCAGGATGTATTTATACAAAAATATGTTCATTATTCTCTGATAGTTGTTTCAAGTGACAATTGATAAAGAGCTATCAGCATTATCAGGTGCTTTGGAGAATGAGAAATCGGAAGCTTGTATCTATCTCTCAGCCTTTGGACTGAAGCTTGTAATAAGGACAGAATTTTCAGTATTTTCTGTTGCTAGTTTTTGCTGGCACCCAGCAGAGGGAGGTGGCACCCTAGGAGTATGTATATAACACTGTTTTCTTTCAGCATTGTATTTTAAGAAATACGTTTCTTTAATGTTAGCGATGAAAACATAACATTACTTTCTGTTGCATGTTTTTATAAGTTTATATATTCTAGGTGTCTTGGGGCTAATTGTTTTAAGTGAACTTTTAAATTTCAATAATTTAAATCTAAATAATTAATAGACTCAAAGGAAGTTAAAATAATAGTACAGAGAGACCCCATGTACACTTTAACCCAGCTTGCTGAGATAGTAACATCTCACATAACTGTAGTACAGTATTACAAATAAGAAAATTGGTATTGGTAAAATCTATAGACCTCTGTTGGAGTTCTTTTTGAATCCTTTTGTAAATCATAGATTGCTTGTATAATATGATAATAATTTCTTAATTAATTAATTATTTTTCTACTGGCAAAAGATCTTTACTTAGCTTTATTTAACTTAAGGTGACTGATCAAGATAGTTGTGGACAAATGGGCTACCAGGTCCGAGCTGAGGAGAGTTCCAGGTTGTTCAAATGTGGAAGTAGTTTTTTTGTTTTTTAAATTGAAATATATTTGACATACAACATTTGTGTAAATTTAAGGTGTAGGACATGTTGATTTGATACATTTACATATAGTAATATGGTTGCCATTGTAGCAATAGTTAGCACCTCTGTCACATCACATAATTATCAGTTATTTCTTCTTTGTGGTTGGAAGAATTAAGATCTAGTTTCTTAGCAAGTTTGATTATAATACAGTGTGTTGTTTATGTTCACTGTACTGTGTGTTAGATCTCTAGGACTGTTTACTACTGGTTGCAAGTTTGTGCTCTTAAATAGCGTCTCTCCTATTCTTCCACTCTCCGGTACCCACTATTTTACTCTTTGTTTTTTTGAGTTTGACTTTTTAGATTCCACATATAAATAATATACAGGATGTATCTGTTTCTGTCTGACTTACCTCACTTAGCATAACGTCCTCACTTATGTTGTCACAAATGGTAAAACTTCCTCCTTTCTCATGGTTGAGTAATATTCCATTGTATGTACCACATCCTCTTTATGTATTCATCTGTCGTCCGGCACTTAGGTTGTTTCCGTATCATGGCTATTGTAAATAATACAGTAAACATGGGAGTGCGTTTATCTCTTTGATATCTGATTTTCATTTCCTTTGGTTTATATGCAGAAGTAGAATTGTTGGATCATATGGTAGATCTATTTTTAACATTTTGAGCAGCCTTCATACTGTTTTCTAATGTGGCTGTACCAATTTACAGTCTTGATTTATATTAGGAAAATAATTTCTTAATTTACTTATTTAAGAGATTTTGATTTCTAACCTGACTGTTAAGTAATTAGACTGGATGGGGTATTTAAATTATATCCTATGCCAATTATCAACTTACTGTCTTTTGGTTCCAAATCTGTCTTCCTACTTGATAGACATTAGTGCAACTTTATACATTTCTTCTTTGCAACAAGGACAGTATTAAACTGTGCCAGTAGAGGGTGCTGGAAAGACACTGCAGGAGGAAGGGACTTCTTTTCTTGGTTCTGGTGTGCTGTGATTGTGCTCTTTCTTCAAGATTCTGGGACATCCAGTGATGCTGTGCTCCAGCAGTGTGCACAGTGCACACATTCCCTCTGTGAACCAGCAGTCCTGGTCCTGGTTCAGTGAGATCTTCCCGTGGCTCTCCAGACACAGGCACTGTGGGCCGCAGGCTTTGCACCGCTCTGCCCAAGAGCTGGCTCTGGAAGTCCTGATTTTCTTCACCCTGCTTGCCCGCCTTGTCTACTTGCACCCTAGAGGGTTGTTTCCTGTTCACTTATGGTCCAGCTTTGCCTGGGCAGTCCAGCAAGCTTCTTTGTCATCCACTGGGCTGCAGTCATACCTTCTCCAGTGTGGTCAGAATACCAGCTTTAGGGAGAGGACTGTCTTTCCAAGTTTGTTCTTCCCTTGGGGCACTCTTCCACAGCCTTAGGGTAGTCTTTGGAATTCTCTTTGTAGTCACTCTCCTGTTACAGATAATAATTCTTTATGGTAAACTTTCCCTGTTCAAATAAAAAAAAAACACAATAAAGGCACTTCAGCATCTTATAGATTACATTTCACAAGGAATAGAAAACTGCTTATAGTTGAAGTGGAATGTTTACTTCTACTTTGAAGACTGCAATAAAAAAAATTCCAGTTAGTTTTGCTAGCATGCAAGCCACAGTTTTGAAGTTAGATGCCACATTGAAAGGAAATGATAATTACAAGAAAACTGGAGATCATGCAGTTTCTTTAGCTGAATTTTGGAAGAAATATGACATGAAGGCAGACAACCAAAAACATTCACACATCATTAGAGGAAGCAACAGTGAGTGGTACACGTGTAGTTTGGCAAAACTTTCACTGCACCGTACAAATAACTTCAGGATTTGAACAGGACATGAATGGAGCTACAGATGTAATAGCTGACCATGGGATTGTTGACACTGCCACTGTTCAGTGGCAACCAGGGGAACTTAGTGAAGATGAACTTACTAGCATAAATAAGGCACGTGGTTGTGACGAAAAGGATGAATGTTCAGGGTAAGTGACCCCAGCAAAAACTTCATATTAAAGGAACTCTTGGAGAGATGAAAGTGCAAAGGTTAAAATATTAGAAGCTGATCTAGACTTAGAAAGGACTATGACTGTTTGCCAAGGCATAGAAAGAAAATACGTATTCCATATTGTAGATTACACAAGAAGAAAGCAAAGACTATCTAGTCTTAATAACCATTTCCAGAGAAATAAAATGTTTTAATTTTCAGTGCTTCCAAGTGCTTTAAATTACAGAGTACTAAATAAATAATAGTTTCACTTTTTTTTCATTTCCATATATATTTGTAACTGACAGTAAGAGTTTTTAAAATTTTAACAAAAATATTTAAAGGCTACAAGAGCAATCATAATTTTCCCCAATGATTATGGAGTCACATTGCATAGTTTCAGCTTGTATGGTTATTTTTTATGGTTCCACACTACTGTTCATAGTGAGGAATGCCTGTATATCTTTCTCTGCTTGGTCCCTTTAGTAAGGGAAAAACAGTCCCAACCACTCTTTTAAAAATTTTTATTCTTTTTTTAATTGAAATATAATCAGTTTATAATGTCTCAATTTCTGGTTTACAGCATAATGTTTCAGTCACACATATACATATACATATTCCTTTTCATATTCTTTTTCATTATAGGTTACTGCAAGATATTGAATATAGTTCCCTGTGCTGTACAAAAGAAACTTGTTTATTTTTGTATATAGTAGTATCTGCAAATCTCAAACTTACAATTTATCCCTTTCCATCCCCTTTCCCCCTGGTGACCATAAGTTTGCTTTCTATGTCTGTAAGTCTGTTTTGTTTTTTTAAATATATTTTTTCAGCTCTTAAGGAAATTTATTTATTATTTTTTAAAAATTTTAATATTTTTGGAGGGGGAGGAGGTAATTAGGTTTTTATTTATTTATTTTTCATGGAGTTATTGGGGATTGAACCCAGGACCTTGTGCATGCTAGGTACACACTCTGCCATTGAGGTATTACCTCCCTCCATGTGTTTCTGTTTTATAAATAAGTTCATTTGTGTCTTTTTTTTTCAGATTTCACGTATAAATGATACCATATGATATTTTTCTTTCTCTTTCTGGCTTCCCTTAGACTGACGATCTCCAGGTCTATCATGTTACAGCAAATAGCATTATTTCATTCTTTATAGCTTAGTATTCTACCACAGTATGAATATACCACAACTTCTTTATCCAGTCATCTGTCGATGGACATTTAGGTTGTTTCCATGTTTTGGCTATTGTAAATAGTGCTGCTCTGAACATTGGGGTGCATGTATCTTTTCGAATTAGAGTTCTCTCTGTATAAATGCCCAGGGGTGGGACTGCTGGATCATATGGTAAGTGTATTTTTAGTTTTTTAACTATGGCTGCAACAAAGTATATTCTCACCAACAGTGTAGGAGGGTTCCCTTTTCTTCACAGCCTCTCCAGGATTTATCGTTCCAACAACTCTTATATAGGGGACTTTTTAAATTTTTTTTTTTTTTAAATGGAGGTACTACGGACTGAACCCAGGACCTCGTGCGTGCTAAGCATGTGCTCTACCGCTGAGCTGTACCTTACCCACCATCTTTTGCTTTTAATTTCTTTAGGTTGAGACTGACTAGGATCCCCGTTTTATGAAATTATTTAGTTTTTAAAGTTTTTGTATATTGTTCTGAAACACTGATCGAATTACAGCTTTTCTTCTTTGTAGTTCTGTTTACCCCCTCTGTCATACTGTCACTTTTTTCACTTTTAATAACAGAAGTTTAGTAAGAGACAGTATTCTTTAACTGATGTTGGTCAGATGCCTGCCTTGTTTCCTTTTCCTTTCCTCCTTTCTTCATTTTTTCCCATAGTTTTCATGGAGGTATGTAGAATTCTAATGATTGTATGGACGAAAAGAAAAAGTAAAAAAAAAAAAATTAGTTTCTTTTTTCAGGACATTAACATACCCTTTATTTTTCTCACCTCTTTTTCTACCAGTTAAGCCTAGAGTCACGCAAGATATGCTGAGTTTTCCGTGTTTGTATGGATGCTAACTTGGTGTTAAAAACTGTTTAAAACTCTTTTGAGTAAAAACTCACTGGGCAGTATAGAAGGCTGAACTTCTCTTCTTAATAGTAGTTGTAATAATAATTTTATAATTGGCACCTGCTCTGTAGTTTACTTTCACTGTGAGTTTTTGCATTTCAGCCTTACATTAACATAGTGAATGTAAGCAGATAATTTTTATATTTCAGAAATGTGGAAAGTGAAATTTTGAAGTGTGTGATTTGCCCAGGATCACATAGGGAATTTGTAATATTTTCTAGTGACAGGCTGGGGAGGTGGCAGAGTATAATGTGTAAAAGACTGCAGTTTTGAAGTCATAGTCGTGGGCTGAATAGATGTGTGGTTTGGACAAATGACTTCTACTTTCTGGAAACCAGTTTTATTTTTTGTTATATGGATGTTGTTTTGAAATGTATATGCAACAACATAGAAAGGTCTGACTTAAAGTTAAGGCATTCAATAAACAGCTACTACAATTAGTATGATAATAATTATTATGGTAGCATCATCATCACCTCAGTCTCAGGAGGCTTGATTTCAAAATTTGGGTCGTTAGGTATTTGCTGTATTATAATGTTGGGTCTTCTCTCTGCTTTGTTAACATTCTGTACTTAACAGCTGTCATAGAACTTACCATATATCTGGCTGTAATTGACTGTTTACTTATTTTCCTCCCCTACTAGACTGTGAGCTCCTTGAGAAAATAAGTGTAATAGCAGTTTGCTTTCTACATTATTTGTAGGGTTAATAAGAGAAGATTCAATGCTTTGAACTCCCCAGTGAAACACTTAATATTCACACTAGGTGTTTGTGGTACTAATAATAATATCTACCTAATTACTGACATATTATTCCTAATAGACCTTGCTTGTCTCCGTAGGAAACCTGATGTGCTTTAATGAAGTATAATTTTGAAATGACTAATACAGCTTGATAGAAAAAAATGATGCAGTTTCAATGCTGGATGGACCCTTAGAGTTCATGTATTGTTCCTCTTTCATTTTCTAGAAGAGAAAGCTGAGGCCCAAACAGGTTAGGTGCTTTCTCTAAGGTTGCACTGTTGGTTGGTGGCAGGATTTTTTTAAACTGATAACCCAGGAGAAGAGCAGTGCATCTAAAATCATCAAAATAAGGTGATACATGTTGCCATTTAAGGAAAACCTTAATTTCTAAGGCTCCTTGTGTAGTGGAGTTTAAGATAGGACTATTAAGAAAACTGTACATATTTTACCACTTACCTGTAAGTGCTTGACAAATAAATGATATAAAACTGTAAATTTCCAAAAAGAGCAAAAGAAAGGTAGGGAGAATGCATACTAAACTCTTAGTATTGGTTTCTAAGGGGGCAGAGGTTAGAGAGAGAAGGGAGAAATTTTTTTTTCCCATATGCTTTGGTATTCATTAACTTTTTACAATGAGTATATAATAGTTTTATAGATTAAAAGCCCTATAATATAGAAAATTGCTTTTAAAAAAACCCATGAGAAATGAAAGTTGATGCAAAGTATGTAGGAAATGTGAGACAAGTCTGTCCTCGTTGACCTGACTTTTTAAGTTGGGGGAACTAAATTTTATATCTGAAAAAGATATCTTTTATATTTTTTATTCTTACAAAGAATTTATGGAACAATTAGAAGAAACAGCATCATGAACTGCATGATTAATTAATGTTTAATTTGTGTAGGCAGTGTTTATTATAGAAATTCATGGGAGAGAATTCATAGCAGTGTATAGGAATTATTTTAAAATTATGAATATTAGATTATAATCACTTCCATTATAGTAGATTATATTTTGTTCACTGGTACAATAATATGTTTGGAAGTTGTCTACAGAGTTTACCAACTTTATTTTTGTTGTACACTTGATTGTTTTTGGATGGCTTGCACAAGGTATTCTCAGGTATTCACAGGAAGTATATATTGTTTTACCACTTACTAAGCTCATATTTGGATAGGACCCATCAGTTACCTTGTTTATGGAAGAAAAAGTCATGCTACTAGAAAAGTAAACTTTTAGAAAACAACGAAGATCAGATTCGGTATTGACTGGTCAGCTGCCACTATTTTGAAATTAAAAAGATCTTATATTTGTTTCCATTCTTTACTTTTTGGGTAAAATGCTCCAAAGCATATTTTGAAATTATGGAAAGCTACAATAAATTCACTGTAGTAAGTGTGGATATGCATTGTTGGCAGAGGTATCGTGCGGACAGATCACATTGCCTCTCGAGTGCAAGACCTATTAAATAGTCATATGAATTTGAGTAAATTCACTTCTCTGGATGTTATGTTTCTTACCTATAAAGATGAATTAACAATAATATCCTAACAAATATTAAAGTTGGATTTAACTGAATTTTGTAGCTTATGAAAATCGTTTACAAAAAAAGTGATAGTGTTGATAGGATTCCTAAAGCTTCCCTAGCATCAGAAAGCACAGAATAAAGTAGTTAATAGCATGCAGTATGCTGGATAATATCTTCACTAATTTAATACTGATTTTTAGTAATGAGTTTCATAGGCTATTCAGTGAATGTGGCTGTTGAAGGCCAGGGTAATTGTTTCTATTAATCTGGCTTGATGCAAAGAGAGAGCACAGTGTCTCATTCTAATTTTTTTTTTTTTAATTTTCAGTTTTTGTTTAACTGAGTTGATCTTGCTCTATGTGTTTAGAATAACTCTAAGGCAAATAAAATCTCATTTTTACCTAGAAACAAATTCATATCTCACAACTGTATTTTGTTTCAGTTAACAAGTTGTGGCTATTTTTATCACAGTTTCTGATCATTGGTAATCTTTTATGTGCAAAAATTAAGATCTGGTAGTTTAGATTACTTATTTCTATATAATTTTGTCATGTATCTTAATGAAGTCTTATTTGTTATTTTTTTAAAACACTAAATCTATTTGTAAGTACAGAACTTAGATTGTATAGTTATTATAAAAAGCTTTTTGCTCACTGGGCTTCTGTATGTTCTTGATACCTTATTTCTCCTTTTTTTTCCCCCCAATATTTTCAGATGTTTTGGAATGTTATTAAGCCCAGGTCGAAATGTGAAGAACAGTGACATGCACTTACTGGATATGGTAATGATAATCTTAAGCACCTTAACCAAGTATAGATGATAGTTATTTTATATTTTTAAAGTATTTTCTGTTGTAAGATTTTGTCATATTGTCAAAATTGTTTCTAACTTTCAGCTGTATGATAGTAATAATTTAATTTGGAATCCCAAATTTAAAATTACTTTTGAAGGGGAGAGGAGAATTTCCATCAAAAAATAATATGCAAGTTGAAAGCAAATAAAAGGATAGTGTTTTTGCAATGTCCATCTATTCATCTGTTTGGCTTCTTGGAAGATGTCCTTTCTTTGAGCCAAAAATAACAAGTACATGATTATAATAGGCACATCCAGAGTGAGTATGGTGCCTTTCATTTATTTTAATGCAGTATTATTAATCTGAGTACTGTGAGGGATGTTTTTATTTTCTATTTAAAGCATTTCCCTTTCTGAATTTTTCCTCCTTGATTACCTGTCCTTAGCAAAGTATATTTACGGTAGAAATAGTGTTTATTTAAGGAATGCCCTTAAAGGTTAATATATATTTAAGGCTTGATATTTGATGTAAAAATAGCAGACCATCTTAACTTTTAAACAGAAATACTTGCTAATATTGCAGTTAATGGAAACATTTACTTTGTGATTTAGAAATATTATAGGAAATAGTCATCTTAGAATAAGTATAAAGTCCTTAACTTACTTAACTGAGATTTTTATGTGTAGCACTACACGTTTTCTTCCTTTCAACTGTGTTTTGCAAATGTCAGTTAAATGTCACCAATTATATCAACTTTTTCTTTGAGTTATTTCATAGTAACATCACATTGATTTTCTAGTGGTTTATTCCGCCTTTTTGAGCACCTAGTTGGGTACCAAGCATTGTGTGAAGTGCTGGAGTTGAAGATATGGTACAACATGGTTCTTACCATCTGTGGGTTCATAATCTTTTGATGGAAACAAATCTTCTAAGTTTATAATGACAGTAATGGGCTAAGTGCTCTCAAGGAGTTGGTACAACGAGCCACAGAAATGTAGGGGAAGCACTGCATGGATAGGTAAGGTAAGGACAGCCAGTTACATTGAATGTGAAAAAAAATTAGCTGTTGGTTCATCTCTCTTCCATCCCTCTTTACAGCATATCAGTAATGCAAGTAGTTTTTCTTGAGGCAAGACGTAGCATTTTGGAGCCTTGAAAATTCTGAGAGGAGGTAGTTTCATGAACATTAAACACTTACAAGCTCCTAGGTCCTAATTAGCAATGATTTTCAGAGTTTAAAAGGTTAAGATGAATTACTGGCAGAGATTTTTCCATAAAACCTAAGTTTAGAAGATAGAATTTCTGATCCTCCTGAGTCTAAAGTGTTTCACTTGCAGTGCAGTCCTCCACCTTTAAGAGTCTGTATTGAAATCAGAGGATTCGTCAGCATTGAGCTCGTGGAATGAGCCATGGGCTTACCTGTACAACAAATAGTTGGTCAAGTGGGAGGGTTTGTGTGGACAGTTACCAGCAGTTGTGATTGGTTATTACTCAGTGCTGTTAATCTTGATACTGTCTTAATACATGGTTATTGAGCTTCAGCTGGACTGCATCTAATAAGAAGGAGCTTGCTACCTCATAATGAAGACTATGGGATGGTTCTGGTTATTACGTGTTATATCTTTGTAGTCTCCTGAAATCATGTTCCTTGTAACTGCCTACTTTGTCTAAGTTCTGCCCTCTAGAGCACGATGTTAATACTTCTGCTTCTTCCATGACATATCCAAATATGGGTGCACTTTGAAAACAAATTTCACTGTATACTTTATTCTGACAAACTTTGAAAAAGCATTCAATTATGTTTAATTTAATTTCAGAATTTGTGAGACTATTCTATTTGACTTGAATAATTTTTAGGCAGTGCTGACTTCCCTGAATGCTGAATACTTTCTTGTAAGCAAGGAGAACTGAGACTTTTCTATAAATTTATAAATTTTGTTTAATATAGGATCTACATGAAAGAGAAAGTTATTTATAAATGAAAATGTATTATTCAGTCAAATAACAAAATTACTTATATATATGTTATATATATCATATAAACAAAATCACATGTAAGTAAAGTTAGTTTGGTTTTTTGGGGGTACAAATAAACCTAATTACCCCCCCAATAAAATAATTAAATAATACTGTAATAAATAAAAATTTTATAAAAGGCATCTGGTGGTTCCATCCTGGCTTAGTTTGGGCAGAGGTATTTTGTTGTCCAGATGTCCTTTACCTGCTGTCCGTAGTCTTGTCACTTTTGTTAGGAGAGTTCAGGAAAGAACTCTAAAGCAGAGATTGTGAAATTTTCTTGATGAGTGGATGGGAGCCAGCTAAGCTATGTAATAGAAATGTCTAGAATGTCTAGTTCAATAACAATAAATAAAAATGACTTTATGAGGAGGAACTTTTATTGAGGGCTTTTGATGTGTAAGACAGTATTACTGTGGTCGTGTGTGTGGGGACTAAAAAGAAATAAAAATATGCTCTTGTTTTTTTGGTTAGGCTATTTTGGTTACAAGAGACAAAGAATCTCTTAGAGCACCTTAAAAGAGTTACTGATCTTCATGAAGTTGTACCTAAGCCTGCAGAGTGGTCTCTGCTCTCTGGTCTCTTCCTGTCTGTCTCCCCTCCCAGCAGGGGCTTACTCTTTCTGTGAGCTTCTTTCTTGCTGCCCCTGCTCTCCCAGCCTGGTGCTCCACCCCTCTTCTCTCTTTCTGCACCTTCTTCTCTCCCCCTTTCCCTCCCTTTCCTTCCCTCCATTCCCTGCTTCTTTCCTTCTCTCTCTTTCTCCCTCTCCTCCCCTTTTTATCTCCTTCCCTGCCTCCCCTCTGCTCTTCTCTCTCTGTAGCTCACTCTCTCTGCCCTCTCAACTGGAGTTCTAGTATCTGCTTTTATTTTTTGATTGCGTGATTAATTATTTTTAAGGATTCTTTTTGGGTGTTTGTTTTCTCCCTTTTTCCCTTACCACTTAGCAGTTTCCTGATACTCTGCTCTTCTTCCTGTATTTCCCTGTGTTAAATTCTAAGTTCGTTTTGTGTGCGGCCTGTCATCACCTGACTTTTTATCAAAACCTTTCAGCTTCACTGCTAAATGCTCACTTTCCTTGTTAATTGAAAGAAAGAATCTGATTGGTCTAGCTCATCTTGTTGGGCTCAGGCATAGCGCAGGCTCTTGTCTAGAAATGGACTGGGTTTTTTTGAATCAGGTGCTCATTCTTTTTCTGAATGGGGGTCTAAATAGAGAGTAGGGAGAGAGGATAGGCATATGGGAGGAAGGGAGGGAGACAGAGAAAGAGAAAGAGAATGAATATGAATATATGAGTGTGTTGGAGGTACTGAGTGGGTTTTCTTTACATAGCCTTGAGTGTGTTTCATTTCTGAAATTCAGGGTCCCTGCACTCAAGCTATAAATCTGATTAGTGAAATATCACCACTACACTAGAAAAATATGTATAGTAATTACCAAATGACTGAAATAATTTAGTAGGGATTTGGAGAAGTGTCTGTGTGGGGGTAATATTGAAAAAAAATTTGTTTAGTCTGACTTAGCCCTCTCTAGTCATAATATGAGGAAATGGTACAGAAAATTGAAACTGCTGTAGATAATACTCTTTTTCATATGCACATATTTGTATGCTGTTCTCCTGTGGGAGAACATCTAAGCTCTCCCATACCGCACTTGCACTTGCATACACACACACAACTATGTGTAGCCTTGCTTTCACTGTAGTAGTTGCTGCCTCCTTTAGTGAGTCAAGAGCTGGCTTGGTAAAAGTCTTAGAGTGGAGGAAATGAAGACAAAGGGGAAAAGGAGAGATGGGAAGAAGGAGGGAGTAAGAATAAAGGTAGAGGGAGATAGTTAATAACCTTGGATGTTGATTACCATCCAATATTAGTCCCCTAATACTGATTTATGATTGTAAGTAAGTGTACATATATCTGACATATAGACAATAGAAAAATATTAACTTTAAAGGTATTGTGACAAAGTAAATTAATAGTTCAAGAAAACATTAAAAATTAGAAAACTAGAAGAAAAATTCTAACTTCTTTTCCTGTGATTAGTTATTAATTCAGTATAGCTACCCTAACTGTCTTCGGTGAGATCTATACTGTAGTTTTAATAGAAACTGCATGCATCTTGTATGTGTATGTATGAGACTCTGACAACCAGCCTGAGGTAAAGTTAAATATAACTTCATGCCAATATTATGTTTTTGTGAGTCAGCATGTAAGAGTATATAACTCCTTTTATCCAAGAGTATGTGTCTCTAAATTGAAACTCTGTAGAAAGCTGTAGGAGAATTTAATATTTAAAGAAATGTTTCTATAGAAAGAAAATAATTTACAAAGAAAGTATGTCCCCTGTTTGATCATAAATCCAAATTTTAATAAATTGATTGCTTAAAGTAGGGTATAATTTAAAATGGTGATTTTCCTGTTGGATACGTTCTTAGTGATTCCTGTTTGAACTTTTATAGGAATCCATGGGAAAGAGCTATGATGGGAGAGCTTATGTTATCACTGGCATGTGGAACCCCAATGCACCAATATTTCTGGCACTTAATGAAGAAACCCCCAAAGGTAAATTTTCTTAAAAGGTTGCTTATTATTTGCTTTAAGATTTACATTATGGTGAAGAGTGTTTTGCTATGTTTAAAAAAAAATTGTGGTGCTATTTTAAATGGAGTAATTCTTCTTTTCATACTTTATGGCATCTGAGGAAAACCTCCACTATTCAAAAGGAACTCTCCTAAAAATATGTGAATTAATTTTATTACATTATATAGAAAGCATTTGGGCTTTGTATTTCATATGCCATTGTAGAGTTGTTTGTTTGAGGGGGAAATGATGGAAAAATATGAAAGAAATGATGAAAACAAATTCTGGAATGTTTGTATGTCTTTGATAACTATTTTAATTTTTTCTTTGTATTACAGATTGCTTATCTTTTCTTACTTACTACTTTTTCAGTCTAGTCTTTTGACCATTAGGATTTTAGTAAAATATACTTAGGATTTCATTTCTGGCAAATACTCTTCCCCTAGTTGTTAACCTTTTCATTTTGTTTAATATGTCTAGTGTTGAGCAGAATTTTTAAGTTGTGAATAGTCACATTTGTCATTTTTCCCATTGTTATTTATTTTTATTCCCATTTTATCCAGATATCTGTTAATTGCCCATCTTATTTTTTTGCTCCTCTACTGTCTGCCTTTAAACTGAAATTTAGTTTTACCTCTTGAGTTATAATCTTACACTAAATGCTTTAATGTGATTCAATCAATAATTTATATCGAGAGAGTGAAGGATCAGCTTGTTTGATCTTTAATTTTATATTATTTAGTTTATACTCACAGTAGACTTTCAGTTAAAGACAGGAGCATTAGTGAATACTGATATAGAAATATATTAAGGAAGAGCATTAAATGATAGTTATTCTTGAATTTCCTTAACAAGAGTATTTACCAGTTTCATAAGTTGCATGCATTTGATCACACATCAAGCTATTTCAAACTGAAGGCTAAAAAGAGAAAAAAATAAAGATGATTATGTAAAATTTAGCTTTTCATATATTAGGAATAAATAATCTTTACACCCACAGTTTGTTATTTCTGGATACAGGCTTGTGAATACCAGTCTGTAAACTTCTTCCTTATAATCATTCAAAAAATCAACATAAAAAATAGAAAAAATAAGCCAGTTGATAATTTTGAAGAATAAAATGCAGAAATTTCAAATAATAACTTATAAAAGCAGTTTTTATCTGTTTTTAATATATGTGCTGCCAAAGCAAGCACACGTTTTTATCTGTTTTTAATGTTAACACATAGTTCAGTTTCATTTTGTATTGTAATACTTATTTGGTCCTCAATTTAAAAATATATTTTTAAAATTCATTTGTTCTATTAAAAGAAACTATATAATACTATATAATATGCTGATGTGAAAGCTAATGTGTTTTAAATCTAAAATCATTTCATATGCCAATCAAAAATGTTGACCTAATTTCTAAAATTTTTAAATGGTGTCCTTGAAATTATAAATGACTCAGGATTTATGAATCAAGAACTACTGAAGTTGCAGCCCTGAGAGATGGAATGTCTTGGACCTCTTCACTGTAACAAGTTGTACATTGTGTTCCGTATTTTATATGATTCTCTCTTACCCCTCTGCATTTCTCCCCTGAGACTCTGAGGTCCTCTGGGTTGAGTTCAGTGTCCAGAGAATCCTAGTTTTTCTTGAATTGGCAGGTAGAGTGCTTGTATTTAGTAAGAATGTAATACCTTTTTGTTGAATGTGATGATGTTAATAGAAGTATAGTTGATGAGTCTAGATGTTGTATAATGGTTTGAAAAGATACCATTGAAAGTTTCTTCTAATGGTAGGCTTGGTTATTTGAACTTTCCCTTAACTGAGAACTAAAAGTGGTAGACAAAATAAATTGAAATAAATATTTTAAAAATAACAGAGAAATGACAAAATAATATGGAAAAACCAAACCACAGATTCAGAAACCCCAGTGAATTTCAAGCAGGATAAATAAAATAAAATGAAAGCCGTATTTCAACTTATCATAGTGAAACTAAAGAAAACCAATAGACACTGGCCTCGAAGATCCTGGATTCAAATTAAAGGCAGGCTATGGCCAAGTAAACATTCTAAATATTAACTGAAATTTTGACTGATAACAGTATAATGTTGCAGTCTAAAATCACTTTCCAGGACTCAAGATATATATACACATAATATATATGCTATCTATTATATATATATAGTATGTGTGTGTGTACGTGTGTACATATATATATATGTATGAAAACTGCACAGAACCATTTCATTAGAGCTTTGGCCACTGATTTTCCTGAGGATAAACAGTATATATTATGGACAATAAGGGTACTGACAAATCTTCAGGGACTTCCCTGAAAGCATAGAACATTGAAATACTCATTTTAATGACATTTTCCCATACAAATTTAACATAGTGAAGGTTGAGTATCTCCTTGGATTTGCTAGTCCTTCCCATGCAACTCATCAAACAAACCTAGTAATTTCTAGTATCTCTTTTTTATAAGATGAAAAGGCAAGTCTTTGTGATTTTCCAGAGGGTTTTTGGGAAATCTAAAAGATAGTTTCAGTGTAAAAGAAGTTCTAAAATTTTAATTTTATTCATTTTTTGTATTAAGGACCTGATTTGGGGAAGAAAAAATTAAAGTTGTCAGAGGAGATTTGGACTTCTGATTAAGATGGGATCAGAGTGTTGAGAAACATACTTGAGATACTTGATTACCTATTTATTCAAAGTGACAATAAGACATTTAAAATTAAACAGGGAAGGTTACGTGGTTATAAAGAACCTTAGTTCTTTAACTTTATTTTCTTAAATAATCAAGTAATAATAAAGCCAGCATAAACCACAGAAAATTTCTACTACAGATAAACGAGTGTACATGACTGTGGCAGTGGACATGGTAGTCACGGAGGTGGTGGAGCCTGTCCGCTTTCTCCTGGAGACAGTAGTACGTGTGTACCCTGCAAATGAGCGATTTTGGTATTTCAGCAGAAAGACTTTCACAGAGACTTTCTTCATGAGGTTGAAACAGGTAGGACCTTTTTGTTCTTTGCATATATTTTTTTCTACCATTTTTTCTTTAATGTCATCATAATTCCTTAAATAACAATAGAAAGCAGTAAAATTCCTCAAATAATCAAATGATACATGAGTCAACCAATGGAGTGTTTGAAAAATCTGTATGTAGATAATGTAAGTTAAGAAAACTGGTAATTATGTAGAAAAATTGTTAGAAACCTATAATGTGTACCTGTAAAGTATCAACATACTTAATAGAAATATTGAATCTATGTCTAAAACAACTTTTCTTCCTTTTATATACAGTTATTTAAAACCAAAAAGGGCACAGAAATAACATATCTTTATAAAGTTATAATGAAAAAATTTCCAAATAATACTTGACCAATTATAATAGCTATTTCTACCTATAATATTATATGAATGTATAGTTTGACTTACAGTAAGGTTATAAATTTCTTTTCATAGTAAATAAGCAAAATTAGGGTTTCTATGACATCCTTAAATTAGACAGTGTTATTAGGTAAAACATATTTTTTGTCTTGTAAAGAAGTGAAAAATAATTTGAATTCTAATAGTGTCTGTTTTATGAAATCAGGGTAAAATGTTTAAAAAATGGAAGTCCTTTACATCCTATTTAGTGCTTCCTCTCTCCCAATTTTAAAAATGTTTGTTACTTCATATGCTATGTGTGGAATGCAGTGTGGTAAAAGCAAGCATTAGTACAGTGAACAAATGTAAAAGCCACTTAACCATTTTCATTTTTAAAAATACTTGTCATTGTTGCTCAGTTAGGCTTCATGTAGTAGATGTTTTGAAATTGCTGTGGTTTTCATTTTTCATAAAATTTTTGGAACTGTGGTTTAACATAGCTTTTATTACTGTGTGGACTGTTTTCTTTCTTTCTTTTAGTTTTTGTAGCATATTCTGATGAAGATTATATGAACAGTATTCAAAACTTTAGTCTCCTGAGTATCTTTTCACAGTTTATTATGAAATGTTTTTCTTTTTTTCTTTTCTTTTGGTAGCTTAATTGTTAATGATTATCAAAGAATTCATTTGTCATTTTGAGCCAGAGGATTATCCAGAGTTACATAAGAGTGAGTAAAGGAGCTGTATAGAAAGTGGTTGTCATCATTCTAGTGATAGTTAATAAGTTATTTTGCTAGAATTTTTCCTCTTTGAGAGTTGATAAAAAGGTAGCTTTCCTTCCCCCCACAAAAGTTAGCTTTCCCCTACGTATATATATATGTGGCAAGATAAACAAGAACCCTGAAATTTATATAAATTTCAAGAATAATACATTAGAGTGGATTTTTATTATTAAATGTTATTTTCAGACTTTTAAAACTGCTGATGTTAAATGACTGAATGATAAGTACCATAAGATAAGAATTTCTTAGTAATTAAACATTAAAGATACTATGTGATGCCATTTCATGTGAATTAAAAAGATTAAATTAGATTCACTTATAATGTTCAGCTCCACTAAATGTGAGACTGATTTAAATGAATATCAAATAAGAAGATGGTTTCTAACTTTAGTGGTATAATTTAAATTCTTCAGTAGATATTGTGTTATTTTGTTTACTATTATTTTTATGTCTTCTTGAGTCATTTTTGGTAATTTATATCTTTCAAGGAATCTTCAGCTTAAAGATATTTAATTTATTGCTTGAAACACTGCCTTTTTCTTTTTAATGTCTTTAGGATCTATGGAATCTGCTTTTACTTCTGATATTGGTAACTTACATATTCTCTCTCTTTTTTTTTTTTTTATCAGCCTAGCTATAAAAATTTATTAATTTTATTGACTTTATTTTCCCCCAAAGAATCCGATTTTGGGTTCATTGATTTCCCCTATTGTTTTTCTGTTTTATCTTCTGTTGATTCCTTTTGTTTCCTTTTTATTTTCTGCTTTGCATTTAACTTGGTTTTCTTTCTAAAGTTTTTTCATGTGAAGATTAGATCACTGATTTTTTTTCCCCTTTTTTCCCTAACACCTTTTCATTTTTAAGATTATAGCTTTTCCTCTAACCACTGCTTTAACTACACCCATAAAACTTGGTATTTTGTGTGCTCATTCAATTTGAAATATTTTCCAGTTTCCCGTGTTATTTCTTCTGTGGCATAAGGATTGTTTAGAAGTATATGGTTTGATTTCTAAACCTTTCTGATACTGATTTTTAATTTTGACCAGAGGGTATACTCTGTGTGATCTGAATCCTTTTAAGTTGTTGAGACTTACTTTATGACCCAGTCTATTTTGGTGAATGTTCCGAGAGTACATGTAAGGAATGTGTATTCTACAGTTGTTGAGTGGAGTATTGTACTTCCTTTTTAAATTAAATTAACTTTTTAAATTTTTGGTAGGGGGAGGTAATGAGGTTCATTTATTTATTTATTTTTGGGGGAGATAGTAGGGATTGAACCCAGGAACCTTGTGCATGCTAGGCATGCACTCTACCACTTGAGCTATATCCTCCCCCTGAGTGGAGCATTCTATAAATGTCAGCTATGTTAAGTTCTGTGATAAGTTTTTCCTGTGCTTGCTACTCAGTTTTCTGTGTATTCACTGATATCTCTCCATTCTTGTTGACTATTACTGTAAACAGTAGTAATGATGGCAACTGTTATTTAAATAGTGTACTACATGATATATATCCTCAGTACAACTCTTTTGAAGTGTAGGTACCATTATTATTCTCATTTCTCAGATAAGCAGTTAGTCACAGGAAGATTGTTATTAGGTGATAAAGCAGGAATTAAACCTAAGCAGTTTGACCCTAAAAATTGTCCTTGTGAAATGCTTATGCTAGCCACAACACTAAAATTAATATTTTTTTTTCCCCGAAAACTTTTCCATGTGAGGTCTGGTCATTTTTGTTGTATTTCACTTCAACTTGTCTTTCTTTGCTTGCATCATCTTTGTCGACATCACTAATTACAGTAGGTTTACAGTGTGTGAAGAATGTATAAAGAAAATCTAAGATTTGTAACGTTGAAGCATTGGCAGTGCACGGTTACTCCTCTGAGAAAGCAGGTTCTGAACTGTTTCGTGATCTGTGATGCTAATCTGGGGAGATTAGCTTTATGCTTTATATAGAGTTGTTTGAAAACTGCTTGCAAAAAGATCCCTTCTCCAAAAGCCTTTCTAATACTAATGACGGCCTGATATTTTACTATTAGGTGCTGATTTAAAGCTTTTCTACCTGTTGAAATACAAATATCACCAGGACGTAGTCTTTAATAACTTTTACCAGTCACATTGTCCTCATTATTAATGAGTTTGATAAGACTGCTTCCTTAGGCTAGGTTGTATTAGGGGTCAAGATTAGGAAATCAAGAGGGCATTCCTGCTTGACATGAAGTGTTACTAAATTGAGGAGGTAGGGCCAAAGGCCTGTATCACAGGAAGTGAAATTAGTTTGCTGAGATGGCCAGTTTTCATTTTAGAAATGGTTTTCACTGCATAGTTTGGTTTGTGACACAGTTATTGAGTGCCTATGACTCGATAGGCACTAAGCTAGATATTGGGAATATATAAATGAGTAATGTATGTTCTCTGTCTTTAAGTGGGGAAGAACGTAGTGGTAAAAAGATTATACTAGGTGATACATGCAACGGTATATGCAAAGTGTGGAAGTGGTGCTGACTACATTGGATTGAAGTCAGATTTCTGGTTTGTATTCCATCTTACCACTTCCTACATGTTTAACCTTAGGATAATCTTCATCTCTGAAATGGGAAATTTTTATTACACCACGTCATAGAATTGTTAAAAGAAAACTCTGTTTACTTTACTACTATCACACCACTTGACTTCTGACTCCAGATGGGTGGGTGTTTTTGTGTTTTTCCTATACCAGTTAATTCTCCAACTCAACACCAGTTGGATGTCCTACAATTCAGTTGAGACACTGACTACCTGGAGTTAGCACAGACCCCACAGGTCAAGGGCTCAGTCCCACAAGACTGTCTCCCTTGTCCTTACTTCAGACACCAATTGCAAGTCCAGGTTGTTGCCTGTGTTTCTGACCAACCAGCTATAAATCGGCGGTTCCTACAGCCTCCTCCTCAGGTTTGATAATTTGCTAGAATTGCTCATAGAACTCAGGAAAACAGTTTACTTACTAGATTACTAGTTTATTATAAAAGGATAGAACTCAGGCACAGCCAGGTAGAAGAGATGCATAGGGCCAGGTATGGGGGATGGGGTGTGACCTTCCATGCCCTTTTCAGGCTTGCCACCCTCTCAGCAACTCCCTGTTCACCAGCCCAGAATTTCTCAGAACACCTTAAGTTAGGGTTTTTTTTTGTTTTTTTTTTTTGTTTTTTTATAAATACTTCATTCTGTAGGCACGATTGAGTAAATCTTTGGCTATTAGTAATTAACTGAAGTACCAGCCCCTTTCCCGTCCCTGGAGGTTGGGGGGTGGGACTGAAAGTTACAACCCTCTAATCATGTGATTGATTCCCCTGGCATCCAGCTTCCTCCCTGTCCCTCAGTGTCCTTAGGGACTTTCCATCAGTCACCTCATTAACATTAAACTCTGGTGTGGTTGAAAGAAGCTTGTTAGGAATAACATAAGATGCTCCTTTTACCCTTGTTGCTCTGGAATTATTTCACAGGTGAGATGAACACCAAATAGAACAAAAGATGTTTCTTTCACCTATATTGCTATGGCTGTTTCAGGAGCCAGGATGAAGACCAAAATATGTATTTCTTATTATATTACAGTATTACAGTTGTCATGATGAATAAATAGGAATTCATGTAAGATCTTTTAGGACAGTGCTTGTTACCCGGTTAGCGCTCAATAAATGTTAGCTATTTTTGCTAGTAATAATGTTACTTAATACTTACTAGTTTGTCTAGTCTGTATTCTTTTTCTGGGCAGAATCCTTCGTATTTTAAGCCTAAAAGAAATGAATGAATGAATCAATAAGTGAATAACTAACTCTGGTATAAAGGTCAGGATTTTGAAGTGTGGTAAGGCAGAGAAGGGCATTTCAGTCAGAGACAACAGTTGAGTCAGTTGATAAAAGCTCTGTTGCAACATGATATGTGCGAGATCTGTAGGAAATTAGATATTGCTGAAGCATTGGTGGGCATGGTGGTTAATTATTCTAAATAGGTAGATCATTACCATGCTTAGTACGTTATCCTTAGGTTGGGAGAGTTTTAAGCTGTGAATGATACCATATTTATAATTGAGAAAGGTCACTCTGACAGCGGTGAAAAGGATATTGATACTGGAGGCAATAAATACGAAGTAAGAAGGCTATTGTGGCCAAGATAAGAAATGATCATGGCCTGAAGAAAGGGAGGGGCAGTGGGGACAGTAGAGATGATGAATTTGAGAGGCATTAGGGAAGTAAAAATCAAGATTTGGTGTTTGATTTGATGCGAGGTTGAGGTAAAACAAGGAGCCTAAGGTTACTTCCAGGTAACTGGGTGGTTGTTGACCTTCTTGACTGAGAGACTTTCAGGGAGAATTGTTTCGAGGCTTACGAGGAAAGCTAGCGTAGTTTCAGATATGCTGAATTTCACATTTCTGTGGACTTCCAGGTTTAGTAAGTAGATGGATATTTGTATCCTAAACTTGGGAAATAAAGATTTTGAAAGTGGTTGATGCTTGAGAATTGTGAATTGGAGTAGGTGAAATTATCCTGAGGCCAAGTGTTGAATGAGGAGACATTTATAAGATTGGCAGAGGAAGAAGATTGAGCCAAGTGATTGTCAAGGGATAAGCACAGATCTAGGGGTAAAATCCCAAGAAAATGAGTCCAGGAAAGGCAAGGGAGGAAATTGTTTCCAGCAGGAGAGAATGCCTGCCGCAGTAGGTACCGCAGGGAGGTTAGCTAGGGATCTGAGTGGTAAATACGAATCAAAGATCTTGGACTGTAAAACTTGGACAGTTTCAAAGGAGAAGTGGGGCAGAAGTCAGGCTGCAGTTGATTGAGAGTTGAGTGGGAGACAGAATGTTATAATTCACCCCTTATAACTGGGAACAAAAGAGATGCTGAATACAAATCCAAGTCTTAGGATACACTTTATTTTGTTTTATATATAAAATTAGAATATTGAGAAAATTTAACCTCTCTCTGCTTTTTCCCAAGTTTGAAAGTTAAACACTTCTGCTAGTGGTTCTGCTGAATCAATACCCCATCAAAATATGAAGTCAAGTGCTGAAAAGCTTTTGTTGCCAACCTTTAGAGGAACGGCATAACAAATATTTTAAAAAGTGAACTGATTTCTTTCTGCAGAAATGGTGTAGTTAAGAAATTATGTACAAACTGGCAACTAGTAGATAAAGTTCTGGAGATCTAATGGCCAGCATACTGATTATAGTCAACAGTTCAGTGGACCCTCTGTCTGTGGGTTGTACAAGGGTGGATTCAGGTCTGTGGATCAGTCCATGGATCCCTTCCTGGTTGGTTGAGTTCATGGATGCAGAACCTGCAGATACTCAGGGCCAGTTGGACTAACATCATTTTATATAAGAGACATGAGCATCTGTAGATTTTGGTATCAATGGACGGGTCGTGGGTCCAGTCTTTCCATGGATACCAAGGGATGACTTTACTGTATTACAAATTCTTAAGTTGCCAAGAGACTAGATTATAATTGTTCTCACAGCAAAAAAGAAATGATGATATGTCACAGTAGAGGTGTTAGCTAATGCTGCAGTGGTAATCATATTGCAATAAATAAATGTGTCAAATCAATACATTGTATACTTTACATAGTGTTATTATGTCAATTATATATCAATAAGAAAAGAAGTTATGCCTCACTTGATATTTCCTTAAATTTTTTTTTTTTAATTTATAGGAGGACTTCTATAATAGCTGAAAACAAAATTAGAATTTTGGAAAGTTTTGTTCCTTCAGATTTTAGGTTCTTATCATGTTATTTCAAAGTGATTTTTTAAATGACAGTTTTAAAGTACCCCCAAATAGAATTCATATTGGAGATACTCATAACTTTAAACTATAGTGACATTAGTTGTTGCTCCACTAATAAATTACTTAAAAAATAATTCGATGAAATATTATTTCTTCATTTTCTTATTACTGAAAATAAATGCTATGCATTCCGTCATCCATAAGATATTTATTGGCAGGATTCTTTGATAGGAAAGTTACTAGAATATAACCTTTATAGTAGTGTTTTTGTTTTGCTTTGTTTTATAGTTTTTAAAATCATAGAATAATTTTGGATTCTGCTGGTTGTATTTAGCCTAAAGAACTATAAGATAGTGGGAATACTTAGGGGCTACCATTTACTCTCAAATTTGGCTTTTATTGTTCTATAAAGTGTGTCTCACTATGACACTGTATCAAAGGAAATAAAATTGAATACACTATTGAACTGAAAATTGAAGCACTATTTCATTCTGGGTGCTGAAATAAGAATAGGTGGTTTATTATGGAACTGTCAAAAACTTGAGGAATTATTAGTTGAATGAAAAGGATGTATTCTGAAAAATTAGTTTTTAAATATTTGAAATTAAGCCAGAAAATACAGGGTTCTTACTTACCTATACTCTTTGGCAATGCATTTTAGAAGTAATACGATAGTTGTTAAGCAAAGCAAGAAGGCAGGCAAAGTGACTTGGGATCCTTTCATTAAGTATTAGCATTCTTCTCCCTTATCGTTCTTTTGTGGAGTTTAAGAAAACATTATTACCGCGTAGCCTGTAAGTGAGGAATAATCCTCTTATCTAAAGATTTATATTCTTTTAATGTGTTGAAAATTTAGTAAGTAAAAACAAAAGGCTTCTCACCTGGAGAGTAATGTGACAAGGAGAGCCACATGAGTATGATGGGGAAGTAGCAATGTAATTGACATTTAATAACAAAATTTTGCTCATTCATAGTCAGATGTAATTTCTTTAGGTCCAGATAATATTCTTGCACTTAAGACTATGGTATTAACTCTTAAAATACTACCTGTTCAAAATTTTGAAATGAAATGACTTTCTATGAACAGAGGTAACAGCTCCCCCCCCCCAATAATGGTATGCAACATTCTTAACTGTGTTGTTCTTTATAAAAAGGTTTTTGACTTTGTGCTGGTGCCAAAATGTAGTAAAAATTGGTAACAGCAAAGTTATATTAGGTATGAAAGAGTGGAAGCAAATGGAGATCGCTTGGAAAATGCAACGCTTACTTCAGTGAACTCAGTGATCTTTTATTTCATAATTAGGCTTCTATGAATAGGATAGAGTTCAAGAAAAATAGGAGCAGATTTAGCTGATTAGATGAAGTTATTGTAAAACAGAGTTCAGTTATCAAGGGGTCAACTGAGTCAGCAGGAGGAAAACATGTAGGGGGTGGTTTTTGAATTCTTATTTGGGGGATGTGTGATAAGCTACAAAAAACAATTTGAGGCAATTATATAAAAAATGTTATGAAGAAAGAAGTGCTTATATAATATTCATTTTAAAGATAATCTTAAGAAATGTTATTTACATTAGATAAGTTTAGAAAATCCAGAACATTTGGAGGCCAGCACAGAGTATTTTAATGCAGACTGACATTTCCTGAGACACAAAGTATATGTTGTAGAATTGGTAAGGTTTAAATAATTTAAATAATTTCTCTTAGCATATATGATTATCATGATGAACAAATTTTCTGGAAAAAATGTGTCACTGCTTATTATGGAGATTTTTAAACTCTAATAATAATAACAAATTAAGTTGTATTTAGTTATTGGAGCATCTGGCCTAAAAAGACATAGTGAAATTTACATTTGATTGAAAAGGAATTGCCTGTTCCAATACAGCTGTGTAGTGTGTATCATGTATTTTGGACTTAGTACATGAAATGTTTTGAATTTGTATATGAAATAAATGTCAGGTGAAGCTTGTTCTCAGTAGGTAATAAAAAAATAAACCTATTAGAAGCCCATTTATCTGTGTAAGCCTTGGTTTCCTTATTATAAACTAAGAATGTGGGTTAATAGTATTGCTGAATTTTTTTAATCTCTAAAATTCTATGACATTTGAGTTAGTGAATTGTATAAGAGATTTTTAGCACAAATAAATCCGTGACTATTGTAGTCAAGTTAATTCAAAGTTAATTTATAGCATCTGTGGTAGTGGCACAACAAGGATAAGATATTTAAAATATAACCCTTAGCCCCAAAGGAACTTTGTGTCACCTCCTATTAGTAAGGAAATATGTTAAAATTACTATTTTATAAAGAAGGCTATGATAAATACTAGATGAAAATAATACACAGAATGCTGTGGGATTTAGACAAAGGAGGGACCATAGCAGAGTGACACAAAGTGATGGTTGAAAGAAGTCGCTCTGAGGATATATGTGAGTCCTTTTTCTGATCACAGAAGAGATGTAATATTGTATGGGTGGAAAAATGTTCCCTTTTTCCAGTCTAGGTTCTTTGGCTGGTCTAATCATTAAATAAGTATGACATTACTAGCAGAAAAATTTACTTATGTACATATGGGAGCCCCATAAAGGTATAGAGACTCAAAAGACAACTGGTAATTGAAGCTTATATACCATTCTGAGCCAAAGAAAGGGAGGAGTCTAGGGATACAAAGGAGAGGAAGGCAGGGAGAGGAGATGTTTGGGAAACAGAGGTTGCCTTGTTATGTAGATAACTTTCTTAGATAAAAAGGTATCTGGTAAAAGCTCTCTTCCTGGTACAGGCTTCCTTTACTATGTAAATTTAGGCAGTTGAGGGAGAGGTAAAATAGCTTTCCTGAATCTGCTGGGTTTTGATTGCTTTTAGCTCAAAATAGTAATCCTTATGCTTGTTACCAAACTCAGATTTGGCTGCTCACTGCTTGAAAACCAATACTCGTTGGTTGGAAAGGAAGGGTTGCTTTATTCAGGAGACCTGGGGAGAAGGCAGACTCATGTCCAAGAACCAACTCTGAAGATTCTGCTCAACCGTGGAAGTTTTTTAAAGTGAGAAAGGGGAAGTTAATTGCAGTTAATCATTTTGGGATGTGATCAGAGTTGAGTTTATCTTCCAAGCAGACTTTCTTCTGATTGGTTGGTGGTGAGGTAACAGGGCAATGTTACAGGAATATGGTGCTCTGCCTGAAATTACCATCCGCAGCATGGTGGGGGCTTTAGTTGTGCAGAAGAACTCAAAGATACTGTTATGTATATTCCTTGAGGAGGAACCAAGACTCTGCCCATTGCTGCACTATTGTTTCTTGGCTGCTCCTCCTTTGTTTCTGCATTCCCTCCCTGCCTTGATAAGCAACTGTTTGAATCTGCCCTTTTGAACTCAGGGAAGGTCTAGGAGGCTGAATGAAGCTTATTTCCTATAAACAAGAAATGGAGGAGACGGAAAGGATTTGTACCTGGGAGGGCCCCACAAGGTTCTGCTTGGTTTCATGCTAATGTGGCATATTTTGGGGTGACAAATTCTGCTCCCCCGAAATATATTTTAGCATATAAGATAATGTCTGTAGACTATAAAGTAAGCCAAAATATTAACGATTTGATTCTGATAGTAGGTGAGAGGCTAATTGCCTATTCTGTCATTTGGTAGCTGTATCTGTGAGCTTCAGCTTCTTTATGTGTAAAATGGAGGTAAAAGTAATGCGTACTGTGTTTAGAGTTGTTTGCTCATTTATGTATTAGTTAAGTCATTTAATAAACACTTATTAACTGCCTACTCCGTGACAGATTACTGTTACAGACGTTGAGGGATATAATGGTAAGCACTGCAGATCAAGTCTCTGCTTCATGGAGCTTCCATTCTAGTGGAAGGTCGATACATGGAGGGGGCGGGCAGGCGGGCAGGCAGGCAGGCAAACAAAAGGCAAGACAGTGGATAGCAGCAGAGTGCTATGATGATTGAGTGGGTATGGGGTTGTCAAAGAAGGCCTCTCTAAGAAAGAGACATTTAAATGTCTGAGGTCGGAGTGATAAGAGGGAACCTACCAAGATCCAGAGAGTGACCTTTCAAGTGATGAGCTTGGGTTGTTGCCAGGATTGAATGCTTGCTCTGTGTAGTATTATTAACATTATACTTATTTGCCCAGAAAGAGTTCTAGAATAGCACTGGAACAGGATGTGGAAGTCATCTTTGTGTCTTAATTATTCTGCATATTGTAGCACAGTTTAAAGTATCTCATGCCTCAAAGTGTTGTATCATGTAACAGCACAAAACAGTAACCAGAAGTAACACTTATATAGCACTTACTGTGTGCTGAGCACTGTTCTAAGTACTTTACCTGTTTTTTGAGTCTGCCAGGAATAAAATTTGGATTCAGAAAAGAGAAAGAATCTCATGAAACAGGCAAGGAGGGTGTTGGGGTGGGAGAAATTTTCCTCTACTCTGTTAGGTTCTCCTGGCTGGTCTAAGAATTAAATTGACATGAGATAGATTAACAGGAGAAAAGTCAAACAAAAGTTTAATAACATGCACACATGGGAAAGACACAGGAAAGTGGAGCAACTTGTCACCGTATTCGGAGCCCTCACCTTAAATACCATCTTCCGTTAGAGACGAAAGAGAATGTTAGGGTTAGGGTTAGGGTTAGCGTTTTGCAACTTGAAAGAGAAAAAAGGTAACTCATATGGAGATAGAAAAGCAAAGGTTTGGTAAAGGGAAGTTTGCTGGGCCATGCCGAGACAGTGGGATACAGAGTGGTTTCTGCTCTCTAGGCCCTGCTGAGTTTCCCCCACCACACCTAGCCCATATTCTTTGCAGATATCTCTCCTGATAGCTGGAACAGGCCCTCTATCTAAGTTCTTTTAGGCAGTTAGGGGGAAGGTAAAAACTTTTTCCTGAGTCTTTTACAACAACTTTTTCCAGAATTTATTAAAAAATTCTGTATTTGAAACTCAGTTGCTAGGTATAATATTTAGGTCTACGTAAGATGATAGTAGTAAAGAAAATTATGCTTGTAGAGGAAAATGAAATATTTTACTATTATTGAAAACCTTCTACAATAGCAGGGTTGAGTAGCAGTGACTGAAACCATATGGCTTGTAAATCTTAAGATGTTTCCTATCTAGTTCTTTGTAGGAAAAGTTTGTCAGCTGCTGATAAAGAATTGTATTGCTTGGGAATATGGTCTGTTTTCTTTCTTTTCAATCTATGTGCCTTTTCTTTCCTTTTCTTGCTTTATTGCACTAGCTAGGATTTTCATGCAGTTTTGCCTAAGAGTGGTGACAATGTACTTCCTTGCTTTGTTCTCTCAGGAGGAAGGCATTTAGTTTTTTACTGTTAAGTATGATATTAATTGTTGGTTTGTTGTAGATATCCTTTATCCAGTTAAGAAAACTCCCTTGTATTCCTAGTTTACTGAAAGTTTTTAACATGAAAGAGTGAATGCTGCATTTTCTTAAAATTCTTTCTGGTATTACTTGATATGATCCTGTAGTCTTTCTTCTTTAGTCTATGAATATGGTGGGTTACATTGATTTTTCCAGTATTGAACCATATTTTGCATTCCCTGGATAATCCCCACTGGTCATAATATTTTATTTTTTATGTGTATTGCTGGACTTGATTTGCGATTATTTTAGGGTTTTTGTCTTTGTGAGGGATATTGATTTGTGGCTTTGTTTTCTTGTAATGTCTTCTTTACTTTGATATTGGAGGAATGGAGGCCTTCTGCAGTGAGTTGGGAATTAGTCTTTTTCTTATATTTTCTTGAAGATACTTTTTTTTTTTTTTTTTAGCATTGGTGTCATTTTCTTCTTTAAATGTTTAGTAGAATTTGTCGTTGAAACCGTGTGGGCCTGGAGTTTTCACTTTCAGAAAGATTTTAACTACAGATTCAATTTGTTTAGTAGAGATAGCATTTTTCAGGTTATCTATTTCTTCTTGGGTAAGTGTGGGTATTTTGTGGCTTTCAAGGTATTGGTTCATTTCATCTAAGGTGCACAGTTAATGTGCATAGTGCTGTTTGCAGTGTTATCCTTTTGATGTCATGGGTTCTGTAGTGATAGCCACTTTTTTGTTCCTGGTGTTGGTAATTTGTATCTTTCCTTTTTGCTTTATGAATTTAGCTAGAGATTTATCAATTTATTTTTCTTTCTAAAGAACTACCTTTTGGTTTTATTGATTTTTAATTTTTGGAGCTCCCAATTTTATTGATTTGTGCTGTTACTGTTATTTTCTCACTTCTGCATGCTTTAGATTATTTTGTACTTCTTTTCCTAGTTTCTTAAGGTGGAAACTTAGGTTATTGATTTTGGGATGCCTCTTTTGAAATATATATAAGCATTTATATATATATATAGTGTGTGTGTATGTGTGTATATATATATAGTATCTCCCTATGCACACTTTTTAGATGTTTTCCACTAATATTGATTTGTTGTATTTTTATTTTTGTTCAGTTCAAAATATTTTCTAATTTGAGCCTTTTTCTTTGACTCTAATCCATGGATTATTTAGAAGGAGTGTTGTTTTATTCCCAAGTATTTGGGGATTTTTCAGATATATTTCTGTTGTTGATTTCCAATTTAATTGTATTATGTTCAGTAAACATTTTTTAATTTTGGTTTTAAAAATTTTCTTTAAGTTTGTTTTATAACCCAGGAGATGATTTGTTTTAGTGAATGTTTACATGCTTTTGAAAAGACTGTGTATTCTGCTGTTATTGGGTAAAGTGGTGTATAAACATCAGATCCTGTTGTTGGTGATGCTCAGTTCTTCTGTAATGTTGTGTTGTATGTCTTCTTTTCATTACTGTGAGAGGAATGTTGAAGTCACCTATTATAAATGTGGGTATGTCTATCTCCTTTCATTTTTATGAAATTTTGCTTTGTACATTTGAGAGCCTGTTGCTAGGTGCATACACTTATAAGATTCTTAAGTGTTCTTGTTGAATTGCTTGTTTTAACATAGTGCAATGTCCTTTATGCCTAGTGATTTTTTTTTCTTGCTTGGTAGTCTACTTTGTCTTATATTAATATAGTCTCTTCAGCTTTCTTTTGATTATTGTTGTCATGGTGTATCTTCTAACCTCATTTTGCTTTCAGCTTGACTATACCGCTGTATTTATAGTGAGTTTTTTTGTAGATAGCATATAGTTGTGTCTTGTTTTTAATGTAAGTTCAGAATTCTCTTTTAATTGTTATATTTGGTGATGTGTAATTGACATATCTGTTGATATGTTAAAATTTAAGTTTATCATTTTAGTATTTGTTTTCTGCTTATTTCTTATCTTACATTTCTTTTTTTTTCCTTTGCTGCCATCTTTTGGATTATTTGAACATTTAGTTAGTATTTTATTTTTATTATATTTCTTTTTGTGATTATTTTAGTGGTTGTTCTAGGGATTTGTTTTTCCTTGTTTCTTGAATATAGTAGAAATGCAATAAATATTTGGTTGATTTAAACATAACCACTTAACTTACCATGGCTGTCTTTTTTTTTTTTTTTCTATTTTTAATGCAGTGACAATTTTATTATTTTCTAAATAATTCAAAAGTGAACTTGAAATTTGATTTATGGCTCAGAAGTAATTCTTGAAAAGAGTGAATAATTAAAATAGTTATATTTTCATAATTTAGATGGATTACAGTGCAGGTAGATATTAGAGATAATATCTATATTTATACTTGTATTATTCTGTGTTCTTTAGTGCCTAGCATGGTGTTGTAATAATAATGGTGATAATAAAAATAATAGTAGTAATAATAATAAATTTATTCCAGGTACTTTGGTATATGTTCAAAGCATTATTATATTTAATCATCTTAATAATGTTGGAGATGGTTTATTTCCATTTTATTCATGTGGATACTGTGATTCAGCAGAGTTAAATATTTTGTCCAAGACCACACACTTATTCATAGTGAAATTAAGTTCAGACTCAGGTCTATTTGACTTCAGAATTCACGTTTTACCATTAGTCTAGTCATTCATTCCACTGATATTTGTCAAGTACGTACTATGTGTCAGGTACTGTATTATTTCTGATTGAAAATCAACATAATCCTTGTCTGTATGATGCTTACTCTCTTGTGGAAGAGATGGCCATTATACAAGTAAACATAATAATATAAAAATATAATGTGTAGTTACATTGTAGTAAGTATAGTGTTGGGGAAGGACAAGGCATGATGAGAATCAGAACCATGGGGACTTGGTTTAGATTCTTTGTAGAAGTGACATTAGAGGTAAGGATCCAGGATTAATGGGAATAGCAGAGAGTAGGAGGAAAAGCTGTATTGGCAGGAGGAAAAAGATGTCCCAGGGCCTTGAGTTGAAAGTTTCCAGAGCTGAAATAAGGCCAGAGTGGCTGGAATGTAGTAACAAATGTTCTTTGTGAGATGAGGCTAGAGACAGGCAGGGTCGGATTTATCTAGGGCTTCTGTAGGCTATGCTACATTGGTTAATTGGCAGTTGCCTTAATTTTTCCTTCTTAATGGTTTAGAATGTAAACCATTTATAAGGTGAAAAATGTCTACTTCTATAAATTAGTTGATTACTGTAGCTGGTCTCTCTTTACCTCAGGGCGAGGTAGTCAGTCCTTAGAATCTAGCATTACTTTCTTATCTGTCTGCCCTAGAATCTGTGGTGCCTCAGGTTTTTCTTTTCTTTTCTTTTCTTTTTTAACACCTTTATTATGGTATGGTTCCTGTACAATAAACTACACATATTTCAGATGTACAATTTGATGAATTTTGATAGATGTAGACACCCATGAAACCACCATCAGAATCAAGACAGTTAACATTTCTATCACTCCCCAAGAGGTGCAATTTTTGAATTCCCAGTGTGTCCCTTCCCACCCCCTTTACCCCCTGGTAACCATGAGTTTGTTCTCTGTGTCTGTGAATCTGTTTCTGTTTTGTAGATAAGTTCATTTGCGTCTTCTTTTTTCTTGGATTTCACATATAAGCGATATCATATGGCATTTTTCTTTCTCTTTCTGGCTTAGAATGATGATCTCTGGGTCCATCCATGTTGCTGCAAATGGCATTATTTTATTATTTTTTATGGCTGAGTAGTATTCCCCCCCCTCCACACCACATCTTCTTTATTTAGTCATCTGTCGATGGACATTTGGGTTGTTTCCATGTCTTTGCTATGGTAAATAATGCTACTGTGAACATGGGGGTACGTGTGTCTTTTGAGTTATATTTTTCTCCAGATATATGCCAAGGAAGATTTTTCTGATAAAAGAAATTGAGTGCTTTCAAAATGGTTAGTAGGTTTCATTGTATTAGTTAAAATAATGCTACATTTAGAATATCATGTGGAGAACAACATACTTTAAAATTTTTTCTCAATTTCAGAAATGTTGTAGATCAAACATGATGTGCTGCTCTTCATTTCAGCTCTTTTTAATGACCATTGAAATACTACCTTTTAGTGCTCCTTTCAGATTTCTAATGTTGAAACACGTGTTTATATCTTTCTCAGTCTGAGAGAAAAGGCCATACCAGTGCTGGAGATGCAATATACGAAGTGGTGAGTCTACAGCGAGAGTCTGAGAAGGAGGAACCAGTCACACCTACTAGTGGAGGGGGTCCACTGTCACCGCAGGAGGATGAAGCAGAAGAGGGTGAGAAGTGAAACGTGCTCAGTTCCCTCCCTTTATATAGCTGCTGTACTTATAATCCTCAAAGATGGATGGATGGATGTGTGTGTGTGTGTGTGTGACTGTCTGTGTGCCTATGTGGTGGGTTTGGGGAGGAGTGGTGACTGTTCCTAGTCTCTGATACTCTTAGACTAGTTTCTACTAGATGCGGAAGAGAACTTGGTCCATTTGGTTTCCTTGGTTGCATAGTCCTCCGTGTCACTGATGCAACTATTTAAATTTGACAGCCTAACTTTGCTGTCTTGCTTCCTATTTTAAGTATTTGTGAAGTGTTCAATAAGAAGTTTCAGGTTCTCTGAGATGTTTTTAGTGGTATGTCATGTCCTACTCCTCATTTGACATTGTTCAGTTCTGACTTGTCTTTTTGTTGTTGCCTTATCAACTCACTTGTTTTGAAAGAGCTGATATCTGCTCTGTTTACTACATGAGTGCTGCTGAGAGATGCTTACCAACCTCATGAGAGTCATGCTTCATTTGGCTCTGTGCTCAGTACTTTTTATAGAAACTAGAGCTAAATGTTGAATCTTTACTTTAAACCCTTGTATTATCTGCTTAGAGGATAGGGTTTATTAAAAGAAAGTTTCTGAATTTGTATTATTTTTGAAAAAAGTATTTTAGAATTCTCAGTCTTTCTCTCTATGAAACCATTCCTTTCTTGGATTGCCAGAAAAATAATAGTATTTTTAGTTAATATTTGTTGGGTGCTTATTATGCTAGACATTATTCTAAGTGTTTCATTAAAAACACTTTATGGTGGGGAAGGTGTAGCTTAGTGGTAGAGCACGCTCTTAGCATGCATGAGTTCCTGAGATTCAATCCCCAGTCCTACCATTAAATAAACTAAAAAATTATAATAATGAATAAATAAACCTAATTACCTCCCCCTCAAAAAAACAAAAAACAAAACCAAAAAAAATCTTTATGAAGGTATAATTTACATACGATAGAATGTACACATTTTACGTGTATGTTTCATTGAACTTTGACAAATGGATACATCTGTATAACCACCGCCAGAGTCATAATATGAAACATTTCCACTACCCCCACTAAATTCCCCTCATGCCCCTTTACACTACCCTCACCTGTGGTCTCTGGCAGCTACTGATCTCTGTTCTGTCACCATAGTTGCCTTTTCTACAATTTTATGTAAAACAGATCATACAGCACAGTCTTTTGTATATAGCATCTTTCACATAGCACAATACTTTAGAGATACATATATGTGTATAACTTTTATATATATTGTGTCAATAGTTGGTTCCTTTTTATTGTGAGTAGTAAACTTGTATAAAGATATGCCATGATCTGTCAGTCTGTCTAGTCACCAGTAATTGGACCTTTGCACTGTTTCTAGCTATTGGCTATTAGGAATAGAGCTGCTATGAATATTTGAGTACAACAAGTCTTTGGTGAATATATGCTTTCATTTCTCTTGGGTAAACACCTAGGAGTGGAATGGCTGGGTCTTAGGGTAAGTGTATGTTTATAACATTATAAGAAATCAGTAACATGTTTTTTAAAGTAGCTGTACCGTTTTCCTTCCTTATCAGCAGCAGAGGGGTCAGCTGCTTCATATCCTTATAAACATTTGGCGTTATCAGTTTTTCAGACTTTAGCCATTTTGGTTGGTGTATAATAGTATTTTGTGATACTCATTTGAATTTCCCTAATGACTAATGATGTTGTGCATCTTTTCATATGACATTTGCTGTCTGTATATTTCTTGGTCAAGAGTCTATTCAAATCTGTTGCCCATTTAAAAATTGAGTTGTCTTCTTACTGATTTTTAAGATTTCTTTGTATATAGATAAAGGTCCTTTATCAGATAATGTTTTGCAAATATTTTCTCCTACTCTGTCATTTGCCTTTTCATTTTTTACATGCCTTTTGAAGAGCAAAAGCTTAACTTTTATGAAGTCCAATTTGTCATTTTTTTTCCTTAATGAATTTGTGATCCATTTAAAGTTTCACACATGGTTGGAGGTATAGGTCAGAGGTTTTTCTGTGTGTGTGTGTGTGTGTGTGTGTGTGTGTGTGTGTGTGTTTTGAAAAACACTTATTATCTCCCGGTACCCGTGGATCAGGAATTGGGGAGTGGCTTGTCCGCGCAATTCTGGCCAAAAGTTTCTTAGGAAGAGTCAGATATTTCCTGAGGGGATGTAGTCATCTGAAGACTTCATTGGGTGGTTCTGAAAGCTTTGAGAAGCTTCCAAGGGGCTGATTCATATAGCTGCCAAAATGATGCTGGTGGTTGGCAAAAGGCTTCACTTCCTCTCCACGTAGTGCTGCTTGGGTGCCCTGATGGTATGATGGCTAACTTTCACCAGCAAACTGACGTAGAAGTTACAATGCCTTTTCTGTCCTAACCTTGGAGGTACACAACATCGGTTCCTTAGTATTCTGTTGATCATAGAGTTCAGCCCTTACTTCCATTGTGTGACTCCACTGTATTTTTTAAAAGACTTCCAGCAACATTGTTGTGGTCATTTCTATCCCAGTCAACATAAAGAGGAGAAGACCAGAGATCACATGCAGGGGAATTTTGAGTCAGACCTAGAAGCTGTGCACATCATTTTCTGCTAGACAAGAACCATAGGGGTGGTTGGGGGATGTAATTGAGCTGTGTGCTCAGGGTGAAGAATAAGCAGGTGAGGCGAGTATCTACCAGAAAGTTGCTTGAATACAAGATTTCAGGAAATGCCTTGTAAAAATGACATTTCTTTAGAAATGAAAAATATATGGAACTAGAATTTCGAGAGAAGAATAATTATAGAATGACCAGCCCTACTCAGTAAAAATACATTATACAATTTAGTATCACATAATTATGCCTTTTATTCTAACAGTAAATAAAAATTCCTCACTTCTATCCACTAACTTAAAAGAAGGATGAGTAACTTACATGGATTAAACATCTGCTTTGTGGCATGTAATGTATTAAATATTTAATAGACCTGGCTTCATATTTTACTCACATTAGCCATGAGAAATAACTGTTATCATCCTTACATTATATATGAGGAATAGACTCACAAATTTAAGTAAATTATTTCAGGTCATAGGGCTGATAAGTATGATATTACAGAATTCAAATCTATGGTAGTCTTATCTTAAAGCCCATGAATTTTCATGACACACAAAATCAAGGTACAGGCATACTGTGGAGTTATTGTAGGTTCTGTTCCAGATCACTGCAGTAAAGGGGATATCATAATAAAGCAAGTCACCAGAATTTTTTGGTTTTCCAGTGCATATAAATGTTATGTTTACACTTCACTGCAGTCTATTTGGTATGCAATAGCTTTGTGTCTAAAAATAAGTACATAGCTTAATTAAAAAATATTCTGTTGCTAAAAAATGCTAACCATCATCTGAGCCTTCAGTGAATCATAATCTTTTTGCAATAGTAACATCAAAGATCACTGACTACAGATCACCATAACAAATGGAATAATAATGAAAAAGTCTGAAGTTTTGTGAGCCTTACCAAAATATGCCACAGAGACTTGAAGCAAACAAATGCTGTTGGAAAAATGGCACCAACAGATTTGCTTGACCCAGAGTTACTACAAAGCTTCCGTTTGTAAAGTATCTGGGAAGTTCAGTAAAGTGAAGTGCAATAAAATGAGGTATGCCTGTATTCTTCTTTAAACCAATGAATTGATATTAACTCCACTCCTAATTGCTTAGAAGGTAGTATTTTTAGTATTCCCTTAAGAGACAAGATATTACAGATCTTATATTTTCTAGATCATATTCTAGATCTATCCAAAATCACAGACTTTGGATAGGACATAATGCAATATCATCTGAAAAATATAACAAAAGACCCTGTCTTCCAAACAGCACTGTTTAATGTGAAAGCATTTTGAAGGGTGATTTCAAACATGCAGATAAACTGGTGCATTAAAAAAAAAAAACTTTAGATATAGAATATTTCAAGTATGTCAGCTAGAAGCCACACATACTTCTTTAAAGGACAGGTTGTAGAAAAATCTATTGGAAGCCAAAATATTCTCTTCAAAAGAAGTCTTTCAGACACACAATTACACCTTTAGTTTATTTCCCTTGCATTCTGTCTGACATGTTACTCAATGCCAGTTCTCAATTTCCAGACTCAAGTCTTAGAAATGTATTTTTTTGATCCAGTGAAAATTACTCGAGGGTTGATGAGATTTGAAAGTTCTGCGAAGGTGCACTTTAAGGGAAGAACCACTTGTGGAAAGCAAATTACTAGAAAACTGATACATTTGAAAGTAAACAGCAAACCCAGTGATCCCAGTTTTGACTTGTTCTCAATCAACAAAATATCCAGCAACAGTCACTGCTAGGATCTTAAAATCATGTAGGGAGTATTGGATAGACCATCATTTTTCAGTCTTAGTAGAGAGATAAATTGGGTTCAAGCTTCATTTTTTGATGTAGGCATTTTGACAGAGTTCTTTTGACACAGTTGTGTCAAAAATGGCTATTTCAGAATATAAGGAATGAGGGGCAGAAAAGAGACTTGAGAATATTCTGGAGGTAAAATCAGTGAGACTTATAACTTAATTGGATGTCACGGAGAGCAGTAGAGATGGGAGAGAAAGAATCATAGATTTTCTTTAGATTTCTACTTTAGGTAACTGGATGATCTTGATGCCAACAAATGAGATACAAAACACTGGAGGAAAGAGTTGGTTTGGGGGTGGGGGTATGAGTCATTCAGTTTTAGACATTGATGAATTTGAACTAACTGTGGAACATTAAAGTGGAACTATTTTTCAGTTGTTAGAAATAGTCTCAAATTGTGAGAGAGAAAGATTTGAGAGTCACCAGCATGAAGCAATGATAATGGTTGAAATTTCCTTGGGAGAAAATGTGGGAGGGGGTGGGTTAGAGTTTAGGGGATCACTAACACTTAAGGGATAGGAAGAGAAAGCCCAGCTAAAGGATCTGCAGAAAAATGATCAGAACAATATGAGGAGACCTGAGACAATGTAGTAATAGACTAAGGAGTTGAGATTTGAACAGAGGGAGTGATGTGCAGTATTGACAAATGGAACAGGGAGGTTCAGTATAATAAGGACCAAAGATTGTTACTTGGATTTGGTAACTTTGAGAGATTATGAACCTCTCTATGAGGGTAATTTTAATAAAGATGGGGTAAATGCCTCATTGTAGTGGATTGCACCTGGCCAGCAAAGGGCATTTTAAGGACGTAGGAGATTTGAACTCATCTGTAGCTGGAAAGAGAGAGCTAAAAATAGAGTTACCCACCCAACAGTAAACCATACAGTTCCCCGAGGTGCTTCTGTGTCTTTGTAAATGCTGTTTACTCTGCTTAGAGGCTTTTTCTACTTAAATCCACGTGAGTAAGCTCTTCAACAAAGGCATGTTAACAGCCAAAAGAAAATAGTGATTTTAGCATACTGGGAGCTTCTATACTTAGAAATGTTTAAAAATATTTTCTGTGACTTTTTTTTTAGTAGGTTGCTCAGGCAAATTATATTTAAAATGCATTTAATGCAGAATGGCTTGATTGAGGAGCTTGGCAAATCTATTTATCAAAAAAGCAATGATAAAAGTTAATAAAATTGTCAAAAATCAGCCAGTTAAGGATTTGAGAAAGTGACCAAATTATATACAAAACTGAGAAGCATTTATTTAAGCAAAACTACTGAACCTTGGGTGAGAACAGTCTGTGGTTTTTCACCCTTCATGCTGCTCCGCATTCTCCTCATTCCCACTGGCTTATTGTGGTGATTTTGCTAGGGTAGGGCAAGCCGTGAAAATTAGTAACTTTCCTTTCATTGCCTGAGGGGTCTCACTTGATTTAGAGCAACCATAGAAAGCCCCCATATTTCTGGGTTTTGTTGGAAACAATAGTGATTTTTGTGGCAAAAGAATGGGAAGGCCAATGTTGCCAGTAGCATGGGGTTGTAATTCTTTTTGGGAAAAGCCACAGATTGGCCAAATTGTAATGAGATGTGAGGAATGAGTAGGTCTTCATAAGGTTCTTCCTATCACTGTTGGTCTGGAAGGCTGAGTACATGTGCAAGGCTGTGCACATGCTCAGGAAACAGAAGAGAGGGCCCCAACTAGTCACAGGTCCATGTGGACGTGAGACCATGCATGTGTATGATGGGGGCGTGTTTTCAGAATTTTGTCTCCTTAATGAGTTTGCTTTTCTCTCTTCTGTTCTGTGGAGAGAATCTGTATTCCAGGTGGAGTAAGCGGCTGAAGGCCGATTCTCCCACAACCAGGCCTTTAGTCTTACCTTGTTGGTAAAGGGCAACTCCTGGGCTCCAAATCTCAGAATCCAGAATCTGACCTCTCTCTGGCCCTGTCATTTCTTGTACTGGCTTATTGTAACACCTCCTAACTGATCTCCTGCCTTCCACCCTTGTCCCCACCCCGCTGGACTGTATTCCACACATCAGCTGTACTCATCTTTTTGAAATTTGTCAGATCACATTACTTCTCTTCTAAAAGTTCTCCATTGGCTTTTCATTTCATTCAGCCAGAGGCCTTTACCATGGTTTAGAAGGCCATACGTGATTTTGCTCTCTGATTTTAACCTTGCTGACCTCATTTCCTGTCATTCTGTGCCCCACAGATTTCCACACTTGTCCTCTTGCTATTCTTTAGACACACCAGGAGTACTCTGCCTCTGGGCTGTTTTGGCTGGAACTCCTTTTTTCCTAGATAATGCCACATGGTTCTCTCCCTCCCCTCTTTCTAATCTTTTTTCAGATACTACCTTCTCAATGAGATTTTTGCATACTCAGTAAGCAGAATAATAATAAATGGATGAACAAATAATAAATAATAATTGTATTTATAATAAAATTATAATAATAAATAAATATTTTTCCTTTTTCAGTGCCTCAAAATGATTTTTATATTAAGAAAGACCTGTGGGTGGGGAAGGGTGTAGCTCAAGTGATAGAGTGCGTACTTAGCTTGCATGAGGTCCTGGATTCAATCCCCAGTACCTCCACTAAAATTAAATAGATAAAATAAATTCCTTCCTCCCCCCCAAAAAAAAATTTAAAAAAAAAACTTGAAAGAGAAAAACAGATAATATTTCTGAAATTGTACTTGAAAATATGAAAAACATGAAGATTTCAATTTCTCATTCTCATGTATATGGTCTGAATAAGAGTAAGGCATCAGATTTTTGCTTTTCCCTAAATTTCTTTCGCTTCTGTTCTTAACAATTTTTCACTGTTTGAGATGTTACCTTGTCTTTTGAAAATCTATTAGCCATTACCTATATTAAAAAAGCTACAAAAATCACAGAGTAGGAATGGTTTCTTTTCTTTTATAGATCAGACGTTTCATACATTTTCAATACACTTTATTATTAGGTCTGTAATTGACATTTCTGTCAACGCAAATATCAAAAGTTAGAGCTGGAGGTGGCATAGAAATGTTTTCCTGCTGGGGAAACTGGAGTATTCTTTTATTTAATTATTTTCAGCAATTTGCCTGTCAAAGCAAAAGTGGAAGTTCAAGTCACTCTAAATTGTCTTACCTTAGCCTGTAATTTAACTAAAAAGGGATGCAGATTTAAAAGGACTAAAATTGCTCTTAATTTCCTGGGAAAGATCTAAAGTAAAATGAATTAAGGTGTCTTTGCATATTTTTCAAATGCTGTTCAAAAAATGAAGTGTGTTAAAGGGTATTAATTTGAATGCAAGGAATCTTAGCAGAAAGTTAAGTCCATCGCTGTGACATTATAGGGATTATTTTTGAATTACCTTGTCACCTTTGTATACTCCCACATGTTCTGAATTGCCCCTGCTTTTGAAACTTGAGGTGTACTTGGTATTGCTTCATTTGAACTTCAGCCTGGTTTTATGTTTGTTGACCTCAGACTTGTGTTTAGTTACTTGTGAGATAGATAGTGAGTTACAGGAAGATAACTGATGGCAAATACTGTGTGATTTCTTTTAAAACACATGTTCAAGTATTTGTAAAAGATGAGATTTACAGTAATTTAAGCAAACTTCACACTTGGTTATGCTTTTTATGTTTAGTATAATCTGCATTTTTGTTTTTGTATTTGTATTTGCTAAATGCTGTCTAAAAAAGTTTCCTCTTGATCTGAGTGACTGTTAGCTGTCTAATACTAGTTCCAACTCATAACTAGAGAGCAAAGTAGTCTAAAACTCAGCTAGAGGTTTATTTCCTTTTAATTTCTTAACTCATAGTCTGATTAGAGAAAAGACAGTCACAAGCAGCTTTTACCATGTAAATCAATTTGCAAATGAAATTCCTTTGTATTTAAATGAAGACAGAGGATATAAAAAGGAAATGAATTTTTTAAAGGAAATATAATGATCATATTGGAGTTACGTGTGACAAGTGCTGATTAAAGAAGTGCTTCTCAAAATGTGCACATGCATTACCTGGAGATCTTGTTAAAATGAAGCCTTATTAAAAAAAAACAAAAAATAAAATTTCTACCAGATGCCATTGCTTTTGGTTACATCACACTTTGAGTAGCAAGGATTTAAATTGCCTACTGATATTAATTCATTTAATTCTCATATAAATACTATTATTATATCCCTTTTACAGATGAGGAAATATGTTCCAATAAAATAATTTTGGCATGCTAGATACTGTTTTATTTTCCAACTAGATACTTCCTATATTAATAAAATTGGGATGTGTGCATATATGAGAGAGAGAGTGAGAGGGAAGAAAGGACTTTATAATATTGTTTCGTTCTTGCATTTGTACATTATCTGTTTCAACAAATTAAAATGATTAAAAAAACATTGGATAAGGGAAGGTGTTTGAGAGGAAGCAGAGGGGGAGAGTGTATTAATTAGTTTTCTATTACTCTATAACAAGTTACGAAAAATATTAGCATCTTTATACACATTTATTATCTCATAATTTCAATGGATTAATAATGAATGTGGGCATGGCTTAGCTGGATCCTCTCTACATGGCCTCATGAAGCCGCAGTTTTGGTCTCATCTAAGCCTTGGAGTTCTCGTCAAAACTCACAGAATTCATTCCCTTGCAGTTGTAGCACTTACTGGGGCTTGCTTCAAGGCCAGCAGGAGAATTTCTCTAATGGAAGACCCAAGCGCTCTTTAAGGGTTTGCCTGGTTAAGCCAGGCCCATCTGGGATAGCCTGCCTTTGATTAACTTAAGGCCAGACTGGTTAGGGACTTTATATCAGCAGAATCCCATCACCTTTGCCATGTAATACGTGATCACAGCAGTGTCATTCACCATGTTCGTGCCTCACCCACACTCAAGGGTGAGCATTATACAGGGTGTGTATACCAGGAGGCATGAATCTTAGGGACCATCTTAGAACTGCCTGTATTAAAGAGTTTTGTAACAAAAATGAAAGGAACTGTCATTTTTCCAAGCGTCTGTTATATAACAGCCACTTTGCACACGTTATCTCACTTGTCACCATAACCAGGCAAGATACTTACTGTTACTTCCCTTAATTTACTAGTTTATATCTCATTTCTCCTGTTGGACTAGGACCATTAAAAGATGTAAATGTATGCAGTATTAGCTAACCGAAAAATTATCTAAACAACTCTTTAAAACAGTATGTGATGAATTGCCAAATGAATTTTAAGAGCACTGATTGCTGTGGGTGTCTAATGTCTTTTCTTGAGCTGTTTCCATTACTTGTGGAGCCCTACCATCTCTGCCTACTGATACCAGGGTTCAACTGTATCAGTTTAAATGATGCTTTTCTCACCATCCTTATCCCCAGTCAGAAGTGATCTCTTGTTCCCTGACTACAGAATTCCACTGTAATTTTACTCACACATCTTTAGCATCATTTATGATATTCCATATTAAGTTATAGTTAACGTGTGTCTTCTCTCCCCTACTCAACTGTAAATTCCTTCTGAGATGCTCAGATCCTTATTCATCTTTGTGAGCCTATCAAAGGGTTCCACCCAGTGGGTCACCAGTGAATGCTAGCTTTCATTCACTTTTAAGTGAACTAAGACAGGGAACATTTGAAAGAGTTAGTGGGATTTAGAAGAGTAGGAAGTAGGAAGTATAGCATTTTGACATTAGTGAAAACAGAATGAATTCAATGGGTGCAGAGTCTATGCCTGTGAGAAGGTGAATGTCAGGTTGGAGAAGCCAGTGGAGAGCTGGCCTTGGAGAAACTCACTAGAAACACTGACCAGCGTAGACTTTGTGTGAAGCAGTGGAGAATCTTAGAGGGATTTTTGAGCTCAGCATGGCATGAGCAAAGATTTGAGTTAGGAAGGTTAAGCTGGTAGTAAGGTGTGTAAAATGCAGTTAAGAACAGTGAAGAATGTATGATATGTACATCTAATTTGAGGAGATAAATCATGAACTAGGGTCCTGGTCCTGGAAATAGAAAATGACCGATTTTGGAGGAATGGTGGAGAAGGTGAGTGATTTCATACCTGCCTTTAATTGCCATCCTCAGAGGCTCAGTGCTGGGTTAACTGACCCTCTCTGGCCTTTTATTTCCAGAGTAAATGGTCTGTAGTTACGCAAAGCCCACTTCAGAGACCTTGTGTCTAGGAGCACTTGTGTGGCCACCTCACCCCCTTTTGCTGCCAACTTAGTGATTAAGATTCAAACTAAAAGACTGTACTGACCACCGTGGCGTGATCATTCGTACATCCTGGTGATGGTGGTACAGCTGCATATTTTCAGTGAATTGTCGAATTAGAAGAGACCTTAGAGTCGCCTACTGCTTGCCCTCTCCTGAAGTGGAATTCCCTTTATTAATAATAATGAAAATTATGTATGGAAAGCTATGTGAATTATCTGTTTAATTTTCACACCAGCCCTATAAGGTGGTATTTTATCCTTTTTTTTTAGCCCAGAAGAATTGATTTTTAGGGAGGTTAAGCCCTCGTTTCAGGTATCAGCATCATGCTGGGGTTTTGGTTGAAGTCAGAAATTGCTGAGAGCCACTGTGACTCCCAAGTGCCTGTCTTTGGGCAGGGGTTGGGGAGGTAGGTGTCTGAGGAGGCCCTGAGGAGGAGGGTGCTAGTTATTGGGTTCTCTTTATATAATCTATTTAAATCAGGACAATTTTGATAACCTCAAATCATTAAAATATTTAAATGGTGAAGGTTGGTAACAACTTAGGCATTATGTATTTGCACACAGTATGTACTTAATAAATGTTATTTGAATTTAATTATACTGAGCTATCTCATTTATAGTTCTGGAAATTGAGATCCTCTGATTAAGTGACAGTATAAGGACCAGAAACAAGGCTCCTGATTACTTTATAATTGCATTCTGTAAACGGTTAACTCCTTTAGCTGAAGCAAGACTGAGTGCTTATTTACTATTTGTGGAAAGATTATGAAAGTATTTCATATGCCATTCCCTTTAGCAGCGGTTACTATCTAGAAGGAAAGAGCTTAATTTTTCAGTTGGAGAAATCGTGACTCTTGTTACACCAGGGGGATATGACGTTCTAGATTTGAATATGGCGTTGGGAATTGAGTGACTCAGATCTCTTATAACTACAGAAAGAAACAGAGCTCTCTGAAAATTTAGTGCTAAACATACACCAGATTTACTATTTGGGCTGGAGTAAATATTTGTAAAATGTGTGTCAGCAGTAGGTCTACATAACACAGTACTGGGAGTGTTTTTATCATACTGTAAATAGAGACAGGCAAATTATTCAATAAAAGGTCTAAGTGGTACCCATTTGAGCACATTAAAATTTTTTTGAGTGGTATTTGAAAAATAAAACAGAAGTTTGGTTTTAGATAATTAGAGCTTTAATTTGTCCTTTCTCTTTGTACAAAAAGCCACAAACACGTTTTATATCAGAGAAATAAAGGTATTAGATTTTTTATGTCTCTTCAGAATTGCCCAGCTGTAACCTGCTTAATAGTCTTTGTAATCATCTTTCTCCATATAACTTTTATGACTCTCTAGTATTAGTTTTCTCTTCCTTGCTTGTACCATTCCCAAGCTTTGCTCTGTCCTACTTACCTTTCCTTTCCAGATTCTGTTCTTTGATCCTTCTTATGTTTGGTTATATTTAGAGCCTGTTATGTGCAAGACATATATTACATGCTGTATTAAATGCTTAAGATCAGTTCCTATCTTCAAGGAGCTTACAGTCTAGAGATGGAAGAAGACATGTGTAAAACAAATGCAAGATATTAGAGGTACAGATACTCAGAGAAAGGTTAAGTTGAACTCCAGTAGTTAGAATTTGGATACCTCTTGAAGACTTTGCACCTATGATCATTTTCAAAGTAAGATTTGTGTTCAATAATTAGTGTCATGTTATCCAGTTAAGGGATTAAAACTCCATAATTTAAGAAATCTTGAGTTTCATTCTCACTACTTTTCTTGAAAAGAGGATGATATTTTGCCTAAGTAGACTAGTTGGCCTTTATCACTTTTTTTTAAATGGAAAGAAATGTATTATAAGTTATAAGTATACTCATAAAAGATTAATATGTCAGATCCTATGTGATGTTTTCAGATTGAAATGATACATGTAGAACAGTAATTCTCAACATATGGGAGTGCCTTGTTACTTCAGATGTGTATGTCCTGAGTTGACAATTCACTGTGCATCGAAAAACAGCATTGATTAGAATGGGCTACATATGTGAATGATGTAGAGGTAGAAAGAATTGAGGGCCAACGGTTATAGAAGATCACCTGTGCTGAGATTTAGTGGTCCTCAGTCTAAGTGGGAATGCATGGAAGTCTCTTTGACTTCTGTGGTGCAGTTCCATTTTTGCCACTCATTCACCTTAGAAGTGTACAGAGCAACTGGATCTTCTGTTATTCACCACAGGCACGTTTGGCACTTGCTATGATCTCGGTTTTAAAGAGTCTGTTCTATAGACTGTGAAAAATGTAGGTGATTGATACTCAGTATGTTCCTTCTAAAGGAAACATTAATGATTTATCCTTCTAAGCTTTTCAGGTATGGTTTCTGTATCAGTTCAGATCATTAGAAAACCATCTGTTACTCAGATTTGTTATTTAGTAGAGTCTATCAAATAACAGATTGTTAAAGTTTAATAAATGTTTAGTGAGCACCCACTTCTCTGCTAAGTGCTGTGGACACAAAAATAAGACATGACTCTTATGCTTGAGGAGCTTAAAGTCCCATTGAAGAAAAAGACCCATAAATAGATAATTTTAGTAAAATATAGTAAATTCAGTAGAGCCATTCCTGGATATCTGTGGGGGATTAGTTACAGGACTCTCTGTGAATACCAGTATCCTTGGATGCTCAGGTTCCTTCCGATGATCCGTGATTGTTTGAATTCAAGGATGCAGAACGCTCAGATGATGAGGGCCAACTTTAATAAGATGAGAACAGGGTATAATGTAAGTTGACTAAAAGGAACTTAGTTTGGCCCCAAAATTCTCGGAAGACTTCTTGGAAATTATGCCTCTGAGCTCACTCTTGATTAATGAATATTATCAAACTAGAAATATCTGGATGCCATGGTAAGGGAGGCCTTCTAGGCAAAGGGAGACTTTCAGTGATGGGAAACAGCATTATGTGTGCAGTAAAAGATGTATAGTTCACCTGTAAGGGTGGGAAATGTTAGGAAATGAGATTAGAGAGAATACAGAGACTGGGTAATGGAGGGCCTTTTATGTCATGCTAATTTTCTGCTTTAATCAAAGGTTGGTATAAGAGATATTTCTACAGTTATGTTAAAAATGTCTTCTTGCAGGGGGAGGGTATAGCTCAGAGGTAGAGTACATGTCTAGCATGCACGAGGTCCTGGGTTTAATCACCAGTATCTGTTAAAATAAATAAATAAACCTAATACTACCCTCCCAAAAAAACACCAAAAAAAATCTTCTTAGACGTGATTTAATATTCACGGTATTTTATATAAAAGATTTGGGAGATAAATTGTTCACACAGCTTGGGAAAAGTTAACTTTCTTAATGATTTTTTTTTTTTTTAACAGTAAGGGTTGTGGTTGTAACTCTTCACTTTCCCCCTTCTTTGCCTTGTTTTTGGAGCAGGTTAAGGCTTAGAGTTTTTCATTTACCTAATGTATGTTGCTTTAGTTTAGGTGTTCTGATCTGAGGCATCTTTCCTACCCCACTCCAGCCACTGGCCTTTTCTGTTCCTGTTTCTATTACAGCATGTATTCTGCTCTGCTTCGTGTGTCTCTACCCATTTCCTTTTTTTCCTACTACAACATAAATTCCTCAAAGTTAGGAAGCATGTCTGTTTTACCTTTTTAGGTTTGGCCATGTAGTACTTAGTATATATTTGAATGAATGAAGAATTAATTGATTTTTGCTTCATTTTACTTGTACTATTTTTAACTTCTGGCTCAAATCTTTTTTTGGTAAATGAATAAGGTAGATATAAATAAGACACACATGTACCAGTGTTATGGACTTCATACGTTTAATCTCTTAAATCGTCAATTTCTTAATACATGAAGAGGACATAATATTATAATATATATTATGTGTATATATAATATAGCTGCCATTTATCAAATGTCTACTATATGCTAGGTATTTAGAGCTTCCCCGCTAATGGATCTTTCTCAGTGTGATTGCATGTGTTGTTTTTTGTTTGGAAGGTGCTTTCATCAGAACTACTGACTGCCTTTTCCTCATCGTGTAGGGCTCAGCTCACGGCTCAGGTGTTACCTCTTCAGATAATCTTCCTTGACCATTTCTAGATAAAGTAGGCTGTTTCTTCTGTCTCTCAATTTTTTCTGAAAGTTTTCTTTCTTACACACTGAGGCAGTGTTAGTCTTTCTACCATCTTGCTCTAGTAGCACTTGGAACACACCACTATAATAATTCTTAAAATACTTTGTTATAAATATGGTCTTTTAAATTCATTTCTCTCACCTTCTAGAGTGTGAGTTCCTAAGGGGCAGATGGTATTTTATTCTTTTTGGAGTTCCCATTGTCTAGCATGTGGCAAGTGTTAAGTAAATATTTGATGAATGGAAATCTCTTTGAAATGTTAATTTCAGACTAGGACAACATATTTTTGTTTTTAAAATCTGTTGATGGAAGTTAACATAGGTGATACAGGGGTGAATAAGTGTGTAGAAAAGAGTTAACGTGGCAGGCGTCAGACTGCGGTCCTTAGAAGAGCCTGCTTGGAAGGTTGGCCCTTGGCTGGTATTGGTAAACTTTGATTTCAGGAGGGTTCCCACATTCCCTAACTGGGTAGAGTGGCTCACTGTGCCTGAACTATTAGTACAAACAATATGGTTTATGCTGAATATGTGCTTTTCTTCTGGAGCCTGGAATTTCAGGCAGGGGTACTTACATGACCAGCCCCAGTGAAAATCTTGGGCACAGAGTCTCTGATGAGCTTTCCTGGTGGGTAACATTTCACATGTGCTGTCACGACTCATTGCTGGAGGAGTTAAGTGTGTCCTTTGGCAGAAGACTCCCCTGGGAGAGGACTCTTGGAAGTTTGTGCCTGGTGTCCTCCGGACTTCATCCTGTGTGCCTTTTCCCTTTGCTGATTTTGCTTTGCATTCATGCACTGTAATACATCATAAGTTGTAAGTACAACTTGATGCTGTGTTCTGTGAGTTCTCCTATTAAATCATTGAACCTGGGGGCGATCTTTGAAGGCCTCTGACATAATAAGATAAATTTTCTCTGCTTTTGATTGGGGGAGAAATGACAGATGATACATAAAGAAAAATATCAAGAACTAATAATACTTGGTTTGTCTGGGTAGCTAATGTAGATTGGGTGTTCGACAAAAAATTTCTCTGAAGAGGTGGCATCTAAACTGAGATCTGAGTGGCAAGACGAAGCCAGCCATTGGAAGATGGAGAAAGAATATTTCAGGAGGGGGAACAGTTAGTACAGAGGCTCAAAGATGAAAGTGTGCCTGGTGTGTTTGAAGAAGAGGAAGGAGGACAGAAGGGCGGGGGAGGGTGTGCAAGGGTGTAGTGTGAGCTCTGTGAACAGGTAGTCAGGGGCATCATGTAAGTTCCTGCAAGCCACAGTGAGGAGCTTTTCTTTCTTTTCTTTTTGAAGCCTTTGAAGGATTCTAAGCTAGAAAGAGACAAAGATTTGATACATGATTTAAAAATACCACACAAGCTTCATCCATGGAGAGTGGCATTCAGTGGAGCAGGGATGGAATCAGGGAGACCATCTGGAATACTCTGCCAAAATGTTGGAGGCTTGGATTAAAGTTGTATTTGGAGAGGGAGAAAAGTAGGTAGATTTGAGATAACATTTTAGAGGTGGAGTCAGCAGGGTTGGGTAATGAATAAGTGTTGAGGGCAAAAGATTTCCAGAATAATGTGTGGATTTTCAGATGAGCAGCTGGATAGATATTGCTGTCATTTATGGAAATAGTGAGGTGGGGAATAAGGAACAGGTGTGGGAAGAAAAGTAAGAGTTTTATTTTAAAATCTTGTTAGATTTTATTATATCCAAATGGAGATAGCGTGTAAGCAGGTGATATGTAGATTCTGAAAATACTGTGTTTCTTATTTTATTCATCAAACACTTGTTGAATGTTTACCAACTGCCAGGTATTTTGGTAGGGAGGAATACAGTGACGACTGGAACACAGTCTCTTTCTTAAGTTAGTCTAGAAAAGCAGGCAGGCAAGGATTCAGACCATTATAGAGAGATGTATTGTCATAGGACCATTCAGAGAATGCTTGACAGGCCCACCAAAATGGCACTTGAGTTTTTCTCAAAACTGTACTATTTTCTGTTGTTTTCACAAATACTTTTGCTGCCACTTTTGAATTTTAAAGTCCTATGTGTAAGAGACAGTCTGTATTAAAGACTGATCTATTTTGGCAATTTCTGCCCCCCTCTCCATTGTGTTTTATACTTGGCAGTCTCTTCATTATATAATATGCTTTCCTTTAAAGAGAACCCTTTCCTCCAGATTTGACATTCTCTTCCCACTACCCCCCCCCCCCCTTTTTGGAAACATTCATCTGTCTCTCCTTTTCCCTCCCTCTTCTTCCTTTCCACATACACAGTGTGTGTATCCATGTGTGTGCAGGTATACACGTTATACATACATGTACATACAGATAAATAGATGGAAGAAGAGAATGTTACTCTGTCTTTACTATGTCTAGTTATGTAATTTTCTCAGTAACTCAACTGTGTTCATATTCAGAAATACAGACTCTGAGGGGAATATAAAAAACCCGAATGCAGAAGTGAACTGATCTCACTGTTACTTCCTTGACTGCCTGATTTCATGGGGCTGCTTTGGCTGGTTTTGTGGGCGTTTTCCCTCTCAGAGCTGCACTCTTGGTTGAAGAGGGTGTTCTGCTCAGAGGACTCTTGAGTATGTTGTGTATGTTGTGCCACACGGTAGATGTCAGTGAGCTCCCTTTCCACGTATCCTGATGAGTTCTTCCCTTGCTCCTCTTTGCTCTGTTACCCTTCCTTAATTTTTTCCCCTCTGATTGATTGGCTGCCTTTTAAAAAGCCATCCTTTGAATGATATGTTTTAAAATAATTTTTAATATAATATTCTTTTACATTCTTTTTAAAAATCTGTGAAATAGTTCTTTCCTTCTTCACCACCTCTTTATTATGAAAAAAAGTTATAGATAGTACATTCAAATGGACATTGGTTTTTTTGTTTTTTGTTTTTTTTTTGCTATAAGACAATATTAGGCTGTCCAAACACATCAAGTTTATACATTAAATATCTACAGCTTTTTGTATGTCAGTCATACTTCAATAAAGCCATTTTAAAAAAGGGAAAATGGGCAGAAAGTTAAAATGTATTTAAAAAAAAACCCTGAAATGCAAAATGTAAATAAATTCTAAGTCAATATTCCAGAAAAAGGTAAAAAAAAAAAAAAAAAAAAAGGAAACACACACACACACACACACACACACACACACACACACGAATTGCTAGTCTTATGATTAAGAAAGCAGCTTGCTTAATGTTGTTAATTGTCCTTCATGTTAGGTGTATTGGCTGCCCTGGGTCTCTTGAGTATGTTTGACAGATTTCAACGATTAATGATACATTTTATTAATCACTTATGCTTTGCAACTACAGGGATTATTAATTAGAAACTTGTAATTAGATTCAGAATGACAGTGACGATGATTTATTCAGAAAGAAATATGCAATTTGTGAGCTTCTCTACCTTGAATCTTTTTTCTATAATAAATCAGCTTCTTTTGACAGTGGGAAATGTTACAGCATTTTAGAAATTAAGGAATATATTTTGTTTTCCTTTGATGATTTACATTTGTATATCAGCTTCCATATAGACCATGCAATATTCTGACTCTGTCATGTGAAAAATGAGGGATTATATTATATTCACAGTCATAAGAATGTAGTTGTAGTGTTTGGCTGTCAAAAATGACATTATTTAGTATTAAGTAACCGAAATGAATCACTGTTGTACTGTTCTAGATTGGTAGGTATCATTACACAGACCTGTGTTCCTGTATAGGTTTTGCACAATTAGTAAAGTTTTGGTTTTTTTTTTCTCCCCAATGCGTTTAGAAGAGAGTTTATAGCAACATGTGGTTGCCTGTTTTATTTTCAGCAAACATTTGTTACTTAAGAAAGAATGAAATTAAGGGGAAAATCTCTAAAAACCCTCCATAGTCACATTTAATCTGTGTTACTTTCCATCTTTCTTCAGTTGAAAGAAAAAAAGAATGAGATTTTTTTGTTCTTACTTGTTCCTAATTTATGTAACTTATTTTTAACTTTATTTGAAAAAAAAAAGCATTGCATATGTATGTGCCTATATTATTTTTTCCTTTTATGATGTCTGTTGATACTGGTTCTGAACTTTTCCTTTTATGATTAAGATGAAAAAACATTCGTAATAGAAACACAGTATTTTTTCAAAGCAGGGAGTGGCCGAAGTTGAGACCCTCTTTAAATTATTTTGATTGAAGTATTATACATTTTTGTTTTGTTTGATCTAATAATTTACATCTATTGTATTTTCTTTTGGTGTTGCACAATTGGTTTCTGCTCTCTCATGCTAGGAATCAGTGGATAATAAGAAAAAAACAAACCTGGAATGCTTTTTCAGTTACTTTGAAGTGCTGCTGGGCAGGAACCTAAGGACTCAGTAACAATTAATAGGAGAAGCGATAGCTAACACTTGAGTACTACTGTGTGCCAAGCACTGTGTTTAGTACCTCACATGCATTTCCATATAATTTTTATAACACCATCTGATTGAAACTATTATTTCCATTTCACTGATGTTTAGATTAAAAGAAAATAGTAGTCCTATGTATGAGTCCGATGATATCTAAAATGCTCTGTGTGGTCCTACTTTCTGAAGGAGACCAGCAACTGCAGGGAAATTGAAATCAGTGAGGAAAATGTTCATGAGAAGGAATTGAAGTTACGCATGTTAGAGGACTCTCTACCAAATCGTACTCTCTAAGTTAAGCAGAGTCTTTCGCAGACCTCGCCCAAAGTTAAACTTCATAGAGGAAGTTGAAACTATTAGCTACAAATGGCCTCCGCTAACTCTGTGAACACCTTCAGACTTCTCCAAAGCCTCATATGCCGTTGAAATATGAAATGTCATTCTCACCAGGCAACACTCACAAACCTGGGCGCTTCAGGTCTTGCAGGGAATTTTACAGGTGATTTCTCATCTTTCTCTCTCCATTGTTTTCCTTTCCCAATTACTTTAAATGTATGAACATATTCTAAAAATAAAGCAGTAACAAACCAGTCCTTCCATTTATTCCACAATTGAGTGTTACTGTGAGCTAAGGGCTAATACATAAAGACAAATAAGACATAGCCCCAGCTCTCACAGAGCCTGGATTTTAAGAGAGAGACATGAATGTTATAGATACTAAGTGCATGAGCAAATAATGCAAACTGGCATGTTTTCATGGAAATCTTTTAGATGTTATTGTAGGAGCCTGTATAGGGTCCAAAGGGAAGAACTGGCCAGTTTGGTGGGAAATGGGGGTTGATAAAGGAAGTGTGATGTTCGACTTGACCCTGAATAGAGTTCCCTTTAGCTGTGTTACTCTCTTACCTCCCATATTTCATGACTTTGGATAAAGAAAAATCTACATTTGGTGTCTTTACTTCCCACTCATTCATTCCTCAAACCTTGCACTCCAGCTTCCACCCCAGCATTCTACATCTTAGGCTTTCATATTTGTTGAATGAAGATGGTTTTAATAGCTAACATTTATATAGCTCTTGCCTTTTGCGAGGCACTCTAGTATACGTTTTGCATAGAGTAACTTGCTTAATTCCTACAACTACTCTATTTTTGGATACTACTATTATTCCCATTTTAGAAATAGGCAACTGAAACACAGAGAGGTTAAGTAACTTGACCAGGGAGGGTCACAGCTAGTAAGTGTTGAGACTGGGTTTCAAATGCAGGCAGTTTGGCTCCAGGATTCATTATAAATGACTGAACGGACCTGGTTCTCATTTACCCATGTCCGCACACAGATGCCGATAATCTAAAGGTCACTAATTTTCAAGGCATACGTTTTTTTTTCCCCTAGTTGAAATGGATTTTCTTTCCTCCCCTCTCTTCCGATTATTCATTTAGGAAACTTGTAACATTCTTATGGCCAAGTACTAATGTAGGCATTGGGAATATAGAAATAATAGTTTTCACTGCCAAGAAGCTGAGTCTGATGGGAGAAGATGTAGAGGAAAGCAGACAGCTGTAATGTGGTGTGGTAAGTGCTGGGGTGGGGGGTGCACTTAGCCTAGCCAGGAGAGGGTAACCCTTAACCAGAATTTTGAATGGGAAAGTAGGACTTAGCCAAGGAGAATAGGAATCCCAACCTTCTTTCATTTATTCTCTCTCTCTTTTTTCTATGTGAAATGGGATACAGTTGCTTTTTCAAAACCTTTAGCTACCCTTTTATGTATCTGCAAGGTTCCATTGTTTCTTTTCTTTTCTTCTTTGTCACATTTTACTTGTCAGCCTCCTCACTACTTTTTACTGCACTTTGGTCTCCACTGTCTTTTTTCAGTCTTATTTCTTGGTTTATTTCTTTCAGCCTACCTAGAAACTGTCTTATCTAGTATACAAAAACTTTACTATTCTTCAGCCCCCTTTCTGCCTGTCTACCAGGATTTAAAAACTCATGTTCAGTAGTACATAACTTTTCTGTGCCACAGTTTTCTCATCTTTAAAATGGGCAAACTAGGGAACTATGTTCAATATCGTGTAACTTATGATGAAAAAGAATATGAAAATGAATCTGTGTGTATTCATGTATGACTGAAGCATTGTGCTGTACACCAGAAATTGACACATTGTAAACTGCCTATATTTCAGTAAAAATATATATATTAAAAAAATAAAATGGGCAAACTAGTAGTGACTACCTTATTAGGTTGTTTAGAGGATAAGTGAGTTAATGCCTATAAAACTTAGAATAGTGCCTAGAATATAAGTTAAAAAGGCAGACATTCAGCAAAGGGCTGGGATTCCTATCTTCCTTGACTAAGTCCTATTTTTCATCCAGACGTTTGACCCCTGACTTGCTGTCGTTTCTGCCTTAATTGTCCATCAGGGAACTGGTTCCACTTCAGTGTGCTCATTTTCTTTCCTTCTCCTTGGGGTTCTCCTTTGCCAATCTAGTTGTTTACAGTTCTGATTTCCTTTTTGTAGTGGAAAATAACTTGGAAGATTGTCAGGAAGTTAAGACATTGTTGTTATTACTGATGATTTTATGACATATTAGTAGAAGTTTATAATAATAAAATAGATTTTGTTTTATATAGTAACAGGGATTACTTAAAAGATAAAAATCCTTTCCCCATGCTTATTAGTTATGCACAATTATTTTAAAAGATAAAAAATTATAGAAATATAAAACTTTCAAGTGAAAGATGCATTCCCTGAATATTTATTGAGTGCCTACTATGTGATAAGGTACTGTTAGGTGCCAGAACATAATTGCTGTTAATAATTTGTGTATATGCATACAGCTGTTTTTAAAAGGTCTTTGTAATCATATAAGTAATATTATTCATTAAAATAAAATAGTACATTACTCTTGTTTCTTACTTTTCATCACAAAACAATATATTTTGGATGGTTTTAATATTAGCATATAATTATCTACCCAATTCTTTTAAGCTACTGGATAGTGTTCTTTTGAATGGATATACTATATTTAGTTAATAAAACTTTTAATGATGATAGTTTTTAATTTCTTATTACAAGCAGTGATACAATGAAAATCCTTTCACGTGTATCTCTTTGGCATATGTATTTCTGGATAATAAATTTCTAGAAGTGGAGTTGCTGGGTTAAATGATATATTAATTCAGAATCTTAATAAATTGAAAAGATTGCTCTTATCTAAACCCCAAACTTCTTGCCTGTTTTCCCATATTTTATCAGTCCTAGGTGTTATTAATCTTTATTATTGTTCTTTATACTGCATAGTCAAATTGGTGACTATGTTTCATTGTTTTAATTTGCATTGAAAAATTATTAACAAGATAGGGTTTTATTTAATATCTTTATTGGCTAGTTGTATTTTTATATATTGTGGCCTGTACTGGGTTCATATCCTTGGCTCAATTTTCTGTTGGATTGTTCTTTATTTTATTGATTAGTAAGACTTTAGTATATTAGATAAAATAGCTTTGTCATATGTTGAAAATAGTTGTTTTGCTTGTTTTTTTTAAAAATATATTTTGTACCTTACTTCATAGAGGTTTTTAATTCATAGGTTGTCAGATTTCTTACCTTTTCTTGTGGCATCTTGGTTTTGTTTCATGCTTAGGGAATCCTTTCCCCATAAGAATAATTAATAATCTGAAAGATTCTCTGTATTAATAGTACTTTCTGATTTTTATTATAATCATGACTAATGATGTGCATCAATATTTGTTTCCTTTTTTCTTTTTTCTTTTCATAGTGTTCCTTAGCTTTTGGTCTCCAATTTAGCATGCACAACTTCATCAAATAATTTGGAACCTTGGCATATTATTATTTACTGTGTTGCAAAATAGAGTATAATATGGCATCATCTTGGACCCTGCTTAATCGAATATCAATTTGTATTTTAAGTACTTATATCATAGTTGGTACTAATTTATAAGAAGGGTGACCAGTAGTCCCTGTTTGCCTGAGTAAGTCTATTAGCCTGTTTTCCAGTGTAACTGTAAGTTTTAGTAGTGTCCCTTTTTCCTATTGACCTTAAAAAAAAAGTCCAATTGTTTCACCAGAAAAATGAGTTTATTTGAGGATAGCGGAGAATTGCTATTTGAGACAAGTGAACTATGGTGAACTAGAGGTGTGTCCCGAGAACAGAGGAGAAGGCTTTGCTTTTATAGAGGGAGGGAGGAAACTGGGGAGGGCTGTGGTGGTTTTCATTTGCTGGCGATGTTGGGCAGCTTGCCGTTGCTGGATCAGGAGGAAATCTTTTTTCCTGCTGGGGTCTGTAACCTGCAGTGAGTGATATGTGCCTGAGAACTCCTCCTTCAGGGCTTTCTGATTTCATTTTAAATGAGGTTTCCTTTATTCATTTTCATGTTACTCTCAAAAGTGTCTCAATTTAATTGAAAAATTGTAAGGATTATAAGGGATTATTGTTTACATTAGGATATTTTAATATTAAAACTTTAGTTGTTTCTTTTTGCATTAGTCCTTCAGAACTTAGTCGTATTTCATTTGCTGTAGCTTAAAAAGAATTTCTCCTTTATTATTTTATTTTTTTGATAAATATTATTTTCTTCTTTTTCACTTTTATTAGGTAGAATTATTACAGTTCGACTGCACATACACATTATATTGCATGTAAATACATATATACAGTATTCTGCACATTTTTTTCCTTTCTATTATTTTCATGATGAACTTGTTACAGAGTTCATAGAGTTGCTTATATGAGGTATTTCTAGAGCAGTGATATTAGTGTATATCCTCTTAACCTTCATCTCGGTATGCAGGATAATGTTCACTTTTTGGAAAAAATGGCTTTCATATTTCTTGTTTATTTCATATTGTCCTAAAGATGTTGAAGCATTTGTCTGTGTGTGTGCCTATATTTTGGTTATATTTTACTAAACATGTGATAAAGTGGACGTGATCAAATCTTTCAACCTGGCTAAATAAACCTTTATTTATCACTTTTTTTGGTGTTGAATATATCCACCGGTATGAATTAGTTTATGCTTGAATCATTGGATTTGTAGCATGCTGAGTAATACTGGTTTTAACACAGATCCCTGTGGGATTCACTTAATGCCAATCTCTATTATACTGTCACAGCATCGATAAAACCTTGGTACTTGCTATCAGCCAGACAGATTCTTATCTAGCTTATTTTATCATTCATCCAGTCAATACTTCTCCAGCCTTTTTCTATGTAGTACTGTGTCAAAGGCTTTGTTATAATGTGGATAAATTGTGCCTATTACGTTTCTTTTCTGTATCAACTCTGTTACCACTTTACAAGATTTACAGGGCTTAGAATTACTCATTTTCACTGACGATTATAAACTAACTCAACCTATTTTATTATTTCTAAAACTATTACTTTGGGATGTTTTACAGAGTTGCCATTTTAAAAGGCCAGTTTGATCTTTCCTTAGTCAAAAATATCTTGTACTTACCAATATATCTTTAAAAAGAACTTAAAAAAAGGTAGATTTCTGTTTTTTTGTGTTTATATCATAATATAAATATTTCTCAGTGTCATAGATTGATATATATGTCTGATTCTTGATTTTAGTACTTATTTTTCTCACCAAATATTAATATTAATAACTATAATATTAATAAAATATTAATATTTGACTATGTCGATTTGATGAGTAATGCACCATATAGGAATTTCTAATTGTGTTACCATTAGATTTTAAATTTTGCTCCCTTTGGGTAAAGATACTTATTTATAGGTATTTTCAGTTTTATACTGTGTAAAAAAACGGTTGACAAGAATTGTCATAAAAACTTGATGCTTTGAAAATATTTATCTAGGCACTAAAGATAAAATATATTAATGAAGTTTATACTGTTATTTTTGCAATGAATGTAATAATATAAGCACAAGTATTATTTGGTTGTTTTATTAGACACATAGTCATGTTTCTTACGTAATAATATGTAACTAATATATATCTATGTGTATTATATATAATATAATGTTTGTTGTTTTTGTGTTTCTTCTGCAGAGAGTGACAATGAACTCTCAAGTGGAACAGGTGATGTGTCTAAGGATTGTCCTGAGAAGATCCTATATTCTTGGGGAGAATTACTAGGAAGATGGTAAAAATTTATTTTTCTTATTGAAAATTTTATATTTACATAGTTGATGTTAATTTGTTTTATTAATCAAAACCTATATGTTTATATATCTTAATATTACTGTTAATACTGAGTTTACTTAAGGAGTGAATGTAGATAGAGAAGTCATCCAGGGGCTGAGCCCTCAACCACTCCAGCGTTTGGCTCTTGGAAAGCTGAGTAGGCAAGACTGTGTGGAGTTAAGAAAACACCACCAATAAGGAAAGAGGAGAACCAAGACAGAAATCAAGTGAACTAAGTCTAGGGAGCAATCAAGTGCTGATAGGTCAAGTCAGAGAAAGCCTGAGAATTTCACTGAGTCCAGCAGTTTGAATGTCCCTGGTGACTCTGACAAGAACCTCTCAATGGAGAGGTAGCAGTGAAAGCCTGATTGGACCGTGTGTAAGAGGAAAAGTAACCAGCAGGGATGGATAGCTCTTCAGAGTAGTTCTGCTGAAAAAGGATCATAAGAGTAAGGGACATATTAAGAAGTGGATGTGGGGTGAGAGCTTATTCCAGAAATTAAGATGGCTAATACAGCATGTTTGAATGCTGTTGGAAATGATCTAGTAGAGAGAGAAAACTTGATAATGCCAGAGGAAGGAGACATGGTTATAAGAGAAGTAGATGAATAGGCAGTAAGAGATGGTCTTGTTGACTAATGGAGGAGTTGTATTTAGGAGCACAGAAAATTCATCATAGCAGGAGGAAAGGCAGGCATGGCTACGAAAGTGACAGCTGACTTAGGTGTACTTACTCTGTGCCAGGTGCTTCAGATACCTTAATTAATTGTCATCACAACAGCCCTTTGAGGTAGGATTATTATCTTCATTTTATAGACGAGAAAACTGAGGCTCAGCTATGTCAGGTGGCTAGTGTAAAAGTACACAGCAAACAATGCCAGCAAACAGGTAACTTGCTCAGGATCCCATGGTCGGTGAATAATTTCCCCAGGATCATGCAGCAAGTAAATGACAGAGGCAGGATTTGAATCCAGACAGTCTGGCTCCAGAGCCAGAGCTTATTTTAACCAGTTGGACAGACTGCCATTTCTATAATGTAGGTAGGTTGCTGGATTAGTTTTTATAGAAGCAGGTAGACGTTTTAGTAAGGAAGAGAATACATAGGAAAATTGATACCCTTGCCGGGCTTTCTAGTATGAGTTTAAAGAGAGATCATGAGAACGGCAGTATGGACAAGAAAACAAAATACTTTTATGACTAAATAAACAGCCAGTTGAGATCTTTGCTCTGTTTATAAAATGCGAGATTTATAACTTGGTTCAGTACACTTTTATGAAGCATCTTCTTAGGCTCTAGGAGATGCATAGGTCAACACAGTGCCTGCCTTTGCGGTTCATAGTCAAGAAGGATGGGAAAGTATCTTCATAGCAGGCCACTTTAACAGAATAAACGAAACACTGAGGTTGTTTCAGATTTCTCAACCATTTTGTTATATTTCTTTTTTATAAAATGACAATTAACTGATTCTTTCAACCATCTTAAAAGAATCATCTACTTTTTTCTTAGGAACTGTTCTAGAACCTGCTGATTTAAAGATGAACAAACAGGAGTTAATTTCTACCCCTTAATTTTGCCATCTTATAGAGGCATATAGACATTTAAACAGATAGTTGTGATATAATGGATAAATGCTTCTGTAGGCACTGAGGAACCAATGGAAATTTTCAAGTTTTCTACACAAAAGTAGGAAAAAAAAATAAACCCAATAAATCTTCATATGCCCATCATCCAATTTCAGTAGTTATCAACATAAGAAAGAGAACCCCTACCAAGTATTTTTAAGGTGAAATTTCTATGATGCTTTTTATTGTTAGAAAGGTAATTTTGGAGTAGGAAGAAACTGAGTAGAGAAGCTAGTTAGGAGATAATTGCGTGGATTGCTGAGGTCCATACCAAACTCCTAGGCCTTATCTTATGTATGGAGAGGAGGCTTTAAATGGAGAAGCAATTCTGAGATAGAATTGACAGGGTTTCTCAGCTATAATTCAGTGTACTTTATTTTTCAGAAATAAAATACAATCTTTCTAAATTTATATGTTTAGTAGTGGACTTCAAGGAACTCAGTGAAAGAATCTGAAGGAACTGTTTTAAAGAACTAAGATAACTGATTTTTAGACCTTTAGAAAGCTTGCTGGATCTTTCACAAGTATTTCTATTTTATTTGGCTCATTATTGCGGTTGTGTCATGACAATTCATATGAAAAGGGTAAAATTTGCCTAATTGTGAAAAGTTTATACCTATTATATGAGGATTGAGAAATTTTAAAATTACTCTTGGAATATCTTTTTTGAACATTAACCTTTTTTAGATTTAGAACCTTTCAAGGGGCCTTAGGAATACTAGCTAGGTACTTACATGAAGATATTTCTGAGATTGATTTAGGTAAAGCACCTATAATGGAAAACAATACATTTTGTGCTTTGGGGACACTTTTAAGTGAGGAGACAGCCTGTGTTCTCAAGGAACTTTTGAATGAAATGTAGGTGAAACTATTTTGAACTTATTACAAAACAGCTAGACCCCTGTATTAAAATAAAGTGAAACTTACATGGATAAAATAAGAATTCAGATAATGAAATATACTATTAGCTATAAAGGAAAACGAATACTAATTTGAAATTATCAGAAAAAAAGCATACTATGGAAAAGAAGATAGAAAACAGACTGTAACAAATTCGGTAATGGAGGTCTTCAAGCAAGATTGGAGGTAAGGCGTCTTGAAAGAGCTACATGAAAAAAGTGAGTGAAATAGAGAAGGAGAGGGCGCAAGGCAGGGAGAAAGGAACTGAGGAAACATTTGTGATGGGAGGACTTGGGAAAACCAAACTGAAAGTGGTAGCAAGATTTCTTTTATATGTTGAATATATTCAGAAGGGTAGTGCTCATGGACTTGCATATTAAGCTATTTAAGAAATTAAAGGAATTGGGCAGAATTACTTCTGGATAACTGTTTCTGGTTTTGAAATTATGTCCAAGTTGTTGAGATTTTTAAAGACTAGGAAAACACAGTGCTGACCCTGAACACTTAGATATAAGTCAGCTTTTGTGGCAGAAGTTTTTCTGACCAAAAGAAATAAGCAAACCTCTGAGGTAAATATTGAGTATTGGTTTGTTATATATAAATAAAACTGTCTTCAGACTATTCATTCTCTTTTATTCGACTATCAGCAAATAGATACGCATTGAATATGCATTTTGATTGTATTCTTCATGGCTGTACTTATTATCAAAGTAGGCAAATGTATTCTTAATCTGTGGTCTCTCAGCCTAGCTGAGCATCAGCAAGCTATAAGGAAAACAAAACAAAATCTAAACTCAGGGGAATGGGGAAAGGTATAGCCCAAGTGGTAGAGTGTGTGCTTGTCATGCGCAGGGTCCTGGGTTCAATGCCCAGTACCGCCTCTAGAAATAAACAAATAAACCTAATTATCTCCCCCCATAAATAAGTAAGTAAGTAAGTAAATAAATAAATACACACACACACACACACACACACACAGGAAAGGGAAAAAGTGCCACAGACATGTAAAAAATAACACAAGACTTGTTAGAACTAAACTCTGGGGAAACAGGAAGGATTAGAATCAGTAAGCATGAACAGCCATAGCTTCCCTCCTTTTCACATCAATATAGTAGTCCTTTTTCAACTAATGAAAAAAACCTGGCAAAAATGTAAATCAAAACAAAGTGCTCTTGATCTTCCTAATGACCTTTAATCTGTCTCTTTTCTTGAAACTCTTCTTAATGTAGCTTGTTTAACTTAAAGTAAGACCTAGGGTTACCTATCAGGTCTTACCATTACTGGGGAAGGACAAATCCCCACCTTTACTTGCTGTTCCCCATCTTTAAGTTTCAGTTCTAGCTATTCCCTTTTCTGAGAAAAACTTTTAAAATCAGTCAAGTTGCTGTGCTCGCATTCTCGTATCTTCTAGCCACCTGCTCCCACCTCCCCTCTATCAGAGTTGCCCTGCCTCCATCAGTGACCACTCAGTGTCATTCAGTGGCTTTTCTTCTCATCTCTTGAATTCTTTTCTTTTTTCTTTCTTCTTCTTTCTCTTCCTCCTCCTCTCCTTCTCCTTCCTCCTTCCTCCCTTCTTCCTTCTTCCTCCTTCCTTCTTCTTCTTCTTCCTTCTTCCTTCTTTCTTCTTCTCCTTCTTCTCCTTCTTCCTCTTCCTCCTCCTCCTCCTCTTCCTCTTCTTCCTCTTCGTCTTCTTTCTTCTTCTTCTTCTTCTTTCTTCTTCTTCTTTTTTTTTTTTTTTTTTTGTTAGAAATAATCCCTTCCCTTTGAAATGCTCTCCTGGACAGCTTTAAAAATAGAAAAAGTTCTTACATGCCCAGATAGTTTCAAGAAAAGATGCTTCTTTGAAGGTAACTAGCTGAATATATAGCAGCTTTATGATCCTATTAAAATCAGTGAGAATGTTTGCTTTTAAAAAAGCATTCTTCTTTTGCTTAGCCTTAGTAGTTGATCATATTAATTTAGTTTCATAAATGTATTCAATGCCTTTTATGTGTTAGGCACTGTTCTAGGTGCTTGGGATACATAAGTAAAGGCAGAGATTCCTGCCCTTGTGGACTTTATATTCATTCATCAAAAACTGCATAATTATTATATGTTTAGTATGTGCCTGGTTTATGTGTGACTTTTTGAATAATCAGATATTTGTTCCTAGTGCAGAATTCAGCATGTGTCATACTAGTTGCCTATTTCCAAATCTCCTGATAGCTGCAGTTAGTGTTGTATTAAAGCAGTGGCCATATGTAGTTATATTTTTTGTTAGAAATATTGAAACAATGATTATTTATGTAGTTTGGATTATTTCTGTTTTATTAACATTATTTCTATTTCTACAGTTTGAATTCTCTCTGGTCATAGATATATACTATATATTTGGCTTAATATCCATTAGAATCTCTTAAATACTGTATCATTACCAGAATAATCAGTAAAATAAGGCTAGTAATCATGTAGTGTTAGGAATGACCTAGCTCTTTTTAAGTGTCAGTCTGTAAAGATAAATAGTGTCTAGGTTTTTAAGAGAGGGGAGAAGAATTTTTTTCTGTTATGGCTGGCCAAACAGATGGCTGAAGGTCAGCTAGAAACATTGAACATTGGTTGAGTTGGATAATATGGTGAAATGTGTGTTAGAGACTGTTGAATATTAACTTTAATTTGTGTGTATGCATGTGTAGGAAGAGATACTCCAGATTCAAAATCTTATATAAATCATTGTACAGAGTAATTTGAGCCAAAATAACATATAATTAAACTGTTTGTCCTCATTTTGCTTGCAGTGTTGGAAATAGCAGGATGAGCAGGTCATTGCAGATGTTGTACAGTAACTAGGACTGGTGGCAGTGGAGATAGAAGTGTGTTACAAGTGTGTGGATTTTGGAGAGATTAGAAAAATAAAATGCATTAGACTTCTTGATGGATTAGTAATGGATCACGTGGCAGACAGTAATGTCAACAATAACTCCTAGGTTTCTAATTTGGATGAATTGTGACAGACACTGAGACAGGATATCCTGTAAAAGAGCCAGGTTTAGGGAGAAAGAATATGAGTTCTAATTTGGGCATGTTGATTTCTGGAGCTCAGAATACATGGGCATGGGTGGTAAAGTCCAGAGACGAGAGTGAAGAGAATTAGGTCACTGAGGGAGAGTGGAGAGAGAGAGCTTAAAACACTTAAGAAGCTAACAGGGGAGAAGCAATCAGCAGTGGGGTTTCTGAGGAAGGAAAAAGAGAATGCTTTGTCATTGAAGCCAAGGGAAACAAAGTGGTCAACAGTGAAATGATTGGAAAAATGTCCCTTGAATTTAGCAGCGTGGAGAGAAATCATCTATTACTTAAGTGAAAACTTTCTAGGAGAAAGAGACAAGCCATGTTGAGCTGAATTGGGGAATAAATGCAGAGGGAAGACATAGGGATAGTGAGTATACAGCACCTCTTTTGAGAAATGTGATGCCCAAGATAGGTGTCAATATGGTATCTAGAGTGCTGTGAGGGGCTGAATGAAGGTTTCTTTTACATGGAAGTTATTTATTGGAGTTTTAATTGCTGTAGATACACAGTGATGACTTTGATCTCTATATAACATGTAACGTGTAATATATTTAATTACTTTGAATTCCTCTTGTATGATGTTATACATTGTGGGACGCATAAATCAGAGTATTTTCCATTTAATTTCATAGGAAATGAGCTTGACCATTTGCACACTGTTGTTTTTAGTGAACAGAGTTTTTCTTTTTACACTAACAATACAGAAACTCTGCTGTTCTCACACCACATATGTTTTTCCTATTCAAAAGTGTTATCAGGACCAAATAATAAATTACAAAAAAAGATCCTTTTATGACTGATCCAGGCTCTCGTGGTGCGGTATTCTTTTGCTAATCTTAAATTTAGCTGGATAGCGAAGAAGTGGCAGCTGGAAGGACGTCTAGGTGTCACATAGTTTAATCAGGTGTAGGTCTCCTCAAGAATGATTAATACTCTTTCTACTTGAAATACTTTATGGCATATATGTAGCTATGGTGTTTTTCCAAATTAACTAAATTTATATTTTAATTTGAGTCCATGAGAGAAATTAAAATACTTGAAATGACTTTTGTGTGTGTATGTGTATGATTATAAAAGAATTCAAGATTGTTGTAAATATTTCAAACAGCACAGGAAAATAAAAGGAATACTTTTTATTACATAGATATTTTGGAGTTTGTTCTTCCATATTTTTTTCCTATGCATGTCAAAAGCAGGTTTCAAAATAGTATGTGTTAGGGAGAGAGTGTGAGAGAGAGAATGTGTATTTAAAAGAATACCATATATACTATTTTGAAACCTGCTTTTTTCACTTAGCTCGCATAATTATGTTCTTTAATGGTGCAATAGCATGTTAAATCATATAAGCTCTGCCTCCTTTTACTTTGTCTTGCTTTAAGCCTTGACAGTATGGTCAGTTCTCTAACTCAACAATATACACGTTTTCCTTGAAGAGGCTGAAAGAAAGCAGAATGGATATAAATTTGATAGTTTATTAAAAATATCACTGAGCTGAGATGAGTTTACTCAAACTTTTGAGTTATGGAAGTTATTACAGTTTTCCCAAGATAGGATTATGAGAGAATGAGGAAAGCATGGAACATATTTTCAGATGAAGGGCATGCCAAAACTGAGGTCTGGGCTGGAGTTGGAAGAATGTGTAAAGATAGAGAAGTAGGTAAAGTAGATGGGAGGCCAATTTTAGAAAATAGCCATAATTGTTTCTATGACTTTTTAGGCTTAAAACTTGAAACCAGAGGCTGGGATGATATTAGACCAAACCAGACTACATCATTAAGGTTTGGAGTTTGGATGGTTACAGTAGGATCAGCTCTAAGACATCAAAAGTGAGGAGCAAATACAAGAAGAGATAAAATCAGAGCAAAAAGTTGTAGACCATAGCTCCAGGTTCAAGCTAGGCATAGACTGGGAACTACAGTTCAGTTTCTTGTTCAGCTGGGCAGAGGATCATAGTAGCATACCTACTGTGTGATCATTGACTTCGTGACAAGAGATATTTGTTCCAATTCTAAACACCCTTGGGAATGGGTAAGGCTGACAAGTGTATGTTGCTGGTAATTTGGTTAGGTTGTGTAAGTTTTGTCAGAAAGGGCCAGGTCCTTTCTGTAGGGTGCACTTTGGGCCAGGATGCAGGGGTGCAGTCAAGGTGTGATAGGCCTCTGATTCGCTTTCAGCATCCCTTGCCCCCAACCCTTGCCGTAAACACGCCATTAGCTAGCTTGCCGTACGTTCATCTCAGTGGATTCAGGTGGCTCTTTTTAATGCCTTGAAATGCTGCCTAGAAATACATAGTTAACGCATTCATTATTATGAATAAGTTCATAGGATGATTAAAACAAGTAAATGAGAGGAAGGAAAAACCTTTCTTGTGGGTGGAATAACATGGTTTGTCAATAAAGAAGATATGATCAAGGAAGAAGAGTTGAAGATACCACTGAACTTAAATGCTAATATTATTATTTCATGCCCCATCCTCCACTTTTCTCCTGATCCAGGCTTACACCTTTAAAGAAACTCATTAATATACTTTCCATAACAGCAGCAGTTCACATTGGTGAAGGGAGTATGAATGGTTTATTTTCTTGTTTTCTCAGGCACAATAACCTTGGTGCACGACCGAAAGGGCTGTCCACTCTGGTGAAGAGTGGTGTTCCTGAAGCATTGAGAGCAGAGGTATGGCAGTTATTAGCAGGCTGCCATGACAACCGGGCAATGCTGGATAGGTACCGACTTCTCATCACAAAGGTAGGAGAGCTTTTCATATTATTCTTATGGGACAATGTATTAAGTAAATCCTGCTTTCATAGCTGCAGTAAGTCATAAATGCTTTGAACGTCTTTAAAAACTGTATTGGTGTTGTTCAGTGAATAGCTCTGCCTTTTGTTTTGAACACTTGTTGGAGAGCGTTAAACAATGCACTGTAGTCGTCTGTGAACACTTTATGCCTTGGCTGTCATTTTTCGTTCGAGTGACTTTATAATAACTATTTACTAAATTGAAATATCCTTATATCTCAAGTATTTTCAGTTAACCTTTCTTATGGTATGAGATTTATATACAGCTGTACACAGTATAATTATATGCTAGTATAATTTTAAAATCAACTTAAAATGAAATTGTAAGGCCTTCTGTACCTGTGTAACTTTATACTTAAATGATGTGGATAGTTTGCCCAGATCCTTATTCTGTCAGGAGCCTCTGGTTCCAATGTAAATTCCTTTGCTTATGTCCAAAAAAATAGATAGATGAGTGGTTTAAAACGATGGCTGTCACAGGGTGTTACATATAAAGATTGCTTAAAAAAATACTAATCTATCCTTCAAGCAAAAATTAATGTTATGATAATGGATGACAAAGTGACTGCTTTTGGGAATAAATTCATGTTATAGAGAAGGACATTTGAAACATTAGGCAATTTAAACATCACTGAGTTTGTGACTGAAAGTTACATGCATGCCTTATTATAAAACTCTTACCATTTTCTTACTTTAAAACCTGCAATTAGAAATTTCAGACATGTTTAAAACTTGTGCAAATAGTTGTAGAAAATTTGAGACTAATTGTTACAACACAGTCTGAAAATGCAACACATTCTGATTTATTCTTAAGAATACTTTGAGAAAATGAGTAATCTCCAGCCAGATTTCAACAAAATGATTGTTGGGTGGGACTGAAACAAATGATGCACCTCTGCTTGGATCCATGGCTCTTTGTAAGTCTTTTTCAGATATGATCATGATTAAAATCATGAATCAAAAAACTAATTTCAAGAAGTTTTCAAATTGTCATTTCATAAAGTGCTAAACAAACATATTAAAAAACACTCATATTGAATGATTCTATTTATATGAAATGTGTAGAGTAGACAAATCTGTAGAGACAGAAAATAGACTAATGATTGCCAGGAGCTCGGGGAGGGAGGAAGTGGGAGAGGCTGCTAACAAGTATGGGGTTGCTCTTTTGGGGTGATGGAAGTATTCTTGAATTAGTGGTGATGGTTACACAACACTGTGAATATACTAAAAACCACTGAATTGTACACTATAAAATGGTGAATTTTATCTTATGTGAAGTTTATCTCAATTGAAAAAATATACAAACTAAAAAAATTTTAAATGACTCATATTTGTTACTTAATAGTATTTTTGTAGCATTTTTGTGAAGTGAAAGTTTTTTTCATTCTTTTTATCGTTTTTACATTCTGTCTACATGTCTATGCTTATTCATATTAATACAGTAGCATCTGTGCATAATACAAATAAATAATAAAATACATATACCTATATTGGAAGTTTATGCTCAGACATTTTTATTGACCAAGGTATCTGAGCAAAAATGTCCAGAGACCATAACTTTTGGCATCAGATAATTTTTTCATATAATTAACAAACTGTGTACTATTTTTTTTTTTTTTGTATTGGGGTATAGTCAGTTTACAATGTTGTGTCAAACTATGTACTTTTAATGGCTGTTCATGGGGTAGCAGCTACTGCTCTATCCCTTCCTACACTATGAGGCTTTGTTGATTCATACCTTTCAAGATTTCAAACTTTGTGAGAAAAATAAAAATAGTCTCCCACAATATTATTTATAAGCCCCTGACAACACAGTACACACACACACACACACACACACAGACATACACACATATACATGTGATAAAAGCTTTGCCATGTATACCAAGCACCGGGGTAGTTTTGAATATACAATTTGCGGGGAAAAGTTTAAGATCAAGGGAGAGAATGACAGAAAAAATGTTTTCATTGAATACAGTATCCCCAGACTCCTTTCACTCTGTGCTTTTGTTCAAGCTCTCAAGTCATAACATTTCTGTGAGAGGAAGTACAATGGTATATTTAATTTCATTGTCTTCCTTGATTCATAACCAAGATAATAAAAATAAGACGAATAATGTCAGTATTTTAAAGATGATTGTGTTCTTTCTCTGTGCTTTTGGGTGGATATGAGACAGCAAGTGTTTGTGGTGTATGTGGTGAATGTCTATAAGCTTAACCAGCCACTCAGTAGAAAGAACATGTACACCCAGAGGATTTTCCATAAGAGGTGCCTGCATATTTGGTATTTTCTGGTCATGGTTCAGCAGCTAGTAGTGCCCCCCTTTGGTCCAGTTAATTTTTCCTCTCTTATTAAAGGAATGGCAAGATTTCAGGGTCAGTTAATGAAATAGTTCAGCTTGATCAAACAGACTTGCTTTATAAAAATCCTACCAAAGACATCGGATTCCATAGGGAAGAAGGAATATGAAGTATTTCTAGAAAACCTACTTAAGATTTGGCTTCTGTGAAAAAGTAGTCTGTTTATCACTTAATCCTGTAGTAGCAGTGCTCAAGTCCACAGTTTGAAGCAACAACTCACGTTCTGAAGCAGTCTTTTCAGGTGAGGTGGCATACAGCCAGCAGGCTGCATCCAGCCTCGAATATGCTTTGTGTAATCTGCAGTACAGAACGTTAAAAAAGAGCATACATTTCTGACTCAAGTTTGTGCTTTCTGTTTTGTCATAGACTTACTGCTTTTTATTATTTACTCTCTGTTCTTCATACATTGTAATACCTGTCCAGCTCTCAAATATATTTGATTTTGTGACTCCATAATATTAGCATATGGACCGTTGCCTCGGGGGTGGGACCTGTCACAGCGTGGTTTTAGCTGATTAATGTCTACTTCACCAGCAGACTCTAAACTCCTGGGGAGCAAGGACCACAACTATTTTACTTTGTGGGATACCCTGTGTCTGTTATAGGGCCTGGCATATACTGGATGATCAAGACAATTTGGTTTTGTCCCTCTGAAGAGGGATTTGATATCGTTTGTTGACTTATTTATAGTCATTTATTTTTTTTTTTTAAACCCCTAAACTATAAGCCTTACATTGTGTTGTGAGTAAAGCTGGTAAAGTATAAGCACACTGTCTTTTTCCCAGGAATTTTATCATCTAGTTGGGGAGAGCTATAAGCAGTGGGTTAATTTGAGCAGCAGGTTCTGATGTGCTTGCCTGTGTTGTTTTTTTTTGCCAGGGAGTAGGTAGGAGCCACTCAGAATTACTGGCATAGAGAGTTTTATAATGACTAGTTGGGGATGTAGATTGAGTCATCCTGAATCTTAGTAGGTCAAGGCTAGAGAGTAATGCTGAACAGGGAAGAGGGCCGGGGTTACAGTGTGGAATAGTCACACGCTCAGGTCTTGTTGTTTTTGTAGTGTAATCGACAGAAAATACAATTTTGCAAATCTTTTTGACTGATAGGAAAAGACTATAGGGACAAAAGGTTTAAAGAGGATGAAAAGCTCTAGACTAGATTCAGGTGAAGATGACCCAGGACAGGGTCTGCAGACTATCTGGAGCTGAGGACCAAGCAGGATCATCCAGAAGAGCTGTTGCATTTAAATCATGGAGAAGTTATGTTGACCCCACCGCCAGCATCCAGGAGGCTTTTGGGTACAACTTGCCCTGGTAAAAGTGGTAGCTCCACTTCGGGAGGAAATGTTGGTGCTCACTATGGACCCTGGGCTCAGATTCCAGGCTCTGCTGATTCCTAGCTTGGGACCCTGGGCAAGTTCCTTAACAATCCTTAGTCTCAATTCTCTCATTTGTAAAATGGGCTTAATAATGCATACCTTACAGAATTGTCGTGAGGATTTAGTAAGATAATTCATGTGAGGTACTCGGAGCATGCCTAATATGTGGTAAGCACTCACTAGTGATACAGAATGAGGAACATTGTAAAGCAGTGTATGTTTCAATGTTAAATGAATGGCACAGAAAAGGACTGTAGGAAATACATTGTTTACTATGGGTTCTTGATGCCTGTGCAGATTTCAGGACATCCATTTGAGAAATAAAAAGAAGGAAAACAAGATATGTGTAACACCCTACTATTTACTTCTGCCACTACTACGTTCTTTAATTTATCAAACATTAAGACGTCTTCTGTGTTAGACACTATGCTAAGCACTAGAGATACCAAGGTGAGCAGCACTGGTATCCTGTGTGGTGGGAGTTTACAGTCCAATGGGGGAGGCATTCCGGAAAGCAGAGGAACGTGGTAACATGGCTGAGTGCTGGCCAGAGGTGTGAGCAAGCTGATAAGGCGGCACAGAGACTGAGGTCGCCCATTCTGCTCAGGAGCAAAGCCCAGGAGGATGTGTTTAGGCTGAGGCCATGCCATGCCCAAGACCCAGAGATGTGAAAGGTCCTGCCGTGGTCAGAGGCTGGGGGAAGTCCAGTATGGCCCATGAGGACACTCTAGACTGTAAACTCGAAGTCAGCAAGGATTGTGTCTGGATTTTTCTCACCGCTGCACTCTTAGCACGCAACCCTAGGACTGCCCTCTAGTAAATGCTAGAAAATGCTTACTGAGAGAACTGGTGGGTGTGTGATGGGCATCACATCTAGCACTTTCATATGCCCTTTCCATGTGAACCTGAACAGCTTCAGTGGTGTAATTCCCATTTTCACCATCAGTGAAATAGGTTCAGAGAGATTAAGAAACACACAGTTACAGAGTTAGTAAATCCATAAAGTAGAAAATTCTAAGTTCTTTATTGCTTATCATTGAAATTTCTGATGTTATTTCTATTAAATTAGCATTCTTCCCAATATTGAGGTCATCTGAAGGGACAATGGAAGGATTGTGACCTTGCTGCCCCATAGAGGGAAAACAAGCAGAATATAAAGCCTAAATCCTCTAAATTGAGGATTAAATCCTAATTGCTGGCTTGAGGAGCCACTGAGTAATGATCACATTTTCACACATGAGCCTTATGACATCAGGGAGATTGTGTATGTTTTAGGGCAACCTGAATTTTATATAGCTTTACAGAACTGTACGTGTAAGTTCAGTAATTACATGGCATGTGTATTATAGTTTATCAAGTCTGCTGATCACTACTTATATAACACAGCAAATATCAGATTATAGTTTTTTTTTTTTGTAGAAGTAATCTAATTTATAACATTCATACTTTATGCTTTGTTAAAATTAAAACAAGTTCTTAATTGATAAGCCATTTCTTTCTACCACTCGAACTTGGTTTTTTCCCAGACAGATCTTCTTTTCAAGAAGTATGCACGTGCGCGCGCGGGCACGCACACACACACGCACACACACGCACACACACACAGAGTTTCTTTTTAAAGGATTTCAGTTCTAGTTCAGTTCGGCCTGGATTTAAGTCTCACCCTTCTCATGTATTATCTTGTGATTTTGAAAACTTATCTCAACTTTGTAAGCCTCAGTTTCATCATTTGTAAAGCAGGGATAATAATCCTACCTACTGGAATTGTGGGAATTAAATAAAATGACAAAGTGCTTGGCATCTAGTAAGTAGTCAAGATACGAATATGTGATAATAGTAATAATGGATATTGGTGTTAGTGTATATTTCTACTTTAATGTGTTGGACAACTTGTCACATAATTTTCACAAGAGCACATGATGTAAACAGCAGCTGATGGAATTGAGAAGTAATCTTTTTAGAAATATGAAGTGTTACATTTGTCTTTTTCTGTGTTTTTTTTTTCCTGGCTAGTAAATATCATGGCACCCTAAAACGTGACTAGTGATTATCTGAATTATCGTTTTAGTGATTACGCATATTCAACTGTATCATAAAGTCAAATGATCTTCTCTAAAAACCACTCCTAATGACTGCCAATATAATCAAGACTGCAAGGCAGGTATTAATCTCATTCACTTATCAACTCACTCATTCACTCAGTAACTCTTTATTGAGCATCTTTTATGGGCCAGGCTCTGTGTGGTTTCTAGGCCTTTGCAGATAAAAAGGGCTCACAACCTTGAGGAGCATGGCCCAGGGAAAGCCAGGCCTGTACACAGATAGGTCAAGTATATTATGATTCAGGTTATAATAGGCATCTTAATCAAATGTGTGGAATACAAAAGAGGTAGTGACAGCCCTGCTTGGGTGAACCAAGGAAGACCTCATGGGGAAGATGATACGTGAGGTGGGAATTAAATATGTCCGCGTAGGATCGGAGAAGGGAGTAGAACATAGGAGTAGCTTACGTAATGGTTCAGCTGCCACATAGTGACTTAGCTTGGCTTATCCTGGAAGCCTTAGGAAGTGAAGTCAGTGTGCTCCTTCCTTCCCTCACTCCCACCTCAGTCGGCCAGCTACATCACATCCACTGTCTGTGAGTCAGTGCTGGTCACCTTGTAAAATGGGAAGAGCGTTACTACAATTTTATTCTCATTAGAATAAGTATGTGAAGTGAAAAACCTCAGAAAACATGTCACATCAAAATGATATATTTAATTGGTCCCCTAGGGTTGATGTAATAGAATTTTAACAAGTAATAATATAGTGTCTATTCAGTAAATGTTTGAGTACCTGTTATGTGCCAGGTACTGTGCTAGGATGGTAATGCATGTTAATTTTTAAAATCAGTGAACTGAAAAATACCATCTATCGATTAAATATGAAACAGTATAAACTTGCAAAGAAGAAGTCTAATTTGACCAAGTACAGAGAGAGCCTGGGCTCAAACCTCTATCAGCAAAAAGGGCAAAGTTGGAAGTATGACTTTGGTAGTTGGCTGCCAAAAATCCTTTTCGGAATATAAATAAAAAACAACGAGAGTGGCCTGTTTTAAGACTCTGCAAGTTCTCTGCTTTCTTGAGCATTGTATGGACACATAAAACTTCACTGTGTTTATTCTTGTCAGATTATTGGTATTGCTCAGAGTAAAGCCTGTCTTCTCTCTGTTCTCCCGAGTATTATTGTAGCAGATGGCTTTTAGTAAAACATGTAGCTAAAGGAAAATTTTTACTCTATTTTAGTGGAACGTACTGTAATTATAATTACTGGATATTCTCAAGAGGAAATGTTTAAATTGGTATTTTTCTTATGATCAAATAACATTGAGTGAGTAATTTAATTGAAAAGTCAAATTATGGTATCAGTTATATATATATTTAATTTGATAAGTTTTTCACAACTAAATTAAACTCTGTACATCATTTAGCCAGACAGGTATTTGCTTCTTTCTTTACATGGTTTATTTTTTTAAAAGTCAATGCAGTATCTTAGTCAAATAACACTCAACCCTAGTTTTGTTGAGAGGAAGGGCATTGCTTAATTACATGGCTGCTCTGTTCTCTGTCATCACCTTGTCTGCTTGTAGGAAATGAGCTTTTTGATAGAATGAGGTTATTCCTGCTGCGTCTGTACCATTGATGTTATGAAAGTCACAGACTCTTGTACTGGTATATTACTGGTGTAACCATAAAATTTATAAAAATTTCTCCAGAAAATTTATAGATCTTTAAAATTTATTAACCAAAAAAATAAGAGGGGCAAGGACACTGAAGAGTACTCAGTGTGTTGTAATGTAAATGCCTTAAACATGTAGATAAAGATAGAGGTCTTTATTAAAGGAAACTGAGAATCGTGAAAGAGATTCTTTAACAGGGAAGGGTATAGCTCAAGCGGTAGAATTCATGATTAGCTTGCGTGAGTTCCTGGGTTCAATCTCTAGTACCTCCTCTGAAAATAAACAGGCAAACCTAATTACCAACTCCCCCCTCCCCCTGCCAAAAAAAAAAAAAGAATTTTTTAAAAGAATGTACTTTTTATTTTCTCTTCTCTTGCGTAATAAAGGCAGTGGTTTCTTACTACATAATTATACCTTTGCTTATTGTTTTTTCACAGCATAACTTTAATCAAATTTTCTTGGTCCTCATGTCCTGAGGTCTTTCGTTTTCTATCATATCAATATTGACACCTGCATGTATAAAAACTACAGTTATATATGTGAGTCTGAGGCTAAAAGTTTTACCCCCAGCATCAATAAGTTTCTGTAAAAAATTTAAAATATATTCTTAATTATTTTCATGTACTTAAGTGATAATGTTCTGTTTCTAGTAATAAGTATTGTTTTTGTTATTCTTTAAACATAGTAAATAGTTTTGAGGTAAATTAAGGAAAGGATGACTTTCTAATGAATTAGAGTAGGTGTACACGGTTTTGAGGGAAGACTTTTGGGCTTGTTGAGCATAGATCAGGGGCGTAAAAGCTGTATTTACATCTAGACAGTTAAGGATAACAGGAAAGCTCTGATATTTTCAAGAACCCAGGATTATACTGTGACTCCTGGATCCCAATTTCATAATAACTTTGTTAGACTTATCTGCACATACTTAGGAGCATATGTGTGTTTTATTGGGTAATACGGTGTGATGAGTCTTCTCCAGGGCTTTGCTTTGCTTTGATTTACCTTTCCATTCACATTTATGTTTAGATATGTTTACCATTAATTAGCCTCAAGGTTAAAAAAAAAAAAGAATGAGGCAGCAGATACCTATGAGGCAGGCACCAAAAACCCTCCTTCCCAAACATATTACAGGATTCTGCTTGTGTTTTGGTGACATTTCTGTTGGGTAGTTTCTTGCTTGATTACTGCATGAATCTCTTGGCATCTTTTCTTTCTCTTTTTGTATCTCTTTGTAGTTTATATTTCTTTATCTCTCCATTGTGTCTTTCATTCTCTTCATTACCTACCTCCCTTTCTTAACTGCACATAATGTAGCTCTGAAAAAGTGGTTTTTATTATTTGTCGTTTTATATTTGCTAGGTGTCATGTTCCCTGTGAATTTCTCAGATTAGGCTGCTTCTTACTTGCGTGACTTTTAGTTGATTTTTAAACTGACAGTACAGTGGACTGTGTCATGGTAGAGCAGAGAAACTGTCATTTTGTTGTACTTGGTATCCCCAGAGCCTGGCATTAGCCCTTAATAAATATTTGTTGAATGACTATATGAATTAAATTCTATAGGTCAGTGTTCCATGACTGGGAAAAAAGTAGGGGTCAGTGGCATTATAAGTGAAGAACTGGATTAGAAGTTACGAATTTTTTTTTTAAATAGAACACTTCAAGTTATGGACCAGAGCTGATTAACTGAAGTCTCACTTTTTTCATCACATTTAATGAGTGGCTCTTAGGGACCAGACACAAGACTAGTCATTGAAAAGTTATCTTTTTAATTTATTCTTTTTTGTTGGAAGATAAATAATTACTTCTTTTGAGCTTATGGAGTTGATATGTAATTGATAATATGCACACATGGAGACCCCCAAATGTGGCAGGAGTATGTCTCCTATGGCAGACTCATCCTAGATCCTGCTTTTTCCATCAAATAGCAAAAAATAAACAAATGGAAAAAGAAGCAAAAGAACCACTGAGTAAATTTAAGGTTATTGTAGGCCTTAGAAAAATTCAGATTCTTTGTGAAATTTCTTGAACTTCTTCTAGAATGTGCTAGATAAATACCATGTTGGGGATATTATTGCTATAAAATGTTTTCAGATTTTAAAGCTTTATTCCATAAACTGGCTCTTGGTTTAATTAATATATCCATTCCATAGAGTGTTTCAAACTAAGTATTGTATTGAATTCAATATGTTACAATTTTAAAAGAATAGTTATACCATAATAACATATTATGATTCTTATTTGGTTCCTTTTTTTCTGTATTAAATCTTTACTTTTTCTAGCTTTACAATTAATTTTATCACTTATGCTTCTATTAAGCCTATAACAGGCTTTAATTTTTTACACACAAACATTTTTATTTCTAATGAATGATGAATAGACTAGGTAAAAGTTGCTCAAAACTTTTTTATTCCTGAATTGGAATATTATGGGAGAGCTTTACTTGTTACTACTGTCAGAATAATTCAATCACTTCTACCCTTTAAGAGGATGATCTCTGACATGTTTATAACAGCTACTTAATCTTTTAATAGATGAATGATTTTTTGAAGACAGCATCATGAAGCCTTTATCTTGATACCTGCAAAAAATGATGTGAAAAGGAGCAATTCCATTGAATGCTTTAAGCCTTCAGTTCTTATTTGAAAAAGTATAATTGTAATTTTTAATTGAAAGCTTATCTTAATTTTTCTACCCATCTGTCTAGTTGGTTCTTACGTACTCTAAGTAAGGTTCCTTCTTTTCATACAGATTATTTAATTGAAGTCTGAGGCTTTCTTACTTAACTTTCTAGGGACCTCAGATCTTTACTTTGAGAAGTTTTTTAAAGCTCAAGTATATGCAAAGATGATTTGGGTATGTTTATAAAATTTCTGTCCCGTTCAGTCCTCTAGAGTTTATCATGCAGTCAGAAGGGAAATTGATCTTTGTTATGTACTATTTAAAAATCAATATTTTCTGAGTAAATAAAACTGTAGCAGAACCTTAAATTAAGGAGATGAAGGAATTCCTTTAGATAATCTGCACCTTCTTTTTTCCTGTTGAGACTGGTGAGGTACCTCTCCACATGGAGCTATAGTTTTTCTAGCTCTCTTTCACTGAGAAAAGACCCTTTCCCGTTTAAACAGAAAACAGATCGAGCTTGATCCTAGGGAAAAGATGACACTTAGTAATACCACGAGGGGAATTGTTGTTCATCCCAGTGGCACAGTGTAGTCTTGCATTAAGAGTTCTGGGACTAATTAATCAGGAAATGATTCTAATTAAAAAGGAAACTGCTCATCAGCTGCCTGCTCAGGCTATTTTATGGAAAGAAACTGTAGACTCAGCTACTTGCTCTCTAGCCTCTAGCAACGTTATTTAATTGCTTATGTCTCAGGTGAAAGGGGTAATTTAAGGATTTCTAGCAGATTTTATTTTGTAGTAATAAACTGTGATATTTAATTGACTTGTTTTCAGATGTAAATTTACATAATAGCAATAATTTTGGAGTTAGAATATTTTGGTTGATCTGCAAGTCTTGTTAACTTGTAAATCTTACCATCTTTTTAAAATTATGGAGCAAACCATGCTACATAGAAAGAATCTTAGTAGACAACATTTGAATATGTATGTATATATATTATATATAACTTTAAACAATTATGCAAGATCAAAATAAACATAAATATTGAACAACTATTAGTGAATTTATCTATTTAAATCATACTGGCATTTCTGTTAGCTTAACAGTTTCTTTGACCTGACTTACTAAAGTCATCTTAGAGAATTACTGACTATGAGAAAGTCCTTCATAAAGGTATCTGCTTTACATACGTATCATATGTCTTGTTTCTCAGGCCTGTTTGTGTTTCTGTGGTGATTAGCATATCCAGCATATCAGATATTTCTTAATTTACAAATTGATTATGAACTGCTAATGAGAACTTGATAATTGTTCCTAGTTGTTTTTGTTAATTTTACTTCCTATCTTTTGATATTTGTCCTAAAACATATACAGAAGTTTATTAGTTTCTAAAATGGGCAGTAGTTGGACAAATTAGAGAGATAAGAGCTGGAGAACTACCCTCAGTAAGGGTTTGAATTGTAGACTTACCCTCCCTCGTATCCTTTCCACCCGCCCACTCCCACCCATTGGCACACGGTAGACTCTGAGCGTACTTTCATGAAGCTATTTTGAATTGTGGCCCTCTGGGGAATCAATTTATTCTGTGCTATTATTTCAAATCAGTTATAGACCAAGATGGTAAATCTTGTACAAAAGATTGCTGGTGCTCCACAATCTGATGTTTACAAACTTCATGGCGTGCTTAGCTAGGGCAAGCGTAGTCTTATGAATGAAGGAGTAGTTGCTTTCTTTAAAGGTAGATGCATTTCTATTAGACTTGTAGTTTGTCTATATTATATGTGATACATCTGATGAGAGCAAGACAGTTTCTTGAGCAAGAACAGTATTAAAGCCAGGAGTCATAGCTTTTATTCAGGTTTTATGTCTGGGCTAATTTTTGTCTAAGGGTTTTCTTTGAACTTTGGGTGTGTGGATTTGTGTTAATTTGCATAACTCATTTACTCAAATGTTCACTTATTTGAAGTATTCTCATATGATTATTTAATACATTAATTTAAAGAATTGATTTAGGAATATTTATCTTTGTGACTTATCTACGGATTAGATTGATTTCAGGTAATAGTATTACAAGTTAACACAGAAGTCTGAAATTTGGGGGAAGGATATAGCTCAAGCGGTAGAGCGCATGCTCAGCACCCAGGAGGTTGCGGGTTCAATCCCCAGTACCTCCTCCAAGCGGAAATAAATGAAGAAACCTAATTACCTCCCCCTCAGAAAACAAACAATACAAGAAGTCAGAAAGTTTGAATACTCAGCCCAAGGTTAAATGTGTGTCACAACGGGAAATAAAAACTGGACTTACTCATAATTTATCTGTGGTTTCTAATTCTCTTTTTAATGTTTTACTTTGAACATTGCTTGGAGCATAAAGTTGTAGCGAATATTTCTTCTGTATATTGTGATAAAACTGTGGGCTTATGAAAGTTTTCATCAATAAATACTGCCTTCTGAGACTAAACACTAAAGAGGCATGGCAGCACATGTGTAGAACCTGTTTTGTTTGTTCATCTGGGTTGCTCACCAGTGTGGATACCTACTCTCCTGGGTGTATACGTGGCAATGGATGAAAATGGTGCTGAACTCCAAAGGGGTGCTGAACTGTTCCAAGTTAGGCACTCAGTCACTTACTTTTCTTAGGTAGCAGGTCATGTTGGGATTCAGCAAGGTAGTGGATGTTATTTCTACTTACGTTGTTTGTGGAACTCTTCATAGAGTGATTTTATTACCATTTAAGAGAGATTCTTTTGGTATTAAATTCTATCTAGTTTGTACCAAATTCATTTGCTGTCTTAAGTCACTAACAGTTCTTAAATGTAGGGTCCTTTGGTGGCATATTAATACTTTGAGAGAATGGTTATAATTAAATCATGACTATGTCTTTATTCTGGAGACAGGGATATTCTTTAACAATGCCCGTAGCAGTGAAACATCCTTGAAAAACAAGAGAAACCCTGTCTTATCTTGGTAATTTTAAGGGTTGTCTAAGATTGTGTGATGCTTCAGGGGGCACTCCAAAGAGTGTTTAGTCCCATGAAAATATGTCAGTACAGTTAAATGCCAACATTGTGTCACTTTGATCTTATGTAGAGTATAAACTTAGAATACAGTCTAAGAGGCCAGTTCTATATCCCTCTGCAAGTTTTGGTTTAATTGTTAAAGCACTAGGTCAATTCTTGATAATCTATTTTTGGTTTGTTTGCACTCAGTTTTAACTTCACCATTGCCTTTTTTTTTTCTTTTCTTTTTTTGGTCAAAAACATTATCTAGGACAGACCTCAGAATTTAATGGGCATTCACTGTACATCTGGATCTTGTTAAAATGCAGATTATGATTCAGTAGGTCTGCTATGGGGATTGCGATTCTCATTTGTAACCCATCAGATGATGCCACCAACACTATTACTAGTCCACCAACCACAGTTCAAGTAGCAGGAGGCTAGGTCCTAGACCTTAAACTGTAAAATGTTTCTGAAATAGTTTTAGAATAATTATTAGCTCAGTGAATGAGTGTAATTATTTATGGTTTAGTTAAGAAAGATAAATATACTAAAAAAGTCACAATATAGTTTACTATTTATTATAAAATAGTTAAAATTTTTTATAATCATGGATCACCCTCGTTAATAGATTAAAGATGGACAGATGAGACAATACAGTTTAAAAACTAAAATAGTTATGCAGTAGTTCATGATGAAAAGAATACTATGTAAGTACATATAAATTGGATTACACATAGTTGCCAGATAAGGTTTATGATTTTTTTCCTTGGTTTATGGAACAAATAAATCAACTGATACTTGGCTTTTACTTGATGGAGAAGAAGGAAAGTCAGAGAATCAAAAGAAGTAGATGAATCTTTTGAACAATTTTGCTCCCCTGGGTTTTGGCTGTCCACATTCACTTTTGATTCAGGCTTCTTCTTTAATTCTCAAAATGTATGGAGCCTTTTAGGTTTTCCATTTGAGTTTAAGGAACAAGAATTAAATTTTACTTCTATCTTTCTTCATTCCTGTACTCCTCGACCCATCACATTTAAAACTGCAATACATCTTACTTTCCAGGAAGATAAGTCCTGTTTCCCATTCCTTCCGGCGAGTTATAGTGGAGAAGAGTCTTACAGTGAAAGTCAACCATGTTAATTTGAAATATTCTATCATGAAAATAGTAGCTCAACACAGAGTTTAAGATTATTGGAGGGCTTTTTTTTTTTTTTTTCCTCTTTTTGGAAATGGGCGAATGTGTAGCCAGAAGGATATTGTGCCAAACAGTCCTCTGGGAAAAGCTAGCCAGTGCCTTTGCTGTGGAAGTGAAGTTACACACACTAAATGCATTAACCGCCAATGCTTCTTTATTTGTATTATCTTTAAATCATTCCCCGAAAGAAAATGAGTTTAGATGTTATTCATGACATATTTAATCACTGAGAGGCATAATTATATGAATCTTAAACATACTATGTATTTATCTAGATTATTGATTTAGAACCATTAGATTGAATGTTACTAATTTAATTTGTGAGGGTGCTTTTTTGAATGACACTCATCATTCGAGACATGTTTGGGATTATGCTAAATACCCAACAGGACTTACAAACTAGCTTATAATTTTCATTTCTAATATACCCTTTACTCTCCCTTTTATGCTCCTTAGTTTTATCTGAATATCCAATGTGGATTCAGGTTTTGTTGTGCCAGAAGCATATATAATTTGGAGGAGAGGGAAGGGAAGCTTTTTAAGGAAAATAGTCTTTTTGTGTGTGTGTGTGTGTGTGCAAATTTTATCAACGCGTATAATGTTGTGAACATATTGGTGGGACCCTTCCAGGAAAGAATGAAGCTTAAGCTAAGCTTCATCTTCTACTGGTATCTCAAACTGAAAAAATACTTTGTAGGTTTTTTTTACTGTTACAACAGTAACTTTTTAAGTGATCTGCCCACTTCTATTTTTTCACAACCCCCCTTCCCTACAGCTCGTTTTCAACATTGTGGCCAGAGAACTCTTTAAAAAACTTCCAGAAATGCATTTGGGATAAAGAACAATATCCTGATATTTATTATTATTTTCAGTTTTCTTCATTCATTACTGAAAATCCGTATTTCCTCTCTGCTGTCATTTCCCTTGAGCCTGAAATAATTTCTTTAGCATTTCTTATGGGTAGGTCTGTTTGTAACAACATAGTTTTCCGTTATTTGAAAATGTCTTTACTTTGCTTCTATCCTTGAAGGGTATTTTCCCTGGATATACACTATTGGGTTGACAGTTTTTTTTTCTTTCAGCATTTTAAGTATGTTGCTCCCCCCCGCCTTTGGCTTCCATTCCTGTTGAAAGTAAATGATCGTTTTAGAGTCGATATCATGGGCATGTTACCTGTGCAGTTGCATAGGGTCCCAAATTTAGAAGGGCTCTGTGATCGGTTACATTTTCTTCTGTTGCTGTCTTGAAATTCTTAATAGTTTTGAACAATGAGGGGGAGGGTGTAGCTCAGTGGTAGAGTGCATGCCTAGCATGCATGAGGTCCTGGGTTCAATTCCCAACACGTCTACTAAATAAATAAACCTAATTACCTCCCTCCATTAAAAAAAAAAAAAAAAGCTTTGAACAGTGAGCCTCGTATTTTCATTTTGCACTGACACCCACAAATTGTATAGCTGGCCCTGCATCATTCGTATCGTTGCTCCCCAGTATGTTGTATGTTGTCTTTCTTTGGCTGCTTTTGATGTTTTCTCTTTCACTTTTCTTTTCAAAAACCTGACTATAATATGCTTAGGCATGGCTTTCTTCATGTTAATCCTGCTTGTGGCCAGAAACCTATGAATTCGTGTCTTTCACCATATTTGGAAAAATTTGAGGCATTTTTTTTTTTTTGAACATTTCTTACTCCTTGATTCTTTCCTCTACTACTAGGATTCCATATATATTGATGTCCACTCACATCCCTGGAACTCTTTATTTTATTAGCTTTTTATTTTCTTCAGACAGGATACTTTTTGTTAATCTTTCTTTTAGTTTATGTAACCTTTTATTTATTTTTTAAATCTCAATTCTTAGTCCATCCAGTGAATTTTTATTGCATTTTTATGTTCTAGAATTTTCATTTGGATTTTTTTTTCAATTTCTTTCCTGAAATTTCTTCTCCTTTTATTAATTGCAAGTATAGTTTTTTCCCCGTCACTGAGCATAGTTATAATAGCTTCTTAAAAGTCCTTGTCTGATAATTTCAACATTTGAGTCATCTTCAGGTTGGCTTCTGTTGATTGCTTTTCCCTTTGCAAATGGGTTACAGTTTTCTGGTACTTGTTTGTCAGATGATTTGGGGATTCTCTTCTGGAAATTGTGAATGTTAGTATTGAGCAAGCGTTTAACTTTGTTTTACTTAAACTATAAACTCTGTCTTGCCTATGGTGACCAGCAGCCCAGTTCTCACTTCAGTCTCTTTACTTGAACCTACCAGTTTGTTATTTGACATATGTATGCTTGGTTTGGGGATTACCCAGAGACTTGGGAAGATGTTATACACAGAATTTAGGGTTCTCATTCTCTGGCTTTTTCTTTTCCCCATTATTCCAAATGCAGACTTACCTCAGCTATTCCCTTTCTCCAAGTTTGGACTACCTCTCCAACGTCTGCCTGCTCTTTTTCTCTCTCTAAAGCCCTCAGTGGGTTGGGTTTCTTTGTATTTAGTCTAGAGCTCATACTTGGTCTGTTGTGGGGCTTACCCTGTCGGACCAGAAGTACAGCTCTTGTACGTATCAAGCTTCAGTGCTTTTGAAGGGAAGCAGGAGTGATTCTGCTGAGGTTTACTAGCATACTGTGCTGAAAAGGTAGAAATTTTGTAATTTGTAAAATTATAGTTACAGTATGAAATCAACATATATTTAAATATAAATACTAATGATATATAATACTGACAGTTAATAATTTTCAGTATTTATTATTTAATTATTAACTCATTAACTCATTTAATCTTCCTGTATGAGGTTGCCATTGAAGCACACAGATTTTATATAAGATGCCCAAAGTCATAGTAAACAGTAGAGCTGTCTGGTTTAAGAACACAAGTTTTAGATTACTCTTCATAGGGAAAAAGAGCTCTTTGTGGTTTCTTTCAGTTGGGAGACTTGTATATTGTAAATCTAACAAACAATAATATCTTCCCTGCCTATTGCCTTGTATCTAGGCTGCCTTTGCCTGATTAATAAGGGTTATCAGATTTAAGTGATCTTTAAACATTTGAACAACATCCAAAAAATGTTTTAAGAATAGAAAATTAAATTCATAATACTAAGAATTATCATTTATATTTATTTCATAGCTGTCTTTGTCCATTTGGGCTATTACAACAAAATGCTATAAAGTGGGTAGCTTATAAACAACAGAAATTTATTTCTCACCGTTTTGGAGGCTGGGACTTTCAAGATCATGACACGGGCAGATTCAGTGTCTGAAGCCCACTTCCTGGTTCATAGGTGGTACCTTCTGCTTTGTCCTCCCATGGTGGAAGGGGCACACTTTCTTGGACCGTGTTTATAATCACTTCCTAAAGGCCCCATTTCCTAATATTTCAAAATTGAAATTTCAAAATACGAGTTTTAGTAGGACATAAACATTAAGTTCATAGAAATAGCCCTTCATAGTTTATAAGATTTTTTATATGTGATTTTATCCTTATGAAAGCCTCATATAATGCTGAGTTAGGCCAGTAATAACTCTCCTCCCTTTATTGATGTGAAAATACAGGCCCAAATGAAGTTACGTGAAGTAGTCTTATGTTGGTCAGGTATCCATTCTTCTTGGATTTAAATCTGCTTTAAAATATTTTCCTTTAAGTATAATTGGTAGAAATGACATTTTTAGTGTACTTTATAATTTTTTTGCCCAAATGTTTTGTAAATATTTTCTCATTTAATATTCCAACTAACCACGTGGAATAAACAAAACAATCAGTGTATTACCTTTTTTTCAGATGAGAAATCAAAAGAACAAGACCTTATTTGTATAGGATGCATAGTGATAATTACAAGATCAGATGCTATAGGCTGGATCTGCAGCACTAAGTTCTGGGTCAATTCCTCTAGACAACACTATCTTATTTTGCTTATAGGTGACTATGACAGTGCACAATATATACTTACCTCACCAACATTTCTCCATAGTATCCTTAGACTGCATCTGACATTGTGGGAAGGACTTAACACTTTATTGAATCGACAGATAATGAATAAAAATAAATATTTTGTCACTATCACCTGATGTCTTTTGGACTTTTCTTTATTCTCTTCTGGAAAATGTACTATGAATAAAACTGCTTTTTCTTTATCTCAAAGTGAACTGCAGTATTTCCATAGTACAGGTGCTGTGTACCTGTTCTTTGCATTTTGAATCAACTAGTAAAAACATTTAAAAGAATTCTGGGCCAATGGGGCTACTTAAAGGCTAAGTAATATGCTTTGGGATAAAAATGCATTATAAATATATTTAATAATTTTTCTAAAGTTCCTTTATGGAAGTCTTGTGAACGTTTCTTTCTTTCTTTGCTCCTTTTCTTCCTTTCCTTTCTCTCTCCTTCCTTTCTTTCCTCCCTCTTTCTTTTCCTAGCATAGAGTACTGTTCTGTAAAAGCTATATTCTGTCTTCTGCCAAGTCCTCAAATCTAATTTTGGAGCAACTTCTGTAGGTAATTTAAGTACAGAAGGCAGACTAAGTGTTCATTTTACTTTTGATTTATATATGACATCTGTTTAGAACTAAACTTTGTCTCTTTTCAGAAACAGGAAAGAAAAAATTATTTTGGGATATGTAGGCCAAAGGCAAATGATCTGAGAAGTAAGTACCCTTTTTCCTAAAGGAAAAGTCACTTCAGTTTATGAGAAAAGATGTATCTGACCAAAATCAAAGGAATTCAAAAAGAAGTCATGATATATAGTAGGCTTTCAAGAAAAAGTTTACTGAAAGATGAATGAAGGAAAAATGTGTGTCTACATTTTTTGGCCTACCTAGAATATAGGATGTGTCTTTTTTTTTTTCTGTCCTGACCCACTGCCAAAGAGAGGTTGTGAAATTGCTGTATTCAGTAGTGTTAGTCTAGAACAAGACATGCTTATGGTGTGAAAGTAATAACCTTTATGTGTCTTACTCTCAGACTTCATGCCCTTAGGGTAAGTAGAGATACTGGCTCATAGTTAACTTATGCTGCTTTGCTATTCTCAACCTGGCATTTAAAATTAGTAAACTGCAGATTTAACCTTCATTTATTCCCTTGAGTCCATGTTATTTCTGTATTTTTTTTTAGTTATTAAATACATTTTGGTAATGGTAAAAATACGTATCGTGTTGACTTTTAGAAATGTTTTCTATACTTTTCAGACTTTAATGTAAGTCGTCTCAGCCATGTATACTCAATCATATTTTACATAAATAAATAATAACTATATTTTAAATCAAAATTGCTGGGAACAGGTGCTGAGTAATTTAAACCACATTCAATACAGTAATCTCCTTGAAATCATACTCTTTCTGAAGTGTCTTATTGCTACTGTGAAATAAAAACAGGAGTTAATTCCAGCCTTTAATGCATTTTATTGACCTGTAGGTAGCATCATTTACAGTACACCTTTATGTTCTATTTGTGCCCATGATTAACACTTTATTAGCATTACTGTTGTTGTAAAATTGTAGTATACAGTTGGAGTGCAACCTTTGTAGAAATAAAATAAGTCAATGTTAGGAATATGATTTAACATTTAGAATAGAATGGTTAGGTCATCTTTGTTGGTCATTGTAAGCAAATAGTAGGGACTTTCTATTACCTTTTTTTATTTTTATTTTTTTCTGTTTCAGTTGGTAAGGAACACTGCTATATACTGAGTATTATTTGAGACGTGTAGGTCATCACCCACAGCACTGGGAATCTTCTTGTCATGCTGAGTTTTTTCATTGGAATTTGTTATGGCATTTGCTGTATATAGGATTTGACCTGTAATAACCAGCAGATCCTGTAGTATGTTATTCCTTAGTAGTAGTTTTCTGTAACTATTAAGTCTACAGTGTTTGTGTTTCAGTTCACACTTATAATATTCTTAATAGGCGCCATTTTGAATGTGAGAATTTCAGGGCTCTCAGGAAGTTTAACAGAGTATCTAGTGTTGCTAGTACACTCTTCATATGGTAACCATCTTATTTTATAAATGAGACAAATTAGACATTTGGCAATGATAGAAGTCAAGTGATTTTCTCCGTGTTGTGCGATGAGTAAGTGAACTAGAGCTTTCTCCTCTCATTTCCAGTAGCATTTGGCTGAGACGTGAAGAGCGTTTGCAACAGTTCTGCTCAGAATTCTCACAAACTTGAATTCTTTTGAAAAGCCCCCAAAATATAAGAAGCAAATTAGACATAATCTAATATTTTTTATTTTAATAGATTAAAAAATAAATAGAACGAAATGGAAACAAACACCTTAGCCTGATTGTCCTGTTTATTGTCTTTTATTAACGATGGGGTTTAGACTGGTGTTTTCCACAAATACACTTAATTCTCAGGTTACCTAGTAGTTGACTTTTTCCCCTTGATTTTGTTCATGTTGGTAAACTCATTTTATGCAAGGTTAAGATTTATAAATGCAAAGAAAGACATTTGAGGGGTATTGGGTAAATGGTTTGTCTGAAAATTTCCAAAACTTTTTAATACCCATTTTCTGTGCAGACAAAAACCTTAACTGTAGTAGTGCTTTACATCTAGTTTATTAGGATGCTCAAAGGATTAGAGTTATAATTAATTTCCATGTCCTTAGAGGGGAGAAATTTTATTGGTGGAATAATATTTGTAATTTTAACTGTTATTACTTGAAAGGCATAATTATACTGTATGTTACTATCAGTTAGCCACTGTCATTCTCACGAAGTTCTGTAAGAAATACTTCATATTTAATACCTTTGCTCTTGAATGACACCAATAATTTCATTTCCCTTTGGGGCATACAACTGTTTCCAGCCTACTCAGTGTCATGTCAGGGCATAAAATCATCTTGACAGAAAGTTCTAAATTATAAATAGTCCCATAATGACATTCAGCTTGGGCGGTACATTTATAAAAGGAGTTATTAAGGAAAATGTCATTCCAACCCATTGCTATAACTAGAAACCTTCATATTTCTGTAGCCACCTTTTGGTACAAAAATTTGGTGATATTTGCATATGTAAGCATTTAAACAGGATTATTAAATTTACAATTATAAAGACATACTAGGGATGTTGGATAAATGGTTTCCTTCCTAAACATTTAAAAACTTTTGTATTATAAATACATTATAATGCACATTTTCTCCCTGTGAAGTCTGCTGCAAGACTGGAGTATTATGACTCCAAGGTTTTGATATTATTTAAAAGGCATAGCACTGGAAAAAATATGGTAAAAGAAAAAAGAATCAGGTTGATTTATCTCACTGCTATTGTTTTTGAAATTCAAGTTTGAATTTTATTTTATGTTTTAATTGAAGTATAATTGAGTTACAATATTGTGTTAGTTTCTGGTGTACAATATAGTGATTCAGTAAAACAAACATGGTTATGGAGGGAAAGGGGGTGGGAAGGGATAAAATGGAAGTTCAGAATTTGCAGATACTACTATATAAAAAATAGATAATAAGAAAGTCCTACTGTATAGCACAGGGAACCATATTCAATATCTTACAATAGCCTATAATGAAAAAAGAATAGAAGTATATTCTATAGATACATATGTATTTATATATATCATTGTTATTTTATACAAGATTTCAGAGTACTGGGTATTGAATAAAATTCTATGCGTACTTTTTCCTAGTGTAAATACTGATTATAAACTACTTGGTGTTAGTGTTCTGATTTTTAAATACCCAATTAATTCTGCCTTACTGGCCCATTTAAATCTTTTGAGACTCTACTTTTGTCCCAAAGTATATTTTTCTTTGAATAAAATTATATTTTTTCAAAAAATCTTCAAATTTTAAATACCTGTATTTCTATGAATCATCTTTCTATATTATTGCTTGTGTATCAGGTTATTTCAGCTTCTAAAGGTAGAGATAGGTAGGAGAGACTGAATGGAAACAGCAGTGACTGTAACGTTTGTAGTATGAGTTCATGTTGCAGAGCCACACTTAGCAAGCTTCAGCCTCTGTTACGGTCACCTCTGTAAACATCCCCAGCATTGCTGGGTTGAAGCTGGCATTGTGGAGATGTCAGTTATTAGATTAACAGGAACAGTTAATCTCTGTGGATATGTGTGTGTGGTTATCTATATGAATATTCATTTTATTTAAAGTCCTGTCCCCCAACTCAGGAGTTTGTAAACATTGTTGTGTGGTGCTGCTTAGTGGGGCCAAAAATTACCCAAGCCAACCGCTGATCCTTACTTCAGTCTCCTAATTCAATTTTTAATTACATTTTCTTTGACCTCAAATACTTCTCAATAGAGACATTTTCTTACCAAGCTTCTGCCAGTTTAGCAACATTTATTCCTCTTTTAGGCATGTCTTGAAAACAACATAATAGGTTTATTCTTTCCTTTCTCCATTTCTGTCTCTTAAAAGTGATTTCTGTCAAAGGTTTAATATTCTGAGTTGTTCCCTGTGCTACCTAATCACTTTAGCCACTTAGCTTTGAAACTGCCTGGTGAAAAATAAAGTTGTACTGGCAGATATAGGTCAATTCGTTTGATTTCTCATTTTCCTCATTCCCCTGTAACATGACCCAAGGATGATGAGACAGTGTAATATTTTTAGCTTTCTTTTGAAAAGCTTGATGTCCTGAATGAGTTTAAGCCAGCCTAATTTCTGATATTTTTAAGAGAATCCTGCTGTTTTTTTCTAGATTAGACTCTACATTTATAAAATAATCTTTTGTGTTGATATTCAGCAGGAAGGAAACACAGATCAGTCAATTTGATTTATTTAGCAAATATCACTTTCTAACATGTGCCAGGCACTCTGCTTGCCACTCAGGGTAACAGTAATGAAATATATTTTCAGAAGATCTCATAACCTAGTGATGAGATGGTTAAATATACTTAAACCTTTTTGGGTTGGTGAATTAAATTGATAAGTAAATTATTTTAGGTCCCTGAAACAGAATTTTAATGATCTTGTGGTCAGTATATCCCTGGCCTGAGGGTTTGAGGGTTTTCATTTAATTCCTTTCTGTTGACATTTCCTCTTCAATCATATTTTTAATGTGATCTTGAGTAAGCCATACAACATATTTATAAAGTCAGTGATGTCTGTTTATAAAGCATTATGCGATCTTTGGGGGGAAGTTCTGGGTCAACAGATACAGTACCTTTTAACAAACATGCTCTGAATATCTGCAATTGAAGCACTGTGTGTTAGGGTCAATGAGCGATATAAAGAAAAATGAGAGTATTGTTTAGGCCTTGGAGCTGACAGTGCAGGGCATGGGGTTGAAATGGGGTGTAAGGGAAGTTTGTGGAGGAGGAGGTGACAATCAAGACATTTCTTTAGTGCTTTCATGTAAAAGCAAATGTATGCTTAAATGAGCATCTTATGATAATTATATTCTCTCTTATAACTTTATCTGTTCAAATGATTTGTAATTGGATATTTTCCATAAGCTTAATGGGCACTGTAGACTAAAAAATTGTTAATTTCTTACTAGTCTAGTTAAATGTTTTCTTTAGCTTTGCTTCCCTTTCACTTATATTGCCAGAGCACTTAATTTGAATAATACGCCATAGCATTTCATGGGGAAGGAAATCCTCAACAATCCCCTTCTACCAGTGTTGACTATTAATATTATTTCAGTATTCCCTAAGTATGTAACATATGAGATATAAAATTCAACTCTATACTTTTAGCTTTCATGACTATAATAAATCTAATAGAAGCAAACTATAGAATCAAGAAAAATGTGCATTTGCCATACTAATGTTATGGATGAAGTTATTTTCCTGAAACTAAATGGCTGCTCACAGTGTGCCTGTGATCCTGATAGTTATAACACAGTTTTTTTTGAGCTTGGCATGCTGATGGGGCCATGTGCCTTCAGATGATTAAGTTTTCCCAGCACACTTTTCCAACCCACTGGAAAAATTTATTTGTATGGTGTGGTGGTAGGTCATGTGACCTTCACTTACATCATTTACATATTAAACCTCTTTATGTTCTATTTTCTCAGCCTGCACAAACTAAGAACTACTTGGCTCCAACACAGTGGTAAATGCCTTAACAAATATTGGCACCAGTATTGCATAATAATACTTTGTTATGAGATCGCAGTCAGATTATCAGAATCTACTTCTAGTAAAGCTTTTAGATTGTTGTGGAAACAAAAATTGAAAATTAAAAAGTAGTGTAGAATATTTGTGGACCCCTAAAGAAAAACTCTCAAAGATTCCTTGGACTCCAGTTTGAGAAATATTATAAAATGTGTATTATATACATATATGTAGACACTATATCTGTGGCATAAACAAGTAGAAATCCAACAACTGTTATAAAATTAATCATACAGGTACTACATGGATATATATTACTATATTGTTAAATATAATCAAATTAACTATTGAATAATTTACTTTTGTTTTATACATACAGTCTAAGCACTTAATACAGCCGTGTGACATTAAATTAGGTTCCTTTTCTAGTGTTTTTGAGTGCTTATATTCTTTTTTGTAAAAGCTTTAAAAAGATTTTGTTGGATAATACTAATATGGATTAAGAATAAAGCAAGATACTGCAAATCGTTCATGTAAAGGACAATAACAGTTATTTATTTTAATAAAAAGCAATAGAATTGCATTGGCCTCAGGATCAAAAGAGTAGTGGTCATCACTATTCATTTTCTTTACTGGGTAAGGTAGGTAAGGGAAGAGTTTGTGCTTTTGTAATCATTCTCTTTCTGTGGAGTTGTCGGACTCCATATTATATGTAACAGGAGACATTCCTAGCCAACAAGTACTGCAACTCCCCTTTCTAGTTCTAAGGCAAATAATGGCCCTCTTTCCCACTGAGCCCAGTGTGAGCTTCTCAGGTCGTCATCACTAGCTCACAAGATAAATCTCTGCTAGTTTAAAAATAAGCCAATGGTTTTAGGGGGGAAAGTACTAAAAAGCAGATGGATACAAATAAAGCAGAAGGGTATCAAGGAGTCTATTTCCAGCTAATTCTCTGAAGTCCATAAATGCTAGAGAAATGTGCTATGTTAGCACTGTTTGCTATGTTACTACGGTTGTTACCTGAATCTTGGTCATTAGTTACTAGAAAGAAACAAAGGAAACTGAAAGCAAAGACTTATCTTGATTTTCTAGTGCAAAGCATGTAAATTTGAAATTTTAATTTCTTAATCTCAGCATCTCTGAGAAAATAATAAATTAATGCTACTTCCTGGTTTAACTCCTTCAAAGATCTTACCACTGCTTATAGGACCTTCATGAATTTTCTCTTGATAATCTCATTATATTCCTTTATTGCACTTATACATTTAAGAGATGGCGACTGGTTTTGGTTCATTCTCTACTAGACTGTCTTGAACTCTATGAGAAAAGGTCCTAGAACCTTGTAAAGTACCTGGCTTGCAGTAGGCCTTCAATAAAATTTTAATTCACTCGAACTCTTAATTGGATGAATCTGGACAGAGTGCTTTGACAGTGAGTAATTTTTTCCCCCACTTTTAGTGTATTCTGGAGCAGAGCAGTGAAGACTGGAGGTAAGAAACAAGTTAGAAAACCAGAAAAATCCAGATTTTGTGCAAACTCTGAATAGTTGAATTCAGTTCAACATGCAATTACTGAGTAATCCATGTTTCCTACTATTCATGAAGTTTGGTAACTTGTCATGGTTAGCAGTTGCATTGTTGAATATGCATAGAATGATGAGAGATATTTAGAAATATAAGAAATATTTCAACTGTTATGCTGAAGTTTTTTTATTTTATTTTTTTTAAATTTGGACTCCAGAGACAACTTGTAAAGACAAGAGCATGAGTACTTCAAATTTTCTTTGAAAACTGAGTCATAGATGTTGCATTTCAAGCCAAGTAAAGGTTTGATTATTTTACACTTCATGGCTTTTTAAAATTCCAGTTGCTATAACAACTTTGATATTTCTTTATTATTTTTAGCACTTCAGTTGCCATAACAATAAGATATCTTAAAAAATAGCAATTTTCTTTTATAAGGGAAAAATCTCTTTCAATTAAAAATGAATTTGAATCAACATTTCTTTCCTATAATGTGAACCCATTATTTAAAATGTAATTATGCTGTTCTGTTTTCATATAATTTTAACAGACTTTCCCAGGAAATACTTTAAGGTTCAACTTTTCCCCTTTATGTTTTTATTGTACAAAAGTTAAAGGGAGGTGACTGTATTGAACCCATTCTGTGAGATAATATTTAATATTTGATGGGATTTCATTGATATAAAAATTTTATTGAACAGTTTAATTTCCAGATTTGTTGTTGGATGAAGGAAAAGGAGAACATGATTGATAGATAGCTCTTACATGAAAGATATAAGAAAGCTTGGAATTTCCTTTTCTCTTGTGTTATTTTGGATTGTGTTTATTATGTCCATTGCCATTCTAAAATAGTTACCACCTCACTTACCTGGAAATAACTGACAGCTCAAGCCTGAGTGTTGGCACTTTACTCATAGAGCAGTACTTCTGTTTACTCTTGAAGAAAAAATTCTTATAAGCTTAGTTTATGATATTTAATCCTCTAGACAATTAAAGATAGCAAATTAGAAGAGGAAGGAAGAGGACTGCTGTATTTATATAGAGTCAGAAAATATAGGAAGCTATGTATTCTTTTCTAGGCACCTGGTTACTTGTAGAAATTAAAGTCCCTCTTGATATTCATGTACATTGAATACAGCAGCTACAAAGGTATGATTGTATCAAGACAGTATTCTAATTGACATTAACAGTGATGATACGAGCCTACCAGGCAAACATTAAATTATGTTCAGAGTTCTCAGCTTAAGAAGGCAGAGGAGTAGATGATACATCTTATACAGATTTAAATGTAAAATTAGATAAAATGAAATAAAATGAAAAAATTAAAAAGGGAAACCTTCAGTTTTCTGGGAATTGCAGGATCCATGTAACTGAGATTTTTATGGACTAAGGTTTGGTAACTTTTATATTACCGTGTTGCTAATCACATAGATTTCCTAATATGCACAGTCAGGTTCAGGTAATGTATTTCTTTTAAGAAGGTGCTTTAAAAAAAAAATGTTGGAGGGGATGGCAACTCAAGAGAAGAATGAAGGTATTATTTTTTAATTTCCTAATCTGAACAGGTTGCTTGTGGGTGTGGTTTCTTAAGGAGAAATGATTAAACAAAAAGCCTGTTGGTAGTAAAGAGTATGTTTAACTTTACTATCAGTGAGCTTTGGATGAACAATTGCCGTGCACTTTTCCTGGTTTAAGGAACCAGGAAACTTTAAAAGTTCTTATTACCTTGATTTTAAAGATGGAAGCTGCAGCACATGGAGAGCGTGACACGCCCAAGGCCCCAGCCAGTGCAGACGCAAATCTGACTCAATCCAAAGCCTGTGCTGTCTCTTCTCTAGGTCACAGTCTTTCCTGGTCTTCAGACTTAATACATGTTTATTAAAGATAATAACATAGCTTGGGGAAATGGAAAGAAAGATCTTCCTGTGCATGTTTTTATTTTGTTGCTCTGTATACTATTTTTGACCAATTAATTTGATTTTAACTATATATTTTATATTTGAGGGTTTCCCCCACTAAGAGTTAGACATATACATAAATTAGTATTTTCTTTGTCCATTTTCCTTTGTGATTAACTAAAAATAATGGATTCTCTCAAAGATTTTTGCCTTCTCGGCCAGTCGTGTTAGATCCCAGCTAGCTGAGGCAGTCTCAGAGTGTTGTATAACCGGCATTTAATAAGAAGTCTTTTCTCACTCAGCGTCTCACTTGCATCTGGGCTGTTGTGTCTGTGAGTTCAAACACTGAGCCGTGAGTCAGGTACAATGACTGAGAGAATGTGAAAGGAAGCAGAGGTTAAATGTACTTTGTCCAGCAGTATCTGTTGTTTTAGACGTGTCAGTGGCTTTTATCCTTGATGGGGCATTGCTTTGGAGGATTCTGGTATTTTCCTTTCTTAAACAATATATATTATTTCCTGGCAATGGCTTAAAATTCACTCAGATAATTTAGGGTTCTAATTTGGTGGTTTTGCTCAGAAATGGAGCACTTGAAACAAGCAAATGCTATCATCTTTATCATTCTTTTTGGCTGTAACTTACATATGGGTGAGATGCACAGATCTTAATTGTTGTACTTTGGTGAGTTTAACATGTATGCATGCATGTAACCCACAGCTGTTAATATACAGATTGTTTCCATCATCCCTGAAAGTTTCCTTAACACACACACACACACACACACACACACACACCCCTGCCTATTCCAGAACTTCATTGTATGGGTATATCACAGTTTGTTTATCCATTCCTCTGTTGATGGATGTATATGTTGTTTCTAGTTTTTGGCTATGAAAAATAAAGCTGCTTTGTACATTACTATGCAAGTCTTTTGTGGATATATGTTTTTGTTTCTATTAGATGGGATTGATGGGTCATAGGATAGATTTGTTTAATGTTATAAGAAACTTCCAAACTGTTTCAAAAATTTTGAAATTAGGCCATTTTACATTACCACTGGCAATTTATAAGAGTTTCAATTGTCCTGCATCCTCTCCAATGTTTAGTATTTATCAGTGGTTTAATTTTATCCATTCTAGTGGGTATATAGTGGTACCTTATTGTGATTTTTACTTTGCCTTTTCCTGATGTCTGTTGAGCTGAGCACTTTTTCATTTTCTTGAACGGCCTTTTGCATATCTCCCTTTGTGAAGTGTCTATGCCAGTATTTTTCCATTTTTAATTGGGTCATTTGTGTTTTTATTAACAAGTTGTAGGAGTCAGTTATGTATTTTGGATACAAGTCTTTTGTTAGTTGTATGTTTTACTAGTATTTTCTCTCAGTCCTGCTTACTGATTTTCTTAATGACATCTTTTGAAAAGCAGAATTCTGATTTTGGGTATGATTTATTAAATTCTCCTTTATAGTGATTGCTTTCAGTATCCTATGAAATCTTTGTTTAGTCACATGTGGAGACACTCTTTCTAGGAAGCTTTATTTTAGAAGTATATACTTACAGTTTTACTTTTTGTGTTTAGGTCTGTGATCATTTCAAATAAATTTTTGTGTATGTTATGAGGAAGTGGTCTAAGTTTATCTTCCTCCAGATATTCAGATTTTTCTAGTCCTCTTCACTGAAAAGATTTTCTTTTCCCCTTGGCTTGTTTTAGAGTTTGTTGAAATTCAGTCGGTTTATGTTGGAACTCTGTTCTTTTCAGTAATCTATTTTTCCTTATGCAAATCTTGATTAATGTAGCTTTATCATAAGTCTTGAAATCAGGTTGTGCCAGTCCTCCAACTTTTTTTCAATCCTTTCCCAAGATTGTTTTAGCTATCCTAGGTCCTTTGTGTTTATATATAAATTTTAGATTCAACTTGTTAGTTTTACCAAAAACCTACTTGGATTTTAATTGGAATGGTAATAAATCTTTAGATAAATTTATGAAAAACTAACATTCTTAAAAATATTGAGTCTTCTAATCCATAAAGATTGTGTGTCTCTCCATTTGCTTAGGACCTTTTACTTTTTCCTCAGTGACATTTTGTAGTTTTTAGGGTAGAGGTCTTATACATCTTTTATTAAATTTGTTTATGTTTTCTTTGTTTTGAGGCTATTATAAATAGTTTATTATTTTAAAATTTCATTTACTATTGTTTGTTGCATAGAAATGCAGTGATTTTTATTCATTAACCTCGTATCCTGACAAAATTTACTCATTAATTCTAATGGGCTTTTGGGTAGATGTTTTTTGGTGTTTCTTTGTATACAGTCATGTCTTCCTTTTCTTGTATCACTTAACTGTTCCCTTGTCTTGCCTGTTATACTGCTTAGGACCTCCAGAACATTGTGCATAAAAGTGGTGAGAAGACATCTTTGTTTTGTTTCCAGTCTTAAGGAGAAAGTATTTACTCTTTTACTGTTAAATATCACGTTAGCTGTAGGTTTTCCCATAGTATCTATCAGGTTGAGGAAATTTTCTTCTGTCATGCCACTAACTTAACATTTGTTAAATATCTTTAATTGTTGATAACTTGTCTCGTAATAAAATGAAGTTAACAATATAAACTTGTTTTCTATTCTTGAGGAGTCATGAAATCGGTGGATTTTAATATGTGCCACTTTAGAGGGTTTATTTTTTTCTTAGCACTTAGACCAGGTTGCTTTGGTATTACATTTGATAGTACATTTAAAATACATTGATACTGCATTTTGTGGCATTTGTCATTCTTAAAATGGTAAGTAAATAATCATTATCTCTTGCTAGATACGATTTTTCAAAGCAATAGTCAAGTATTCATATTGAATTGCCTTTAAGTAGAAGTATAGATGAATAACATTGCCCTTAATTTTAATATATTAGGAGGCCAATTATTTTCCCCTGGCAATTTGGTCATATATTTTATAGCTTTCTTGTGAAGCTTTTATGTCATACAGGAGATTGATTGCAAGGAACTTTGCATATTCTGAGCTTAACAGAACTGGTTATTAGTGTTTTGTCTTCTGATAAACTTTTCAAACTAATTTGTATGCTTTAGGTTAAAATTATACTGAACACTTATTTGTTCAACTCCTATTCTGTGCCCAGTCTGTGGTGTAGGCACTGGAGGTATAATGAGGAACAAAACAGACACTGCTCCCCTCATGGAGCTTGCAGTCCAGGCAGGAAAACAAAATTGAATGAAAGTAGATATAAACTATAAGTATGGAATCTGGTCTAATCTAGGAATTTGAGGAATCCAAATTAACTAAAAATAGAATGTGATGGCATAGTAAGCAGCAAGTACAAAGGTCCCGAGGCAGCAAGGACCATAGCAAATATGTACGGGACTGGGGGAAGGATGGAGCGAGGGGAGGTAGACCCAGTCTAGCCAATCCCGATTAAATAGAAGAGAAATTAGATTGGATATCTATATGGAGACCAGGTTTTATAGGAACTGTTAGGATTTCATCCTAAGGGCAGTGTGAAACCACTGAAGTATTTTAAATGGGAGTGATGTCATCTGGTTTGCATTTTGGAAAGACTATTCTGTCTGTTTTGCACATTGTGGATTGAAGAGAGGCCACAGACAACTCAGGGAGACCAGATTGAAAGCAGCTTTAGTAGTCCACACACAAGATGATGGTAGCTTGCTCAGAGTAGTGACAGTGGAGATGGAGAAAAGTTAACAGATGGCAGGAATAGTTGAAGAAATAAATAAATTCTGAATTCATAACACCTTTTTGTACCTTTTAAAATATGTTTAGAAAACTTTTACTTTATCCTATATTTGTTTTTTATGATGATAATGATTTTTTTATGACAGTGCAGTTCTCCTTGAAAATCATTGCCTACTGTTAATCCTATTTACCACTGATAGCTAATGATCCTCACTTGCTTTGCTGTTTAGATCCAATTGAGTAGTTGCTTAAATGTTTAATAATAAAGTATTGGTACATATAAAAGAACATACAAGACATATATAAGGTATTAATGAAAAATTAAATACCTGTGATGTATCATCTCAAAAAGTTATGCAGTTTCAGCTGTTAGAAGTAATTCTGAAGTAATCCCAAATAATAATTCCTCTAAGATAGTTCCTGACTAGCATTCATCTGTTGAAAGGAGTAGGGGTGGTTGATAATGATTGTACTAAGAGTGGCAATGATAAAACACCTAATGACCCCTGAAATGAAGAGAATTATGCCTAATATGAAAACAAAGGGTGCTTTATGTAATGAGCTATGTAAATACATAATATTAATACTCTTGTTATTAGAGCTTCACATTATAAATTAGTTTCTATTATAATCAGATCAGAAAAAAGAATGGAAAGGAAGAAAAGTGAAGGGCTAGTAGAGTCAGTCTCAGAAAAGAAGAAAATTACCTCGTTAGAACATCTGAAGGTGTGTTTTGGAAGTTGGTGGAAGAAAAGAAGGAAGCCTAGTGGATTATATGTGCTGCTCCTTGAACTCTCCCTCTCATGTTATCTTATACCCTTGCCAGCATTAGAATTGGGAATTATTTACAGTAGCCTTAGACTCAAATCCCTCTACCAGTCAGATTATTTGTTGGAAATAAATGTGTCAAACTAAAGCGTTCTAGTATTTGAATTTCCCTGAATGAGATTTTTTTTTTTTGCCATTTCTCTTATTTAAAAAATATTACAATTCAAAACTTGAAAAATGATGTACAGTCTATACTTTTAAAATGATTTGTTTAGATTTTGTCAACAAGGTAGCTTTAATGATTGATAGTGTTTTATTTTTCAGGTTTTGTAGTAAAGCTTAGTATTTAACTTTTCTTTGTATGAAATGTAAGACCTGTCTACATTCATTAATATTCATCAAATGTAATTTTTATTTTGAATATTTAATTATTACTGTAAAAGAGAATGTTAGTTAAATCCAGTCTTGTTTGATTTTCATGCTTTTATGTATCCCTAAATGTCAAAGTTTCCCTGTAAAATAGGACTTTCTAGCCTTTTAAAAATTAAATTTAAATATTTACTTTTAAATCTTAATATGGTTCTCAACTGAATATTCTAACTTGTTTTTATAAATTTTTTCTGACAATGAGAAATGTGCTTGCATTCTGTTATATCACCTAACCCCCTGAAGATTTTAACAGTGGTATGGTCTTCCTGAAAGACAGTTCAGCATGGAGGAAAGAATAGGGTTTTCTATTATTTAGAAATCATTTTTTGAAATCCAAAATAATTCTTGTAAGATGTTTCCTGACTAGCTGCTATAAGTAGAAAGGAGAGGAAATGAGAGAAGGGTTCATCAAAATGGTGTTAAGAATTACAATTTTGACCTGTTTCCTTCCTAGTTTCATGGTCCTGTAATTGTAGGCAAGTTATACTTACCCTCTCTCGGTACCCACTTTCTTCCTGTGAATAATAATGATGGGTCGCGACTTCATAAAGATTTAAGATTTTTATTGAGGGAAAAAATATATGAAGCCCATAGCATCATGCTAGGCACATAGAATATGCTTAACAAAGGTTGGTTATCTTTCATTTTCATCTTCAATTTCCTGATTTATTTCTGAAATAATTTGTAAATTAGTTCTAAGTCACTTTTAAGAAAATTGTTGACCCCATAAGAAATATGCTTCGAATAGTAAATAAACATTCAGGTCTATAGTAAGTCTAAGTAAATGGAAATGTTTTTAACCTTTATCAGATAAATGAGCTTAAGTCACTGTCTTCTGATTTGGGTGTGAGTAACTCAGGCACTGTATGACACAGTTCTTTGACTCTTTTTCTGTCAGTATAAAAAGTGGACTAAGCAGTTGTTCCATTTATTTCTAATACCTCCTTTTCTGAGGTCGTATTTGACCTTAAATATTTCCCCAAGTAGATTTTAGTACAGAGGTGTTAGTTCCAGTGCTTTGTATAGTTAAATACATCAAATTCAGCAATTTAGTGTGGGTGTGGCAAGGATTGGAGAGATTCTAAAATGACCTAACTTCTATTAATCAAAATATAATATATTTTAGAGAGTAAAAATAGTAGCTCTATCACTTGAGTTCATGAAGACTTAGCTGATTTTTTAATAATTAATAAGTTTTTTCTGCCAATGAGTATTAGATTACTGCTGACTTTTTAGTGCCATAGTACCTTGTGGTAGTTTCTCTACAGGGTTTAAAGGTGTATCCCAGGGTTTTTTTTTGTTTGTTTGTTTTCTTTTCTGTCCTGCTCATAGGAAATAATCTTTACAACATGCCATAAGGAGAATACCTCTAGAGATTCTTGCATGTCATTAATATGTTATAAAGATCGGTCAGTTCCATTGTCTTTTGTCAATCTTGATCGGAGCTTGCCGAGTAAGTCTATAAGCCTGCATGTGCCTGGCAACTGTTACCTAGTGACAGTTTCAGCTGCAGTAGCCATTGACTGTGCTGTTGATTGGGGCAGGAGGACCGAGTCACCTTTCTGATGGTGAGTTCTTCTGCATCAGCTCAGGATGAGGAGGAGGAGCAGGGCTTCGGCTCAGGTGGAGGCAGTGATACTGAGAGATTGTTAAGAATATACCGACAGCATCTTGGTAACTGCATCACAGTAAATCGGACTTCTGAATCAAGCAGCCCAGCCTAGCAGCTGATAAGAGTGACTGTAGGTGAGAAGCATTGTTTTATTCCTGTAACAAGAGAACTATTTTGTGATAAGTGAAACTAGGAATGTACAAGGAGGAATATCCTGTGGCTGTTATGAAAGAAAAAGGACTTCTCTGCATGACTTGGTGGTGCACAAGAAAATAACTTTCAGAAGAATGCTTTCTGTTAAGCTGCTGCATTGTTCCTGAAGGAAATGTTTTTATTTCTAATGCATGTTACTTCTTCAAAAGGTATGACAACAAAGACTAACAAGAGACTCTCTGAAATGCCTATACTTTAAAAAAGACTTTTGACAAATGTTAACCTGATATCAGAATGACCTTGGAAGCCTTTTGGATGGATTCTATCCTGTCAGCCTTTCAGTATTTCAGACTATAAGATTTAAACTCATCGTGATGCTTTAGAAGTATTTTAAAACAGGAACATCTTATAACCTACCTAAATGGCCCCTGTATTAATTGAGCACTTGCTCAAAATAGAATACAGAAATAGAAGTGGCATTTTCTTAACATATGGCTGCTATATAACTGAAAATATAACAAACAAGGTAAATTTTCCACTTTCAAAAGATTTAACTGAAGTAATGATTTAATGTGTTAATCATTTAGTGAAATTAGAAAAGATGTAGAAATATATGGACTATAAAGCCTACTTAGCAATACCTAAGTAATAAATAAATAAGCTCGGAGTACATAAGAAAGTTTCTATTATTGTCTGAATTTCATATATTTACATATATTTGTGAGACATAGGTGTGGTTGCAAAGCTGAGAAATAAGTTATGACCATGCACCATTGTAAGGAAGGTGGCGTATCACATAATGAAGGTTAATTTTAGCTGAAATTAATAGCAAAAATGATTTATTTTCCTTTTGGAAAGGAAGAAGTATAAATTACGTTGCTGATGGTAGCACCAGTAACTATAATGGACTGTTTTCATCTGAATGCTTAAAAAAAATGCATGCAGAATTAAAACTTCAGAAATTTATCATATTTTGTCAGCTTTGACCCATTGTGTGTTATATTCCCTACTGGAAACATGCTTTTTTTCTCTCATGAGAGTTTTAGGGCAATCTGGAGCCTGTTACCTCTGTTCTGCTCCTTTGTGCCCAAATAGAGATGTGAGTCTTCTAGAATTGAGCTTGTTGGAGAAGGGGGTTCTTAGCTTTTGAGAGAAATGAGAGAGAAATAGATCATAAAGTTGACCCAGCAGCACCAAACCCTGAGCTGAACTCAAAGACACTTTGCCACAGTGAACTTTTTTCTTAGCTTTCCAGCCAGATCTGAGATCTTAATTATTAAAATTCTAAAATATGAATTCACTGCTCATGACAGTTGGAACAGCCTGAGAATATTTAAGACTTTTTCTTTTCTCATTCTTTTTAGTTGATCCCTAAGACATTACCTTTCTGAGAACAAATGGCTCACAGTGGCTTTTCTTCCCTTGGCAATTGCTTTTTTTTTTTCTTTTCTTTTACAGATACAATTTTTTTGTAGTGCAAAGTAGTAGGTCCATTTTCTCTAGAAGTGCCTTATGTCTGCAAAAAGTTGTTTGAGAGCAGTAGAGGAAGCTAATCAAGTGACCTTTTTTCACCTCCTTTCTAGCTTATTCCCCTCCCTTCTCCCCCAAAGCTGAGGTGTGTTACTGCTGCACTGAGGCTGATGAAGAGACTTGAGTCCTCTCTGGGATGCTCAGCTGTGACAGGAGCGCTGCCACTGTCTACCGAAGCTGATTCTGAGACACTCATGGGCAGAGTCTAGCAGATGCTGGGCAGGGCACCTGCTTGCTGTAGCCAAGGCTGCAGGTTCCCTTAATTCCAAGCCATGAATGAATCCGGGTGGACTGAATGGAGGAGCCTGAACACGAGCAGTGGCATTTTGAATGTGTCTGAACGTCACTCCTGCCCGCTTGGATTTGGCCACTACAGTATGGTGGATGTCTGCATCTTTGAGACAGTTGTTATTGTCTTGCTGACGTTTCTGATCATTGCTGGGAACTTAACGGTCATCTTTGTCTTTCACTGTGCTCCACTCTTACACCATTATACAACCAGCTATTTCATTCAGACGATGGCATATGCTGACCTTTTCGTTGGAGTTAGCTGCTTGGTTCCTACTCTCTCACTTCTCCACTACTCTACAGGTATTCACGAGTCACTGACTTGCCAGGTTTTTGGATATATCATCTCAGTTCTAAAAAGTGTTTCTATGGCATGTCTGGCTTGCATAAGTGTGGATCGCTATCTTGCAATAACCAAGCCTCTTTCCTACAATCAACTGGTCACCCCTTGCCGTCTGAGAATTTGCATTATTTTAATCTGGATCTACTCTTGCCTAATTTTCTTGCCTTCCTTTTTTGGCTGGGGGAAACCTGGTTACCACGGAGACATTTTTGAGTGGTGTGCCTCCTCTTGGCTCACCAGTGCCTATTTTACTGGCTTTATTGTTTGTTTACTTTATGCTCCTGCTGCCTTTGTTGTCTGCTTTACTTACTTCCACATTTTCAAAATTTGCCGGCAGCACACCAAAGAGATAAATGACCGGAGGGCCCGATTCCCTAGCCACGAGGTGGATTCCTCTGGAGAGACTGGACACAGCCCCGACCGTCGCTACGCTATGGTTTTGTTTCGGATAACCAGTGTGTTTTACATGCTGTGGCTCCCCTATATCATTTACTTTCTTCTAGAAAGCTCCCGCGTCTTGGACAATCCAACACTGTCCTTCCTAACAACCTGGCTTGCTATAAGTAATAGTTTTTGTAACTGTGTAATATACAGCCTTTCCAACAGTGTTTTCCGGCTAGGCCTCCGAAGACTTTCTGAGACGATGTGCACATCTTGTATGTGTGTGAAGGATCAGGAAGCACGAGACCCCAAACCTAGGAAACGGGCTAATTCCTGCTCCATTTGAACAGGGCTACGCAGTAAATCAAATGTAATCTGACAGTGGTTTTTGGATCGTATTCTTAATTCATCTGGAAATTTGCCACTAGAGAAATATTTACTTGAATGGTTGACTATGAGAGGAAGAGACTAAAGGTTTCTTTTTTATAAATCTCCCCTTTTTTCATGGAAAAAAATAAAGAAAAGGATGTATAGAGGGTAATATCATAAGATAATAGTAGTATGTGAGCAGTAATAAGAAAAATTAAGCACTAAGGATGAAAAAGTATCTCAGATCTTCCACAGGGCATGAACAAAGCCCCTGGCGTCTGTCTCTCTATCTGACTGGACTCTCTCTGTTTCTGTCTCTCATTCTGTCTGTCTCTGTCTCTCACTCTTTTTGTGTTTATGGAAGTTACTTAATATAAACTGCCCTTAATAGAAAAATGCTACATATTATATATGTAGTAAAGTATAACCTTTTGCATCAAAGTGTACTTTTAAACTCACTAATCTACATGGTCTCTCCATGGAGGATGCATAGTAAGCATGTATTTTGTTACCTGCAACACAACCCTTTTGCTTGTGTTTTCATAATATTTGCAGCACAAAATTTCTGCTGTGAACAAAAAGAAATGATATTTTTGTTTCTTCTGGGTAAAATTATGCTCCCTCCTCCTTCCTAACAGCCTGTTTTTTTCCTCCATTTGTCTTCATCTGCATCCTTTGGTACTTTAATCCAGAAGTGTCTTAGCTGATGAAAGAATCTGCTATATAAAACAGTCATAATGTTGAATAATTCCTTCCTTCCAACAAAGCAATCTATAGACTGTTTGAAATATTTTTAATGGCTTTGGGAAACATTTTTCTTGGTTCCTTTTGAAATAGTTCATGTGCCCAAAGTGATGTCTTTTTTTTTTTTTTCCTATAGTTAAGCTTTGTTTCTTTTAAGAAAATTCACAAATAATTCTAATGCTGATGCAGAGTACCCACTCAGAAGTGAAGTGTCACTCTTAGAGCTACTTGTTGTGTCTGTGTGTCTTTTTTTTTTTCTTTTTTGAGTAAAATATTAACCTTTTTGTAGTAGGTCTACAGAGCTTATTGTTGTGTCCACCAATTTGTATGATAATGCATTTGCACATACTATATTTTTTACAACAAAGAAAAATGTAAATTACATTATGTGATCTGTGCCTAATGTTTTCTTAGCACAATATATAGATCAATATTTCTTAAGTCATCAACGTTGGAAAAAAATATACAAAAAATTCTTTTAAGAGAAAAATACTTTTGTGTAGTTGTATTTAGATATTTATATTAGGCCAACCTGCATTCTTAGTGCTGCTGAAAATACAATATACTTAATTATCAAATACAGCTAAGAACTGTCAGTATCTTCTTTTGTAATGATCTGTTTTCATATCCAGAGGTTAATTTATTTTTTAGTGTGCTACACGGAATTGTGTAATAAATTTTCAGGGGTTTAGATGTAGCAAAATGGCATTTGGGAAATTAGCAGTGGAATCAGGAGTAAGTGCTAAAACATCTAAATCTTACTTTTTTTTTTAACCATAAGTTTCCTGCCTGGCAGATATTTTAAAATTTATATGAAACTACTGGGTATTTTTCTTCTCAGCATTTTTGATTTCTTTGTTTTATGAAATGCATTTAGTGAAATGTGCCTATGACTCTTCTAATTGGAAGCCGACCATGTTTGCACACTGGTGGTTTGACTTCAGAGGTCCTTTGGTAAAAGAAATGTCATCATTTTATTGAGATTGTTCCAAACCCTTGTATATTTTTAGACATGTAAGAAAGGTTTAAAATAAAGAATAAAACAGTATTCTACATATCAAAACCAGACTTTGCTTCAGTTTAATAAAGCATTTACTTAGAATAAGCGTTAACTTATTGGAGGATCAGAATTTAATTGTTTGGCATTTCTGAGGTTTGGGTTGTTTATATTAATTCTTGTCCCCTGTTTGCCAGTGGCATCTTGGATAAGCTGAAATGCGCCTTTTAAGTTCAGACCAGTTCAAGGAAAACAGAGTTTGAGGAAATGTAATACTGCCAACTTTTCAGTTGACATAAATAGAACCTTCAACATTATGTGTATTATTTGGGAATCAAGTTTTGATTCCTTAAGTTTGGTGTGTAGGTATAGTTAGAAAAGATCCAGTGAGTCCTCTGTACAGAAAACCTGAGGCTGTGCTTATTGACTTTTCCTCTTGTGGCTCTCCCTCAGGACAGTTAATAACAGTAATTATGTGCCAGGCACTGTGTTAAGTTTTACATATATTTTAACATTAAATCCTCACTACAACCCTTTGAGATAGGTACTGTTTTTATTCCTATCCTAAAGATGAGGAAACTATAAAAAAAAAGTGATTTTTCCAAGGTCGTTCAGTCAGTCAGTGGAAGAGGTTCATTCACACTCAGTTGGGCTGAGGCTGAAGCCAAAGCCTGTACACTTAACCATTATGCATACTGCCTCCCCACCGCCAGCGCCCCCAAAGCCTTCAAACCTTTGTGTGTCTGTCTATATTTTCCCTACAAAACCTCTTTGAGTTTTCTTTTTTTCTCACTTAAATCTTTTGCTTCAGTTCTTTTTTTAATCTTGTGATATCTTTTCCCTTGATCTTAAAACTCTGTTTTATTAAAGCAGCAATCTGATAAGCCCAAACTTGCCAGTTTAGTCTATGATCAAACTGAAACCCTGGGGCATGACATTTCCTTGACATTACTTTTGCTCATTTTTCTTAAGTTTTCATTCAATAGCTTTTTCAAGTCTCTATAAATTTCCTACTGAAAAAAATTTTGTGAAGAAAAAGAGTGGAGAAGGGAATCTTTATTGTGGCTGAAAGGAGAGCCTCTCTAAGGCCAGATCTAGGTTTAAATTCTTCGTTGATTATAATGTTTCAGGTACATCTATCTCTAGGGCAAGCTACTTAACTTCCTTTTGACATATTTTAATATGTGTTTATAGAGTAAGATAAGACTTATTTTGAAACTACTCTGTCTTTTTTAGATTAATGTGTTTTAAAAATAGAAAGCATAACCATTATTCTTATCATCATATTGTATTCTGTGGTAATTATCCAGTTTGGTTATAAATGACAGCCAAACCATAATGCTGTGGTCTATTGCTAAAGGTTCTATTATCTGTGGAGTTGTTACTGAAGTTACACAGTGTTGGAAGGCTTTATAACCTACCAGTGTGTGAAACCTGCACTGGAACCCTGGCCCTCATGAGCTGTTTGGCCCTAGATAAGGTATGAAATATTCTAAGTCTTCAGTTTTCTCATCTGGAAAAATCCAGAGACTTGTACCCTCCTATTAGGCCGGATTTGAGGACTAAATGAGATAATGTAGTCTGTGTGCTCAGCATGGTTCCTGACACATACAAAGTGTTGGGAATGTGGTAGCTGCTGTTTTATTATCTTTGTGACTGCTGTATTTATTGCCATCACAACTTAAAGATCAATAGTTCCAATTTAAGAAAATTGTGTTTTATAACAATTAGAGTTTTCTAAAATAGCATTTTTGTTCAAATCTGTTTACACTCAAATAGTTATTCATGAGACATCATTTGAGATTAAAGAGGTCCAGCAAGCAGATGTTGGGATGAGATAGGGATAATTTTGAGGTTAACCTGCCTCCTTACTTTATTGTATTAAATATGCTTAAACATTTTTTCTTTTATCAGGTTAGCAATAGTGGGAAAGGAATGTTCAGGAATATCTTGCCGTTTGTCTTTGCGTTTTAGTTTTCCTCATTTGCTAAAATGGAATTTAAGATACTTTGTCATATATGTGTTACCCGGGAGAAACAAAGATTAATAAGCAGATTTGCTCTATTTATTCATTATGTAAGATTAGAAATGATGTCGCTGCCTTAAACAACCTTCCTCTGTCTCTCTCTACCCTAGAAGCTAATCATTAGATGTGGAAAAGATATAAATAGGTGATAAACAGATAAAGATTAAGATGTGGGGAATTTACTGGTATAACATGCTGAGCATAGCGTCATCTGTGTCCAGGTAGGACCATCACACTGCATAGGAGCTTATGTTACTGAGCTGATGCTATATTCTGTTGTACAGGTTCCAACAGTTGCTCTTTTCCCTGAGCAAAACTTAAAGATGAAGAAGAATCTGTGGAAAGTGGCATAATCCACAACCAAATATATAGATGTTGAGGAAAACAATATGACCTGAAAAGGGGAAAAAAAAATAGATCCTCTTTTCAGTGTTTCTTGTAAGTGAAAGTTTTACCCAATGTTAGTTTTGCACTATAATTTGAAGTGTTTTAAAGTTCCTTTAGTAGTGTAAACGGTCGTCTTTTAAAATATTAAAAGCGATGCGATCAGGTTTTTCTTCTTTATTAATAATCTCTTTTAAATTTTTTTACAGTGAGCATTTACTTCTTTTATAATCAGAATACTGTTTCATTAAAAAGAATGCTAACTGTTTAAAAATATTTTGATGTTTCACAAAACGGTTTTGTTGTTTCTACAAGTAACATTATCCAATTTTGTCTCAATACTATTTTCTTTTGAAGATAGTTTATGTAGATTTCTGACTTCTGTAATATTTGTTATTTTCAGAGAAGTTTGATGCCCTGCTTATGATATTAGATGCTCTTGAATTAATTTTGCTTCATCACAATCAGTTTGAAATTTATTTGCTGAATCTGAAATTAATCTCAATCACTATACCCCTTTTTTGGGCACCATTTTTTTTAAAATGCATCATTGATGACACCTTTTCAGCTTTTTTAATATCTTTAAATAACAGAAGGATGACCCTGCATTAGGGAATTATCGTTCAGCTGGTGTGTTAACTGCATTTCCCAGATAGGCAAGATTCTGCTTTCAGTCCTCCATCACGAAAGATCTATAACTTTTTTTTAAACATTTTTTATTGAGTTATAGTGATTTTACAATGTTGTGTCAAATTCCAGTGTAGAACACAATTTTTCAGTTATACATGAACATATATATATTCATTGTCACATTTTTTTTCACTGTGAGCTACCATGAGAAAAGATCTATAACTTTCATGGTAACTTTTTTCTACTTTTATATAAGATTATCTATGAAGGTGAAGAAAATTAGAGTAATAAATTTAGCAGGAGTCAGTTATGTCTGATAGATACTAACGTGAAAGGCGTATGTGATGTCAGTAATCTTCACTATAGGTAAATAGGACCAGATTAGTTTCTGATATTGTGAATTTTTAAAATATGTAGGTGATAAATATCAAGAAAAATAGTGCACAGTGATAGAATTTATTGAATGGAAATATTTGCTTAAATTCTAAAACTTCCCCCAAATGCTGCTTTATGCAAGAGGAATCACATTTATCTTTGATTTTAGAAATTTGACTCCAATTTTATTTTATGTTTTCTACTTAAATAAGTGTAAATGAGGTTGATGACAGTTAAACATGCCCAGATATACTTTATAAATTCAAGTGGTGGTATTATTTTAGGTAGAATGCCCACATACAGAAAGTCAAGTTCGAAGTTGTCTATGCTGTTCTTTAAAATTCAGAATATATCTTTGCAATGCAGACTGTAGCAAGAAATGACCCGTGCATTTGTCTGAGGTTATGCCTGACATGCATTCATGTATATACCCTGTGTAAAATGCAGTTTTAAAACATTTACTTATGTTCCTAATACAATATGAAGTTTTAAAATAGGTATTATTAGATTGTACATTTTATAATAATAAATAGCTTCTTCACAGTTATTTCATTTACTCTTTCAGGAATTTTATAATTAAAAATCCTAAATTGGTAAAATAGATATTATCAGTGATGGATTTGGGGAAGATTGAAAGGTAATTTTTGAATAAGCAAGTGAAAAAATCCTGGTTTTAATATTTTAACAAGTTAAATTATATTTGAATTTTTCTTTTATTTATTAGTTTGGTAAGGAAAAGAGGATTAAAAATTCTGTTTTTAGAATTGCTTAAAGTTACCAATTTCAAAAGAGAACATAGTTTCTTATTTGCAAGGAAACTTCTGTATAATGTGCATCTAGGTTTTTGTGAAGTGTTCTTTCCATAAGTTAGATTTTAAAATATAATTTGTATTGAAATTAAAATTACAAGTAGTTATTCATTTCACTTTTTGCTCTCCTCAAATAGATTTTGAGGAAAAACTTGACATCCCCAAAATCAGATTTATCACACTTCCTACTTCTGTTGCCCTAGCAGAATTTTTTAAACTTACTACATGTGCAAGATCTTAAAACTTTACTGGATTCCTAGGTGTATTTACTTGGAAATAAATCTGGAAAAGTGCATTTTGAAGACTCATATTTAGAATGTAATGTTAAATAGATCTTGTGATAGTTTCTGTTATTGCAGTCATCAGCTTCACATAATCAGCCCTATTTTCTCAGTTTCTAAGTGTGATTTAACACTTAAAATTGAGCAAACTGTTAAAATTTATTAGAGGACTATATCTTGATTTACTTTTATGGATTTTGAAGTCCAGGACATCCTGTGATAGCATTTATCTGTGGGACAAATAAAGGAGTGTGCATGTGGGTATGTGCGTATCTGCTGTAATGCTTTCATCGTGCCGCAGACTTAGGAGACAAAATCCCAGCATCCTCAACTTGCAGCCATTGTAGACTGTTCAGTTACTTTTGCCATAGTTAAAGGTACACATTTTTCAGTAGAAGACATATTAGGATTTGAAGTAACATTCTTTGGTAAGATTACCAGTGATGTCCTAGATTTGGCATGTTAAAATGGTATATATTCAAATGATTCCCTGTACCACGAGGAAAATGGAGACCAGTAACCTGCCTCTCCTGTCAAGTGTGAGTGTTAGGTAGTTATTAGAAAATGCTGCAAGTTAAAATTTGAAAAAGCTTAAAATGCTTTTGAACATGTATAATACCCATGACATTATGAATTAGATGTATTCTAAAAACTTCTGTGAGTAAGCATTATCTAATTTCACATATAGAAATCTGAGATAAGATTTTTAAATGAACCCAGCAAGATCATATGGCCAGACAGAGGTACTACTGACCATGTCTTCTGTAGCAGTGGTTTTGCCTATACGTTAAGGTTTTTGAATAATATATTTATAAATGGCTGGTAATAGAGTAACATGACCTTTCTTCCTTGAGTAGAAAATGAAGACTTAGCTGATATAGGAAAAATTCCATGTGAAATTTTATTTTTCAATTTATGAAGTAGGAAAGGTTACCTTAAACTGAAGGTTGGATTTTGAGATCATGGAAATTTAAATGAGATGTATTATCAGGACTGCTCATTGTTTTGGTATTTCTTAAAACAATTTCTCATCCATAGAGGATAATGGAAATTTACCTTTCTTTTTAAAAACATGACAGTCATCTGCTGAATGTATTGAGATATATAGACTAATTTGAACAGTATTAGTTATGTATTTAAAAAACTATAACCTTAATGATGAAGAATTGTCAAAAACACACTACAGTATTCATATAACTACTTCTGAAAAGTAAACATGGCATAGCTGTGCACTTTATGTTCTGAATGTTCTTTGTAGTGGATTTGCAATGTTGTTGAAGTCATAGTGGGATGGGTTTTTCTGAAGCATTATGATGGAAAGGTTTTGACATTTTTGGCTACAGTGCTTTATATATGTTTTTTGTGTAGCCTAAGAAATTGTACTCAGGGGATTAGAGAGATCAGTCTGAATTAGTGATGTTTCAAATAAAACCCTATTAATATATAATTCAGTTTTATTTATTTTATAATAATGGTTATAGGAAAAGGAACTCAAATTAGGCTAACACAGGATTGCCTTATAAATGTCCTTAGATGAAACCTTTCCTTAGTTTCTAGTATATGCATCAGTTTAATACAAATGATTTCTACTGAGTTATTTCAAAAGTTTATTGTCTTAAACATTTAAAATTTTTGTGAGAATTTGATACTCATTAAAAGGATTTGTGAGTTGAGTCATTGCAAAATCCAATTTATTGAAATCTGAATTAACCAGATATGTTTACATTCTGTATCAACAAATTAGGACAATAAATATTTATTGATTGTGTTTTATGTGACATAAGTTGTGGTTCTGCAGATACTCTAGGACCTTTTTAAGTCCAAAGAATAACTTACTGAATTGTGGGGAGCAAACAAGGGGGCATATTACCTAATTTCCAAAATTTGAGGAAGAGATTGCAGAAGAGCCTTAGGAACAATGCAATAGATGGAAGAATTGGAGGGATTTATGCATTTTAAAAGATGAATATTTAGCCATGTGTTTGGATGCTTTAGTCTCAGAGGATACTTTGGGATATTTGAGAAGTTTTTAGGTAAAAGGAAAGGAAATGTTCAGTATTCAACATAGTACAAATGTGTTGTTGAGAAAAATACAGAAAAACTTCAGGATGCAGTATATTAAAAAGAAAATATTCTTTTATGTGGATTAAACATAATTGGAATGAAATCATTAGGTATAAAGTATAAGCTTTGAGATCAGGGCAAGAATATTTACATGCATAGAAGTAGCTTCAGGGGCTGCACATGGGACATATTCTACCAACTCAGATATCATCCTAGACCACTGCTGCTGTTTTTTCCCCCTAATATTTGTCACCTGATTATTGGGGAATCTACTTTCTACTAAATTCTATGCAAGATAATGACATTTATAAGTAAAACAGATTTTCAGTTCTCCAAGCACATATAGACTATTAATAGAGGATATACAGACTAAATGTAGATAACTATAGTATAGGATAGGAGTTGACAAAGTGCACTGCTTACTACTGTAAAAGTTTTACCGAAACATAGCTGTACCCATTCATTTATGAATCAATCTATGGCTGATTTCATCTTTTATACTGCAATGGCAGAGTTAGTTGTGACAGAGATTTTATGTCCTATAAAACCTAAAATATTTACTATTTGACCCTTTCAGGAAGAAATTTCCTGACCCCTGGTGTAAAAACATTATGTATACCTTATACATGGTACTCACAATAACAGAATGTTGTGCTTTTGTCATTGCTAAGGATTTCATAAGGAGTGATTGCTAACTGCAGCCTGGTTCATCCAAGTATCAGGAAAATTTCTGATACGGGTAAAACTGTAGATATTGATTCCTCCTCTGTGATTCCAGTGGTTTGTCAACTGATTACCTCACTCTAAATGAAACGCAGACGTACTCTTTCTAATTAATTAATTCTTACCTTTTACAGTTAATCTACATACTTTTTTAAATCTTTTCCTCTTTGGCTAAAGTTCTTTGTGTGTAAAACTTACTTCCTAGTCTTTTTATTCAACTGCTAATGTAGTGTCATCACACATTATTTTACCTTTAAGTATGGAGTCAGTAATGCTTAACATTGGATGTACTTTTCAAACATCAAAAGCATTTGTTAAACTTTCCTTCAATAAATCATAATCTTAAAGTCTGAAAAATTGATTTACTTGTAAATAAGTAGTCCTCTTTTGCGGTACTCTACGAAGCAGTAAAACAAAAGAACAGAAGATCTAGCTATGTAAGAACGAACTTGTATGCAACTCAAAAATGTGTACGACTTAAGAGAAATTATAATTCTGCATTGATATATAACATTATTCGTAGGCTCTTGATAAAATGTAAGTTAGAAAATTAGTGATGTAGTTGCACTCATGGCTAAGATTTATTACAGCAAAAGGCGTTTTATGGTTTTTTGACATTGTCAGATGCTGTTTAAAACCAGTCATCAGAATGTTTTGGTTTTCCTGAAGTTTAGTCAAATGGGTGAGAAAATGAATAATCTTAAAACTGATATTGAAGACACACTTCATTTGGTTCATTAGAATAAAAGCAAACAATTATTATATATGCTTTCTGTGCACTCAGTGCTTTTCCATGTCAGAGGTAGGTGAGCCATCATTTGAACCCATGTAGTCTGGCTGAGCACCCTTATAATTTGTTTATTGTATGTTTTTTCTAAATGAATGAAAGGAAAATTTCATGTAAAGCTGGATGTTACAAAATAGTAAATTGTCAGGTTTGGTATTAGTTGATTTTAAATGAACCATCTCAGAGGGCCATTAGATCTTCCTGCTTTTCTCAGAGCAGTCAGTGGACTGGAGGGTCTTAAGATCTCAAGGGTTTCTTATAGAAATAATTTGAGTGTTATGATAGTGTCTCTACTTCATATGTCCACCACTTTCCCTTCCATAATTACAGACTCTGTAAAAGGACAATTGTTGTGAACTTATCTTGAAATTCTGCCTTCTCTAATTTTCATCCCTTCTACATAGCTAATGTCTCTTTTTTTCATCTTCCATCAAGATTCATTATAGATTTTATTTTTAATTTTTAAGGAACTATTACTCCTCAAGGAAATTTGGGACTATTTAAAAAGATTTAAAAGGATTTTGGGTAATTTGTATCTATATTCAACTGAAATGAATGTCTTTCTGACTTCTTCTCAGTGTGATTATACAGAAAAAATTAAACTTTGTATTTTACCCAAGAACCTTCTGTATATGTTGGTAGTACCATTGCTCCTATCTCTAGTCTTCTCTTAGTCTTGAACCACTCCTTGTAAAATATGATTTTGAAGCTTATGGCCAGCTTTTCCGTGAATGTGCTCTAATATATTCTTCTTTAAATGGCTTAATATAATGTTCTGTATGTCATATGACAGTAACAGAGGAGAATGAGGTTCTTATTTTCCCTTGGTTATATACCCTACTGCTTTTTTTTTTTTTTTTTGTATATATATTTTTATTGAAGTATAGTCAGTTTGCAATGTTGTGTCAATTTCTGATGTACAGTATAGTGCTTTAGTCATACATGAACATACATATATTCATTTTCATATTCTTTTTCACCATAAGTTACTACAAGATATTGAATATAGTTTCCTGTGATACACAGTATAAACTTGTTGTTTATCTGTTTTATATATATTAGTTAGTATCTGAAAATCTTGAATTGCAAATATATATTTTATATATGTAGGTTCGTATCTGCAATTTATCCCTTCCTGCCCTCTTCCCTGGCCCTGCCCCCAGTAACCATAAATTTGTTTTCTCTGTTTGTGAATCTGTTTCTGTTTTGTTAATAAGTTTGTTTGTCTTTTTTTTTTTTTTAGATTCCACATATAAGTGATATCATACGGTATTTTTCTTTCTCTTTCTGGCTCACTTCACTTATGATGACAATCTCCAGGTTCATCCGTGTTGCTACAAACAGCATTATTTTATTATTTTTCATAGCTGAGTAGTGTTCCATTGTATAAATGTACCACAGTTTCTTTATCCAGTCATCTATTGATGGACATTTAGGTTGTTTCCATGTCTTGGCTATTGTAAATAGTGCTGCTGTGAATATTGGGGTGCATGTGTCTTTTTGAATTAAGATTTCATCTGGATATGTGCCCAGGAGTGGGATTGCTGAGTCACGTGGTAAGTCTAGTTTTAGTCTTTTGAGGAATTTCCAATATAACTGCAACAAACTATATTCGCACCATCAGTTAGGAAGGGTTCCCTTTTCTCCACAGCCTCTCCAGCATTTATTATTTGTGGACTTTTGAATGATGGCCATTCTGACTGGTGTGAGGTGATACCTTATTGTAATTTTGATTTGCGTTTCTCTGATAATTAGCGATATTGAGCAATTTTTCATATGTCTATTGGCCATTTGTATGTCTTCATCAGAGAATTGCTTGTGTAGGTCTTCTACCCATTTTTGGATTGGGTTGTTTGTTTTTTATTATCAAGTTGTATGAGCTGTTTATATATTCTGGAGATTAAGCCCTTGTCAGTCTCATCTTTCTCAAATATTTTCTCCTGTTCTATAGGTTGTCATTTTGTTTTGCTTATGGTTTCCTTTGCTGTGCTGTACTGCTTTTTATTCGGCATAGAATAAATTAGGTATCTTTGCTAGTTTTGTTTTACCATTTAACATATTGAGTTTATTTTCAATAAACCCCTTGGTCGTTTTCATACCTACTTAATTACGTGTTCATTCTCCCTATATGTACAGTAGTTTGTGGTTTTTTAAAAACAATTTTAGACTATCCTTATCTCCCTTAAATTCCATCTTGTTAGAGTTGGCTCAGTTGTTCCAGCCTTTTTGAAACTTCATTTTATCTTCCAATATAGTCATTAAACTTCTGGGATCTGCAAATGTGATAACTATCTTTAATGTGTAAATCCAGGTAACTGATGTTTAGTAATCAGTCTCAAACTAACTTTGTCATGGGTCCCCGAGACCATCCCCAGGTTTTGTGTTCTGTTGGGAGGACTCATAAGGTTTAGTATATTGTTGTACTTATGGTTAAGATTTATGACAGCAAAAGGTTAATTTAAAGCAAAATTAACAAAGGGAATCAGACAGAAGCTTTTAAGAGTCCTCTCCCAGTGGAGTCATACAATGCACACTTTATTCTTCCAGCGAGCTGTGGCAGCACATGCAAAGTGTTGTGTACCAGTGAAGTTTATTAGAGCCCCATTGCTCAAGGATTTTACTCAGGGCTGGTCATACAGGCATCCTCTGCCTAACACGTACCAAAATTCCAGACTTGCCAAAGTAAAACAGATGTTTAACATAAACCATATTGTTTGCACGAACAGTCCAGGCATAATGAGCCATGCTTATCATTTAGGGGAAGTTTCATATCATTGTAGGAAACTGTTCATCAGCCAAGTTCCCAGAAGCTAGCCAAGGACCAGCCTTGCAAGGAGGCTGTTCTAAGGATAGACAGTCTCAGGCCTGCTGTATTAACTCTTTTGTATAATTTATGTTATGTTGACATTTACTAGAATATATGTGTAGTGTAAGTGTTTTAGGATATTGGTGGAATACAATTTCCTGTAGTGTACATCAAGGGGAGCCATTCATTTCTTTTTATGCTCATACAAATAACTGAATATAGGCCTTTTTGATGAGATTAGTCCTGTTCCTTTTACAGCAGTAGACCTCATTAGAAATACAGCTTACCTCAACACTTATGTTGATTTCTTCTAAACAACAGTTTTAGTAACATATTATTTTGATAAGAATATTTAACATTTGCCTCTCCTTCTTCTTCTCGAATACCAATTGTAAAATATTTACTAATTTTGTACATTCTAGACTTCCAAATGGCTAAATTATAAAGATGCTATAGAACCTAGTTTTCCTGATTTTTATTATTATTTTAACCTTGTTTATTATTGAGTAAGAATGAGAAGAGAATGAACAGTAACAACAACAAATCACAACTTGGAAAAATACAACTAGGTCTTCATAATTTAAATTGCATGAATTGTAATATCTCAAGTTGATACAGAAAGGTATTGTTTGTTGTATAGTATAAGGGCATTTATGGAAATGCAGAAACCATTTTTCACCATGTGAGAAGTATTTAATTTGAGACGTATTTAATCAGAAGAGAATATGTTATTTTCTCAGCTTATACTGTATATTGACTTGTGAACTTTTTAAAGGCCAAGAAGTGTTTAAGCCCTTCTGCTTATTTCCCTTTAGCAAATCAAAATATAATTTAATATATGATTATAGGTAGCATGTATTATAAGAAACTTTACCAATTGTATTCCATAACTACATTTAACAATAGGAAGATTTTCCTACAGATATCTTTAGTGTTTGGAACATATTTTGCAGGGAGATTTTTAAGCCTTTTAGTGGAGATTTTTAAGAAAATGAAAGATAATGACCTTTGGTGTTTTTATTTAAGTGCAGTTCTGCATGAGGACAAGTGAACGATTGGGTGGCATTTAAAAGTGACCCTTACAGAGCTATACTGCCGATGCTCTGCCCATCCCTAATATATTGTTCCCTTTGAATATTTCTGCAGAAAAGCTCATCCATTCTCAGGGATTGAACTACTGTCCTTTGGTGAGATTCTCTCTAAATCTGGCCTTGTACCTGTTCTCCAGTCACATGTATTTAGCCGTTTCATTCTGGATTTCTCATAAGAATTGAAACCTGAGCAATAACAAAAAGAATACATTATTGCCAACTCTTATTCCTTAAACTGACCATCTCCTTTTGTGTTGTGTTGTTTTCTTATTAATTTCATTGGTACCTTTCTAGTATCTTCCTTGCTCTCCAGCTTACAGCTCTGTGTGTTTAATAAATGCTCATTGAAGAAAAAAGACTATAAGGACTTTGCCTTCTCCCTCACTCCGCATTTCATTCAGAATCCAATTTGTGCTGATTCTTTCTTCACTGTCTTTTGAGTACCATCTCTGAGTAGCCACTTAGATTACTTTCTTTTCTTTCAGTCTTCATGTATAGTTCTGTTACATTCTTAACGTACTTTGAATAATAGGAGATTTAGGTTAACTGATGACTTACGGACATAGCCCTAGGAATCCGTTCATGATGAGTAAGATGGCCTCTCCAGTTGTTAGGCAAGTCTGCGACGTAGAAGATGTTTCTGAATTGTGAGCCCAAACCTTTTTTCTTGAAGTGTCTACCATTTGATGCTGCGTCATCTCTCTGGAGAAAACAGAAATAAATCTCCTCTTTTCATATGTCTTCTGATACATGAAAACTACTCATATCTTTCTTCTCTTCCTAGATTTAACATCTTTATTTCCCCACACTGCTCGTTTGTTCACTCAGCAAATGTTTTTGAGTGCTTCTTAGATGCAAGTCACTTTGAGATACTTGGAATATGGTGGTGAACAAGAGTGATTAGCTCTCTTGTCTTATAGGGCTTATGCCCAAAATAAAGGTTAAAAAAAAAAGTATTCCAAGTTAAGACATTGACAGGTAAAACATAAGACAATTTTGGATTGTGATAAATGCCGTGAAAACAATAAAACAGGGATATAGGATAGGGAGGGTGTGTTGGTGGGAGGCTGTTTGGTGGTTCAAATGTTTCATTGTCTTGGTTGCCCTCAGCTACAACAACATGCTTGGCCTCTGACACATTTCAGATCCTTATAATGATAGACTTCTGACCTGCTACTGTCCTCTGTATACACAGGAAGGTAGAAGCTTTTTAATTATATGTGAGATGGAGCCAAATAGACTACAGTATCAGTAGGCCACTATTGAAAGGAAGACACAAAAATTGAGATCTTTGGGGTTATTGTTGAACTCACACCCAGTATTCCCTGGCCCATTGTGCTCTCACCTCGTACCGTGGGACTAGTAGTTGTCAGAAGCTAAACAGTGTGCTTTCATTAGTGTGGACCCAGGTATACTTAGCTGTTTCAACAGCAGGGTCACCCTAGGTTTGTAGTGAACTGTTTCAGGTCTGTCATTTTTGAGCTATTCTTCATCCTGATTTTTCCTATTCTGAACTTGGAAAATCAATTTATTGAGCCTAATTGCAGGGTTTAACAGTCATTCCTGTGAAATTTTGTCTTACTAGCCCTTCCTTCTAGTTCTATGTGATCTTCTTGAATCTTGTTACAGATTTGAAAAGCTTGCTGTTCTGTTGTCTTTCAAGTCAGCTATCATGATGTAAGCAGACTTCCTAGAACAGAACTTAGCAAAAAGGTTCCTTCTAAATGGATTTTGCTTTATTTAGTTGGCACATTTTAAATATAGCTGTATATCTACCTCTAACTCTGCTTAATAGCTAATTCCCATTTTATGTAGTATGAATAGCTAGTTCTCATTTTTTCCCTCTTATTTTTAATTATTTCATGGGATGTTTGCAAAAGAGAGTGAAGCATAGTCATTCATTCAGCATTTCAGAGTCAAAATGATTCGGGTTTTAGTTTTTTATTTTGTCTCTTGTTATCTGTGTAATACTGGCCATGTTACCTAACCTCTCTGAACTTTGGTTTCCTGATGATTATACCTGCTTCATGGGGTACATAAGATAATGAATATAAGTTGCCTGTCATAGTGCCTGGCATATAAAAGAGTCCAGTAAGTATTAGCAAGAACAGCTGTAGTCGTTGTTGTCAGCCCTGCAGAAATTAAGTATAGTCTCTCAGGTTTTCGTTATCTAAAAACATTTATTTATTTGTTTGTTTGTTTGTTTGTTTATTTAAACATTTTTTATTGGGTTATAATCATTTTACAATGTTGTGTCAAATTCCAGTGTAGAGCACAATTTTTCAGTTATTCGTGAACATACATACATACATTCATTGTCACATTCTCTTTCGCTGTGAGCCACCACAAGATCCTGTAGATACTTCCCTGTGCTACACAGTACAATCTTGTTTATCTGTTCTACATTTTGAAATCCTAGTCTGTCCCTTCCTAAAAACCTTTAAATGTCTGCACATACACAAAGAGAAACATAGCTAGATTGTTGCCATTTTTTCTTAGGGATGGACACAGTGAAACATCTTTTTTTTGTTATTGTTTTCGTATTCTTTTTCATTATAGGTTACTACAGTATATTGATATAATTCCCTGTGCTACACAGAAGGAACATGTTGTTTATCTATTTTATATATAGTAGTTAACATCTGTGAATCTTGAACTCCCAGTTTATCCCTTCCCATTCCCTTTCCCTCCAGTAACCATAAGATTGTTTACTGTGTCTGTGAGTCTGTTTCTGTTTTGTAGATGAGTTCATTAGTGTCCTCTTTTTTTCTTTTTTCTTTTTTTTTTTTCCAGAGTCCACATATGAATGATATCTTGTGGTATTTTTCTTTCTCTTTCTAGCTTCTTCACTTAGAATGATGATCTCCAGGTCCATCCATGTTGCTACAAATGGCATTATTTTATTCTTTTTTATGGCTGAGTAGTATTCCATTGTTTAAATATACCACAACTTCTTTATCCAGTCATCTGTCAGTGGACATTTAGGTTGCTTCCGTGTCTTGGCTGTTGTAAATAGTGCTGCTATGAACATTGAGGTGCATGTATCTTTTCGATTTAGAGTTCCCTGTGGTTATATGCCCAGCAGTGGGATTGCTGGATCATATGGTAAGTCTATTTTTAGTTTTTTGATGAGTATCTTTATTTTTTAAGTCTTATAAACCATCTGTCTAGAATTTTACTAGAAGAAGCATCAAACTTACTATATCTGAAATCTATATTTTCTTATTGATAGCTTAAACTTTGTCTTCTCCCTAATCATGTATCATCTTTCTGGTAGTTTACAGTTTTCCAAAGATTAGCAGTAACAGTGATCTTTTAACAGCTACCTTGGTTTATCATTGAGCCTAGCTGAAAGTGAGACATAGGCATGGGATGCTGAAAATAAATTTGCAGATTCCTTCGGTATTTCACTTAGCCATCATTCTCATCTTTGTTAGCACAGAGAATAAAATTACAGCAGGGAAGAGAAATCACATTTCTAGTATAGCTACTCTATGACAAGCATTGTGAAAACATTTTCTTATATATTGTTTTATTTAACTCTTTTGGTAAGTCTGTCTCACAGGCAAGGAAGTCAAGCCTCTGAATTTAAATACTAGGTTATCTCACATCTACTGAGTGGCAGAATCTATAGAATTTGAATCCAGTTTTGTCTGACATCAGAACCATGTCCTTTCCACTCCAATATATGCTCTCTCTCTGTTTCCTCTTTTATTTGGCAGTTAACATTATACTGACATGTATATAAAACTGGAGCCACTATTTTTTTTTTCTTTTACTGGACTTCTGTCCCTGGGAAGCTAATAGAGGGTTGCTGTAGAGATTTTCAAAGTCAGAGAACTGATGAGGACTAAAGTTGGCCAATTTTCCTAGGTAGGAAAACTTTATGGCATTTTTGAAATATTATAAAATCATGGAATCTTAGAGTTAGAAGAGTTTTGTTTTCTGGCCATTTAACAGTTATAAAATGTAGGATTATTTATGGAGGTTATTTTAGTATTTTTGTATCTGAAATATTTTTATTATGATTTTAGGTCAGTTCTTGCCTTTCTTCATCATACTTCTCTACAATACGTTGTATTTTAAAAGTTTCTTTTGTATTTCTAAATCTAATGGTTATACAAACTTGTTATATATGAGTAAAGATAACTGAATAGAAAGTTTAAAATTCTTTTGTGTGCAAGAGATACCACGGTGCCCAGTTTATCGTAGGGGTATTCTGATGACTTAGGCTAAAATTCTGCAAGAGAGTTTTAACACAAAAAATTAAGTACAGGTAGGCTGATTTTATATTAGATAATTCTGCTTTTTTTGTGGTTTATCAAGGCTTTTAATAGTAGTTTATTTCTTCTTTCTGTCAACCATATTTATAAAAAATTACTTTAAAATATTAAAATGCAAATTGATATCACCCTTATTGTCTGACATCCCAATTTTATAATCTTTCCCCCCAGGTGTAGTGTGATATAATTGAGAAATAAAATTGTATATATTTAAAATGTGCTTTATTTTTTTAGTAAGAATTCATCCTGATCATTGTTCAGTGATGGATTCACATTCTGCATTGATTTTGTAATCCTGCAGTGTTATAGCATAATATATAGTTACTATCTACTTCTAGTTCAAACAGATATTATTGATGAAGTAAAATTAAACAGGATCCATATGATGGAGTGGGCAGATATTTTTGTGTAAATATTAAACAGTGAATTTCAAATAGTGGTTAGGTCCTTTGGCTGATATTGGACATTTTTACCCTAGGGAATCTAAAGAAAAAATTTTAAAAACCCAGGGAAGAAAGACTAGACATTTTATATATATATATATATATATATATATATATATATATATATATACATATATATATGTAATACATAAAAATGATTCCAATTTATATATATATATATATACACATAGGTATATATATATGTATGTATGTGTATATATATAATATATTATATATATATATTTATATATATATAAAATGATTCCAGTTTCCTCCTTCTAGAACCTTAAGTTCCATGGGGACAGGGACTTAGTCACATTCATCACTGTGTTCTTGTCACCCAAATCAGCTCACTACACATGGTAGGTGTTCAATAAGTATTTGTGGACAGACTGAGTGTCTTGACTTTAGAGGTGAGCATTATATAAAACATGAGACTATTTTTGCTTTTGAGTTGATGGCACTGCTGATTATTTTGGAGTTTTGCTTGAATATTTCTAAGAATTTATGATTCTTTCTCCTGAATTTCTAGATGCTTATTAGCAAAGTGTTTTATACAAAAGCTGAGAACAGAGCATACCTATTTGAGGTTACTGTACCAAACACCTGCTTGTGTGTGTTTATGCTCATGTCTTTTTATCTGATACTAGAAATAATAGTTTTGACTGCATAACAGCATCTCATAAATTGCTGAATGTCAGGTAAGTGCTGCTTTAGTTTATTGTTCTAGATAATAGGCTCAAATATTTGCATGTGTATATAATTTTATAGGGATACTTGATAATAAGGGGTATTATTTTGGTTACCAAATATCAGAAAATTTCATATTGTTGCCTATATTTTTCTAGCAAAGATATCCTTACCACTTTCTAGTAAATCAGATCTTTTCTTGGATGTGAATTAGTCACTAATCTAGCATTTCTCAGAAGTGCAGGCTGCTAACGGTTTACATCAGATTTGCTGGTGGTGCTTACTAGAATTGAGGATTGCCCGAAACCACCTTAGACCTGCGAAATCAGAGTATGTGGGATGTGGGTTTGTGGAACCCAAATTTTTGACTAGCTCTGCAGGTTATTTCCCTCTGCACTCATAAGATTGAGAGTCATTGTATTAAATTTTGCTGGAAGTGTCTGCCCTTAGGGATGGGCTGGATCTTGGGGCCTCTGCAGATGAATTTCACCATGAGTTCTCTGCCCCTTTTAAGTCCCAAACTCATCATTTTTGAGACACTGATTGTGTCGGTGTGAGTTAGAACCAAACATACAGTTTTTTTTTTTTTTTAAAGCTGTTGGACTGGAACAAAACAGGAACATCATAATTGCTCACTAGACCAGTACTGAAAGGAAACAGAGATTCACTCAGTTTCATTGTTTGACAGCATCCTGGAAAGTGGCTCAGCTACCTTCACTGTAGATTGTCACTGCCAGACAGACCTTATTTACCCCTTTGAAGCCAGGAGAGCCAAGTACTGTAGAACTACGCTGCCTAGAGGAAAAAAAGCTCCAGTTGTTTCAGGCCTACAAGAGCAGAGCTCTGTCTGGTACCCAGAACTTCAGCCATGAGCTAGCCCATTAAGTGGTTTTGAAAAACTCACCATCAAGAACAACGTCATCCATGGTTGTTTCTAGACTAATATTTAGTTTAAATTTGAAAATGAAGATTGATATTTCTTGAATTTTGTTACGTGAATTTTCAAAAAATGTTTGTCCAAGGTCTTACTGTTTAGTTACTGATGTTAAACAAGAAAAACAGAAAGAAACATCCCTTTTAGCTGAGGGATAAAGATGTTGTGAGTGTAATCAAGAATTGTGATGGGGAAAGAAAAATACAATAATTATAATAAAGAGGATTTAGCCTGGCCTCTGATGTTTGTCGTGAAGTCAGAGGAATAACATCCGTGTTGTTTGTTTCACTCTATGGACCTTTTCAAATAGTTGGAGATAGACAGTTTTTTATGATCTCCAAAGTAGTGCTAAGAACTGAACTCCCTGCAGTAGAAATGACAAACTAGCAAATTTACTCCCTCCGAAAGTCAAGTACAATAAACAAAAGTGTTGGCCAGTCATGTCTCTTTGCTGTTGTATTTTCCAGCATACTGTCTCCTATACTACCTGCAAGTCACCAAATTATGTTTCCTAACCATAATAGGAGCAAAACTATGGTACAGAAATAGTCACAGGGTTTTCGGCATTCCTCTGATTCTGCCCTATCCGTTCTCCCCACTGCGTGTATACTCAAGAACTCAGTTTGTACTGTCTACCTTTCTTTCTCTTCTGCCCTGGCCGTCACGCTCTTGCAGTCACAGCGGTTTGGTGATGTCCACCTCTGCCTCGTGGGAGGCCGCTGCCAGTTGATGTTTGTGCTGCGAGTACTGTCTCCTGACAACACAGGACCTCTGTGAACCATACTGGTGTGCAAAATTCCTCATATGCCAGGTGTGCGCTGCCTTCTCTGGAGCTCTGCCAAAGTATGCTGCCTCCCGTGTTACCTTAGTTAACTGCAGCTCTTCACACCCCCCAGAAGTGGGTTTGTTATAATCCACTTCATGGATCCCAAAGCTTTCCTGTCTTGTCTTCCAAGCATCTCAAAGAAATTTCTTGAGCAACATCTTGTTTTCTTGTTCTTTGTGTAGCACCTGCTGTCCTGAGCTCTGGGACAAGTCCCAGGGAGAACTGGGAGATGGACACAGCATAGGTTCAAGGGCATCCATAGAACAGGACGCCCTGATAATTTTTCCCCTGCTTAGAGCACTTACAGCCTTTTTCTCCCCCGTAGAGTGATTTCTTACCTTAGAGGCTCCTTAGCAGTTAATAGAGATAGTCTCCTGGCAGGCTAGACGTGCTTTGAGGTAAGCATAATTTGGCATACGTAATTCCACAGTGCTAAAATTTTCTAAGTTTTCAAACTTACTTTAAAGCCAACAAAATCTCCTTTAGATACATATATATGTGACATATAATGGCTGAGCTGCTCTAACTGAAGCAGGTTAAAGAGTCCTGCAGTCAGCCATTCCCCTGAGCTCCCGTATAGGGTGTTACAGGTTCTCGGGGATTACTGATCTCCTCTAACTCCTTTGTTTTGTAAACTAGAAAACAAATGCCCATGGAATTAATCCATATCCATCAGTTCTTTCAGGGCCTTACCAAACTTTTTATAGACTCCTCTGACTAAACTCACTTTCTTCTTTGTGAAGCATGGTGGAAGAAGCTGTTCCTGTGGTGCTTTGTATGCACTATCACATAATGCTTGCCATTTTGTTTTATACTTAAATGATTGTACTATTTCCCTCATAGTCCCTAACCTTTTGAGGTTATTTGAGGTTGTTTTGAGGTTTTGAGTCTATTTTTTAAATAATTAAGTTTAGATCCTCGGTGCCTAATGTAATCCTATCATATATTAGGTGGTTAATAAATGTTATATTAAAATGAATACACTTATTCAGTACTTGCCGTGGATATTAAGTATTCAGTTTGTAAAGTGTCATTTTGCATTCGTTGATTTTTTTTAATTTCTTATGGTTGTCGTGTTAGTTTATGTGAGCTAGTTTTGTTTCTTCACCTAGATTGTCATTCTTTACAACCTTCTATGTCTACCCCTCTCCATAAAACTCATCATAACAGAAGCACTTTGATAAACCAAAGAGAATCTCATAGAAGATGTCATGATACTGTTGCTTTATTCCCTTCTTAGTACCTCTTAAGATATTCCTGACATTGACAACAGTTAAGAGTGCTGCTTCTTTCAGGAGGCCAGTGGATGCAGAGGCAATGTATAACTGAAATAACATGGATTTATATCCAGAATCTACCCACCTATTAGCTTTGGACCATGGCCATGTTACTTTCCTTCTCTGACCCCTAATTCTGTCATCTATAAAATAGGGAATAGTATCTACTATGATGTAATAAGTAACTGAAAGAACACATGAAGTGTCTAGCAGTACAATGTGTGTCATAATAAATACTTGAATGATAGCTGTCATATACAAGGAGGTGCCTTGATGAACCTACTAGTCCAGTGGTGTTTAAACTTAAATGTGGATACAAATCACTTGGGGATCTTGTTAAATTGCAGATCCAGATTTAGTAGATCTGAGGTGTTACCCGAGATGCTTCATTTTTGATAAGCTCTTAGATAAAGCTAATGCTCTGATCCGGAGACCACACTTGAAATAGCAAGGTGCTAGATTATTCAAGATTCGCATTGTGCATTTTTTTCTATTTATATGTTAAATGATTGATTGGATTATCTTTTGCAATCATTGTATGTCTTGCCAGACATTGTTACCGTGGTTTTTTTTTTTTTCCTTTGCTTTTTTATAGTGGAGGGGAGGTAATTAGGTCTATTTATATATTTTTAATGTAGGTACTGAGATTTGAACCCAGGACCTCATGCATGCTGAGCATGCACTCTACCACTGAGCTATACCCTCCCCCACCTCGGTACCATGTTTTAAAAGTAGCTAATAATAAGATCTTGAACTTATATGTTGCTTTGTTTTGAACAACTTGTTTTTTTAAAAAATGCTAAGGACATTATCTGTTTTTAAAAGTTTGCAGTGCTGGGCATCAGAAAGTTAATGGCAAACAAGGTAAACATGATCATTTTGTCTACTTTTGAAGATTTTGAATTTGAAAGGACACCAGGCAAGGACTTCTGACACATAAAGGCAGATTAAGTCTTTGGCTGTTCTCTTCTTGCTATATATGGGTTACCTGAAGGTCAAGAAATTACAAAGGTAAACCTAAATATCCCATGTAAGATGAACTTTATAAATCTTCCTAAATTGAAATTGAAAGACCACTAGGTTGGGAGTCAGAAGATACGAATTTTGGTTTTGGCTCCAACAAAGTTTAGCAGAATAACCTTGGAAGGTTCAGAGTTAATTCTAACTTCTATGCATTCATGATACTTTATACAGAAAACTTCAGCAAAGCTCCTAGTCTTCTATGTAAAAAATATCTCACCTACAATACTTTTCTAATCTTATGTGTTCTGAATTTAAATTAAATTTAATTTTTTTAGAGTATCAAGTACTCTAAAATTAGTTAATTGTGCCTATACTATTTTTAATTTAATTGTATTCGTTTGGTTAATAAGATTTTAATAGAATTTGGAGCAATTTACTGACCGATCGAATATTTCATATATTTCACCAGAATTTGAATACATTTTTATAAAAATATAAATTAAAGCAAATGTAAACATTTTAAATGATAATTATGTTCAGGTTATTTTCCTCCTAATATGTGCAAAATTATCTGTTGATGTAAAGGGCAAACAGAAGAGATTTATGAATTTCTTAGTGTTGTAAAATACTCTTTGGTTCCTATATGCAACTCTTGCCAATACCATGTTAATTTGAGTCCCTGTATAACCACAAATTAAAATGTGAAGCAAGAAAATGGACTTTGGCACTGTTGGGAAATGATACTTGGTTAAGCAGGGATTTATTGCGTTCATGATATCTGAGAGGAAGGATTTGACAAGTTAATTAATTTGTCTTTTCTCTTACCTAAGTGCTTTCATCGCTCAAATCCTCCTGCTGCTCCAAAGCAGTATCTATCTCTGTCTTCAGCAGCAGTGTAGCCCAGAAACCTTCAGGGTATTCTGACATAATCCCCTTTTATCTTGAGGAGGAAGGGCAAGAGATGTGGAGAAGCATTTCTCTGGGGCTTGAAGAGTATTACTTGGAAGAATAGATGTTTAGGGTCTTGGGTCAGACTGTGTCCATCTGAGTACCAGATCTGAGTGGCTGAAGGCATCCACATGTTCTTCAGTAGATTTAATTTGGGCCATTTGTGATACTAGGATCCTCTGAAACACAAGATTTGTGGCAGTATCCCCTCTTTCCTGGGTCTGGGGTTGGTGTTTCTGGAGTACCATAGTTGCAGAAGCAGAACTGTGTGTGTTGAGATATCAGAGCTATGCATGTGACCTTTGCCACATTATTATAATTAAAGTATTATTTTGGGGGCACCAGATAAAATGCAGAAGTTATTACTCGGTAGGTTTATTTCACAAATCTTTGCAGCTAACCTGTATGTATAAATAGTAGCCAGACTATTGAAATATGGACAAATAATACTGCAAACTAAGATTTTGCTTTTTGTAAGCAAATAACCTCCACTGTACTTCTAAGCATCTTGGAGTTATTTTCTTGGCTGTAGCCATTGCTGTGATGTGTACATATAGTAATCATCATTGTCTAACATTCAGGACTTCTGACGAATGAACTAAGTATTGGGTTTTTATATAATTTCTGTTATAGAAAGTTGAAGAGGAAATAATGTAACTTTTGAGTTTGGTGTTGATTTAAAGTCAACAAATACATGATAGCTATTTCACATAATTTTCTGGTATTTGCTTCTTGTAACATTGTTTTCAAATTCAGTTCTAAAGGTACTCAGGTGGAGGAAAGGTGCTAGACATCTGGACAGTACCATATCAAGCTGTGATACATATTTCATATTTAAGGCTGATGAAATAATCAGTTAATACTGTAGTATACAAGAGGGACCCTGACATAGTGCATGATAATAGCAAAATTATATTTATACAAGAGGATATTGACATTTACTTGACATTTATTTTGTACTTGACTCAACATAAAATTTATTATAGGGATCAGTTAGTGCTTAAATGATTGCTTGGAGATCATTTCTCCAGAGATTTTTTAAAGTTTTTATATCACATCTGCATAGTATATTTTATAAGTTGAATATGTAGATAGTATTCCCATTGTTGAGTTATGGCAACGTAATATTTTGTCAGGTAGCATGATATTTACATAGAATAATGTTAGTTCTTAACTTGCCTGTCCAGTTTTCCAGTGTATCTTTATGGACTTTAGTCACCTCTGGTTTGTGCCCTACCTTATTAAAACAAAACAAAACAAAAAAGATTCAAGGAAGGCCATCTCTTAACATTTTTCTTTGATTCTTTTCAGCAAACCTTTTTATTAAATAAGAAACTATACTTCAGCTGCCAGTGCATTCATACATGGGAAAGCAACTTTCAGAATGTGCTGACTTAAATGAATAGTCTCGATTATTGGTTATATCTTAAGTGGGTCTTAAGTTGGGGCCCAAAGTGACTGACAAACCAGTGCTGCTTATGAAATGTGCATTTTCAGCTTTTGTCTGAGCTTCATTGTATTTGGAATGACTTATGTCTTCCATGACTAATATAAATGCTAGGTAGAAACATTATCACGAACATTTAAAAATTCACCAAAAGACACTCAAAATCTTCCCTGTGTTTCAGCAGGGCCTTGGCTTTGATTGCCTATTTTACTGTAAAGTATATTCCAGGTGTTTTACCACCATATCCCTAATACACTTTTCTGTCTGACTGATATAAGGTGCCCCAGGACACCTGCATTCAAGAATAACTGCTCTAGACCAGAGCAGTTCTGGCTTTAATGTAAATATGAATCACCTGGGGATCTTGTTAACATGCAAATTTTGACTCAACAGGGCTGGAATGGGCCTGAGATTCTGCATTTCTAACAAGTGCCCAGGTGACACTGCTACTCCCGATCCGGAGATCATATCTTGAAAGTGTGGGTTATAGCTGTGTGTCTGGTGCTTCTTAAGGCACATATCAAGTGTCACAGGAAGAGCTTGTTGTTACGTAGTGGTTCTCAGACTTAAACAAGCACTGGAATTTTGTGGAAGAGTGTTTGCTAAAAGTTGGGCTCCACTCCTCAGAGTTCCTTTTAGTGGGGATTTGGAGTCCAGGAATCTGCATCTAAGACCACACTTTAAGAAATAGTACTTTAAAGTTTGGAATTGCTATGGAAATTCTCAATCCTTTCTGGAATGACAGCTTTTTAAAGCCAAAGATGCAATGAAGTGCCCATCTGAAATGGGATTGCTTCAACTGCCAATGTAGTATTTGGTTAATGAGGAAGCGGTGGTATAATTTTGTATGTTTCCCTCTTCTATCCCATTGCTTCAAGCAGAAGGTGCATGATTTATTATAATACATCCATGGTGACGTCCATAGCTTCATTTAATCCCTAATTAGCCCTGAAGGGGTCTTAGTTGTATAATTGGTTAGAGGTTAAAAAAAAAAAAAAAAGGTGGGTAGGTATATTATATGGTGAATGGATGCCAGTATTGATTCTTCTCTTGGCTCTTCTGACCAGTGTATGTACTCTCTCTGGGATTCATTTATATCTCTAGAATTACTTGCTATCACATATACTTAGTGTCGTAAGTCTAGCCTGTTCCATGTATAGGATACAGAGCTGGTTCTCAAGTTTAGAAAAAAAAAAAGGAATTCAGGTAACTAATGAGTTGTTTGTCATTTTAGTTTAAGGCAGAAGTTAAAATTTAAAAGTATGTCATTCAAAGTGAATTTTTTAAAATGACATCTTTTCATAACTCTAAAGTCAGTTCTTCATCTGCTCTTGTCACTGTTTTAAGGATGTGGGTGGTATTTATATAATAGCTAATTGATTCTGTATAAATTATTTAAAACAAAAGGGTTATGCAGAGGTTGCAGTTATTAGATAATCTTACCAGAAACAGTGAGTGCCATTTAGAATAGCAAATTGTGTAATGTTAACCAAAGTGATTTAAGAACTTTATTTAGGATTAATCCATCATATGCTTAAATTTGTTATCTCATTTATTCACTAATTTTCATGTGATTTTTGCAATTCAGAAATTTTAAGCATACAAAAGTATACCCAGAAACGAATTACAGGATGAATTGAATTAAAGCAGATTGTAACCAAGGCCAGTGCTGGGCAGAAATGCGAGATTGTGAGCTGTGATTGCATTCTTCCTTTTCTGTTCCTCTGCCCTGAAGACCAAATTCCTCTGTGCTACCTCTGGATAGTTTTGTTCCACTGCCACAGTACCCTTCTGAGGTCTCTCTTGTCCTTGAGAATTTCATGGTGTAGAGCAGAGACAGTTTTGAAAACCATCATGACCTAGTATAGTAAATGCTGTGTGAGAAGCATATCTGTCACACCAAGCACTTGATGATCACAGAGATTAATTCTGTTTGAAGGGAAAGGAAAGAAGAAGACAGACAAAAGCTGAGGATAAAAACTCAGCGACCTTTTTGGAGTACCGTTCTGTTGTGAATTTTCTGGTTTATTAATAACCTAAGAACTGTGCTTCATTATCCATAATATTTGTAGCTCTTGACACAAAGGTAGGTAGTTAGCATTGGGGAGGAAAAGTATCTGCGAGTTTTTAAAGCAGACCAAAATTTTTCATTGCATGCTGGGAAGTAGTTTTATTGAAATTTGAGTAAGAATTTTGCTTTGATATTCTCCAGTATAATATTAAGCCAGTTGTTAATGAATTGAAAAGACATTGTACTTTTCTAGATATTCCTTTATATATTCTAGCTGCTTTGAGTTGAGAACATATGAATGAAAAAGAAATGTAAAAAGTATTTCAATCCTATCACATTTTTAAGAGCAGTGTGTCTCTAATTAAGAAGAAAGTTAGAATAGCTTTTTGTACTAAAGTAGAAAGTCTGTTTCAGACCCAGTGTCAAGTTGCCTTCATCTTCACAACTAACATTTTCTGAGTTTCTACAGGTATGGCTCAAGGTAGACATAATAAAATTACTCTAGTAAAATGTAATTATAGGCACATCTCTCGTGAAAATAATACTTATACTATTATTATATTGTTATAGGTTAAGGAGAAAATTTATATCATTTTAAATTAACTCAGTTACAGTTTTGATGCTCCTTGGTGCTTAAAGCTGTGCTGTCCAATACAATAAACACTAACCACATGTGGCTATTTAAATTTAATTGAAATTAAATAAAATTTTAAATTCTATTTTAATGTTAAAAAAATCTTAGTTGCTCAGTAATCACACATGGCAGCAGCAACTGAATTGGACAGCAGAGATGCAGGTTATTTCTGGCATTCTGTTGGACAGCACTGGTCTAGACTTTATGAGTATATGCCAGGTTTGGAGTTGTTAGGATAATATGTACATTGTATCAGTTAGGACCAAGTTCACTTAACATAAGGCCAAACACCATAAATTACAGTGGCTTAAATAAAATAGTTTATTTTCCTTCCATGGAAATAAAATCTGTGGGTAGACAATCTAAGACAAGTGAGATAACTTCTTGGTGTAAAGAGCCTAACCTCATTTCTTGGTTTGTTGCTGCCCTGCCATCTCATAGCTTCTACCTTGAGATTCAAGATGGTTGCTCAAGCTCCAGCCATCAAGTCTGCATTCCAGCCAGAGGAAAGAGGGAAAGAAGGGAAGAAGCTTCCCTGTTTTTAAAAAAAAAAAAAAAAAAAAAAGTTTCCCATTTAACTGTCATAGAACACTTTGACTTAATATTTTATTGTCTAGGACTTATATTTTTCACTTGGCCAATATTAACTGCAAGAGAGGATGGGAAAGGTTAATATTTAGAAACTAATTGAAGTGAATAACTTTTCAGGAGTAAAACTTCTGTAGTATGTTCTAAAACATGGGAGAGCAATAGGAAGCAAATAATATTACCTCATTTAACTGAAGCAGAGTGATCATTCAGAAAGCACAAATTGAGTGGGATAATCCCTATTGTGCCCATTTTTCATGTACTGAAGACTTCAGTATGGAGCTTTTTGTTTTTTAGAGTAATAGTTTGTCATACTATCTTTGCTTGTGAGTGATTTTTGCTCAGATATGTGATCAAAACTGTCCAAATATTTTTGTGATTAATGAAATGAAGTAAGTTACTTACAGTCATAAATGATACTTTTAATAAGAGTAGTAGCCTTCATTTTATAATGTGATGTTTTCTTTTTTAACTTTTTTTATTCAGTTATAGTCATTTTACAATGTTGTGTCAAATTCCAGCATAGAGCACTATAATGTGATGTTTTCTAACATTTTGTTTATGTTTGTTAATAGGTATTAATCTATATTTGATTTCACTAGAAAATTTAAAGTTGCTATTAATATTTTCAGTACTTTATGTTTATTCTTTATACATTTTATTCTGTTGTAATCAAATTTTTATATTTGCCATTTTCTTTCTTTTTTTTTTTTTTTTCCCCGCTATTACTAGTGTTTTCAGTAATTCACTTTTTAAATGTTTATCTGCACCTTCAGGAAGTTTAGAAAAAAGTGTGAGAAAATACCATGGTGAAGAGGGCATGTTCGGCCGCCATTCTGCTTTGTGATCACTGGCTCTTGTGTGACACAGCTTTACCACCACTGCTCTTGTAATTCCTTTGGTGCCAGTGTTGTTTCATATTTTGTAGAAAATGCAGAAACAGACTACAGTGGTCTTGGAACATGAAACAGACCTGTTTAAGTCAGATGTAGTTCCTCACTGCAACACAATTAGATACTTAATTCTGTTCTTGGTGGTTTCTTAGACTGAGGCATTGAAAAGACTACATTATCAGAAGGGAGAAAAAAGATGGACATAATGTAGCTATGACTTATACTTTATGAATAACACCTTAAGAAATCTATCTCAGCCTGTGTTCAAAGAGAGACAGCTTCTAGGGTCTGTGATTCCTGTTTCTAACAGTTTGTGTCTTTAAATCGTTAGGTTGTTCCCATGCTCTCCGTCATTGAGGAGAGACTCTGGAAGCCCTTATTATCTTAAGAATTCAAGCAGTTAATATATGTTTCTTCTTTTAAAGGGAACCATCAGTAAAACTTGGAAAAACTTGAGTTTATATTTTCTTACGTGCTGGGTAGTGACCGTTACTGCTATAGACTTTCTTTTGGAGTTCTAATTTTGCCAGAGAAACTGTTATTTTGCTTGTGGAATTTCCTAGGACATTTCATATTTGAATCTGGGAAGAAGGAAGACAGTATTTTCAGTGGACTTAGCCCTGTAGTCTGTTTGTAAACTGAGGTTTGTAGGTGAATCCTGCCTTACTATTTACCCCCAAAATTAAAATTTTAGAACAGATTCTTAAGAGGTATTGTTAGTAACTTTATTATAAAGTTCTTCACCCTTAGGTACTGACTTGAGGATTTCAACCTGTATCTTTGATCTGGCTTTTTAATCATATGTCCATTTCACTGATTTCTTCCCCTTGGTATATGGTTTACTGCCAAACCTTTTATCTTACTGTCATCTCAGACTTCTTTCAAAGAAGATTTTGCTTTTTAAATCTAGATTTATCAAAAGAATCACTTACTCTTGCTGCTAGCCTGTTCTGTAAGAGCTGTCATCTGGCTCCTGACACCAGCACTTGACTGAGCGCTTACCTGATGTTCACCAGTGATCCACTAATTAAAACTCCAGTGCCCTCTTCTGTGTCTTTGTGTTCCTTCATCGCTGCCACATTTGAATTTTTGACTGCTTTCTCGAAATTTCTGTTTCCACTGCTTCTCATTGAATGCCCTTTTCTCCATCCAGCAGGGATGGGTTACTAGGTCTTCCTTTTTTTTTTTTTTTTTTTTTCTTTTTAATCTTCCTTCAGTTTAGTCACACAAAGCCCCCACCTGAAATATCACCCCATTCTCATCTCTGCCTGTTACGGATCTGATCTGTGCTTTAAGACCTATTTCTTATGCCATCTTCTCTTTAAACTTTTTTTTATTCAAGTATTGTTGATTTACAATGTTGTGTTAGTTTCTGATGTACAGCAAAGTGATTCTTTTCCATTATGGTTTATTACAGAATATTGAATATAGTTCTCTGTGCTATACAGTAGGTGCTTGTTTATCTATTTTATATATGCTAGTTTGTATCTACTAATCCCAGACTCCTAATTTATACCTCTCCCAACCTCCTTTCCCCTTTGGTAATCTAAAGTTTGTTTTCTGTGTCTAAGTCTATTTCTGTTTCATAAATAAATTCATTGTCGTATTTTGGATTCCATACATAAGTGATATCATGTGGCACTTGTCTTTCTCTTTCTTTTTTTTTTTTTATAACTTTATTTTTATTTATTTTGGGGGGGAGGTAATTAGGCTTATTTATTTTTATTTACATTTTAATGGAGGTACTGGGGATTGAACCCAGGACCTCGTGCATGCTAGGCATGTGCTCTACCACTGAGCTATACCCCCCCCGTCTTTCTCTTTCTGACTTACTTCACTTAGTATGATAATCTTTAGGTTCACTCCTGTTGCTGCAAATGGCATAATTTCATTCTTTTTATGGCTGAATAGTATTCCATCGTGTATATATACCACATCTTCTTTATCCGTTCATCTGTTGATGGACATTTAGGTTGCTTCCATGTCTTGGCTATTGTAAATAGTGCTGCTGTGAATATTGAGGTGCATGTATCTTTTTGAATTAGTTTTCTCTGGATATATGCCCAGGAGTGGGATTGCTGGATTATATGGCAAGTCTATTTTTTTTTCAAGGAAACACCATACTGTTTTCTATAGTGGCTGCACTAATTTACATTCCCACCAACAGTGTAGGAGGATTCCTTTTCTCCACACCCTCTCCACAGCATTTGTTATTTGTAGACTTTTAATGATGGCCATTCTGACCAATGTGAGGTGGTACCTCATTGTAGTTTTGATTTGCATTTCTCAGGTACTTAGTGATGATGAGCACCTTTTTATGCGCCTGTTGGCCCTCTGGATATCTTTTTCAGAGAAATGTCTGTTTTGGTCTTTGCCTGTTTTTTGATTGGGTTGTTTGTTTTTTTGTTATTGAATTGTATCCTTTAAGCTCTTATAAATGTTCTTTTTCATGACTGTAGTCATCTAGTACCTACTTAAAGTACTTTTAGGATGCATTTTTTTCCTTGACAACAGTATGATTTTGTACACATTTTTTATCTACCCCAGTAGATGTAAATCACAGGAGGAGAAAGGCAGTGGTGATTGCAGCTTCCTCAATGTTGTGGATATTCAGTAACTTAAATATTTGTTTTAATGTGCTGTGATAGGCAGAATAATGACTCCCCAGTCATTCCTAATCCCCAAAGCCTCTGAATATGTTAGGTTACATGGCAGAGGGGAATTAAAGTAACAGATGGAATTAACCTTAAAATACAGAAATTACCCTGGTGGGGCCAGGATAATCACAAGAGTCCTAAAAAGTGGAAAAGGGAGGCTGAAGAGAGAGTCAGAGTGATGCAGTATGAGAAGGGCTTGACTAGCCCTTACTTTAAAGATGGAGGAAGGGAGCCACAAGCACGGGACATGGGCAGCCCTTAAAAGTGGAAAAAGTCAAGAAAACAGATTCTTCCCTTGGAGACTCCAGAAGGCACACAGCCCTGCTGGCACCTTGATTTTAGCTCAGTGAGACCGGTGACAGATTTCTGACCTATTGAAATGTAAGAGGTACATATTGTGAAAATTCAGATATAATGTAATAAGAAAAATGGAACAGTAAATAAACCAATTATTTGAAGACTTAATTCCTTCTCGGAATTTATCAGTTTTACAATAATTGTTTTTCTGGTTGCATTCCGATCATGTGCAGTGTAGTCATCCCAAGAGAAAGAGCCTTTATAGGATGTATTGATTTCCTTTTATTTGGGTTTTATAATCTGAAAAAGCTAAAGATACCTTGATTGTTAAACAGAGCAGCTAATCGCAGGAGCTTTGAAATGACAAAACTAAAACATTTTAGTGACGAGTGTGATGTCCTTTATTCAAGGGAAAACAATCCATGCATTGGAGGAGTACAGCGGAGCTCTGTTTTGGAGGGATTTTGGGCAAAAGCAAATTTTATGGAACGTAGAAGAGACAACTCAGAAATGATATGATTGGCTAGGAGGTCAAGGGTTTCCTTATTAGGCAAGCAGGTCCTGTTTTCTAGGGTAAGGTAAGCCCGCTGAAGCTGGGTTGGAGGGTTGTGACTGGTATATGTTAGGTTTCCTTGACAGTGAGGTGTTTCCCATAAGCGTAGGCAGGCAAACCTAAGTTTAGATTTGTGATGTGGGTTCGTCACCAGTTGTGGGTTCTGGCCAGCAGAAGTCCCACCGAGACGGAATGAATTACTCAAGACTGTGGAAAAGTCAAGAGAGCTAGAGGGAGTCAGGAGCCAACTCCATGAGCCTTTCAGATCTCTCATATTTATTGAGTACAGTCAAAGGAGGAATGCAGGAATTTAGGGAAGGACAAGGTGGGATCACAATGAGTACAAAGGCTTTGTTCATTGTTGGTGTTTGGCTCAAGGTCAGAAGACCCTTTCTGGTGAATCATGTTCGTGGTGGGCCTTTCAGCTTATCAGGGCGGAACGTACAGGAATCAGCTGCTTGACAACTTGGACTCAGGCGGCTCTGCCTGTCTTAGGTTGCCCCCCTCAGGGGATCTTACCCGTCATTGGCTAATCAGCCTTCTCAGCTCTGAGTCTGCAGCTTTTTACCATTCCAGCCCAAGGCTGTTTTGGGGATAGAAGACTAACAGCAGGCACGCCCAGCGTTTATAGCCGGGGGCCTGGGTCATTGCTAAAACCTCAAGGCAGGTACTAAGCACGTCTTCAAGGAGATACTCAGCTGGGATTGTTACAATTTGTTAACCCAATCATGGGCTCCCACATTGTGATGTGAGCTGGGCCGGTGAGGCAAGGCGGCCTCTATTTTGTGGGTCCTGATATATGAGTTAACTTTATTAGAGTTCAGAAAATATTAATTGAATTAATAAGCAAATGAAATTGAGGAGTGAAGGGAGAATGTTTTTTATTCATTCTAAGAAAAATGAATTAAGTGTTCTTAGTTTCTCAAATGCACTGAATTCTTCTCCCTCCCTACCCTGCCTCTCCTCTCTTATACAAACTTGGAGCCTTCTTCCTCTTTCCCTTTAAGTCCCAGTGATCCTTAAAGTCTTGGTTTTTGTGTTAAACCTTTTAGGAAGGGCTTAAATTCCTTCACTTCTCACTGCCCCGCCCACTCTTCCATACAGGTCAGGTGTACCTGCTTTGCGTCCCCATGGCACCTGGTACTCCCATCTCAGCCTTAACACACTGCAGTATTATTACCTATTCAATTGTCTTTCTCACTAGACTGCAAGCTCCATGAGGTCAGGGACTATGTCTTCTTTTGCTCACTGTTGAATTCCAGAGTCTGGCATGATGTGTATTTGATAAATATTTATTGAATGACATTCGTGAAATATAGTTACAATCTTAAAATGTGTCAAAAATAGTATGATCTAAATAGATGTAAAGAATTGTTTTAAGGTTCTTTATTTGCTGATCTATTGAGATTCATAACCTTACCCAGTATTACACTTAATAATAGTTTTATAGGCAGAATGCAATCTCTAGCTGTAAAATCTATTTTTATTTTTAAGCGAACTATTGAAGTTTATTCGAACTTCAAACTTGACGTTTAATCTCAAGCTTAATCTGTTTCATATTTATATTTGAGTTTAAACACTTCTTGAAAGTTGCCGTTTTACACTTAGACATTATTTTTTAAGAGATAATTTTATTTTTCTGTGACTTTTCTTCATTGGAGTCTAGCATTTCTATGAGCATATATTTAGAACATTGATTGTGTATAGTTTTTTAAGAGAGAAAATGGCATTGATCTGTTTCTTGCCTTTTGGAAATACTACTCATTTAGAGGCTTGGAAGGGTTTAGGTCAAATTAAGTGGGCTTATGTCTGTTGATGGGCTCCTGCAGATAAAGCCACAGCCACCTTCAGCCGGTCTGCTTTAGTGTTGATGTACTGTTTTTCCCTTGGGCCAGTAGGTGCTGTCTCTTGTAAGATAAGAACATGGTAGGGAAGGAAGTTTGCTTTGTTTTGCTGCTATTTAAAGCACTATGGAACTGGTTGGTACACCTTGACACTGTTCATATTCATCCTCAGTTGAATTATTATTGTGTTCTTTTATTGGGGAAAAAAGTTCCTCTGAGATAATTTCTACCAACTAGTTATAATCTACAAGAGGTTTAATGGATTTCTGGGTGAAATGAAATGATCCTCTGGAGATTTGGACCTATACTTGGTTTTAGAATCTTAACCGTTAGATTGTTTTGCCTCCAGTTTAGATGATTAAAGTTAATAAAGTTAATTTTTTCCCTCAGTTTTCATTGTTATTGTGACATTTTATGTTGGCCATTAGAAAGAATTCCTAGCAGCCAGAATCTTTGGTCTTTTCGAATGCCTTTTTAAACTACTGTTGGAAGAGACTGTTTCCCCCTGGAAGCCTGTGGGGCTCTCCAGCCTGGGTTGTAAGGCTTCAGTGAGTGCTGTAGTCCATGGAACTCTTTCTACCTTGTGAGTGTTTGATGGAACCTGGTCTCCCTCTGAGATGTATGCCATGAAATCTCATCATTCCAGTTTACCTTCTTCCAGTTTCATAAATTCATAGAATGGAAGTGTCAGAGAGTGAGACTTTGCCTAGTTTCTATGGGGATGTGAGGAATCTTTGGGGGAGATTAAATGTATTTGTTTGTTCCAAGTGTTGCCTTGTTCCTGTTGTTTGTTCCAGGGCTCTCCCCATCCATCCATGGAATCATTGACACGCAGTATTTATTTCAGGATGAAGGTAGATACAGCCTGGAATAAAGGCGTCATTTGTTCACTCTGAGTTTTATTTTCAATACCTTATTTTCTTAATGTGAAATACATGTGTAATAACAGAATTCAAAAGGTAAAAAAGGATATAATTTTACATATATCTCCTCCCCCTACTTTCTCCCCAGCTGGCCTCCAGCCTTACTCTCTGTCACTGAGTTCTGTACACACAAAAAATACATAGTTTGCATTCTTGAACACCTTGCTTTTTTTTTTTTCACATATCTTTTCTACAGTTCCATATCAGTATATATGAAAGGACCTCATTCTTACCAGCTATAGTAACCTTATCTGATTGGTGGACATTTCAGTTCCTAATCTTATGCTTTGCAAATAAGGCTACAGTGAATAACCCTGAGCATATGTTGTTTTGCATGCATATGAGTTTATTAATATGATAAATTCTTAGGAGTAGAATTACTGGATCAAAATTTAGTATTTTTAACTCTGAGTTTTAAATTTGTAGGAGTCATGACATTCTGGATTTTCTGAGAGAAATAAAGATGTTCTAAATTTTCCAAACTCCTCAGCGTGTATTAAGAGCAAAGTTTGAAAATCTGTACATAATTTCACTATAAGCAAATGCTGTATGAAGGACTCAGGATGATACAGGCAGTTTCCACCAGACCAGAAGAAATCTTTTCCAGCACTGAGAAGAGCCGTAAGTCAGTGTCTTCATTCCCCTTTTCAGAGGCTGAAAATCACAGTAAAAGACAGGGAGGTGTTGATGATGATAGCGATGGTGATAGTAAGAACAACCAGTTAGTTTCAGGAGAGAATCTGAGAATAGCAGGATTGCCTGAAGAAGCTGACTCTCTAGAGACAGAGAAATTCTAAGAGTGCTGGTAGACTAGCCAAAGCCAGTGAACGAGGGAGCATGGTTGCTGCCGAGTATCTGGACCACAGAACTAGAGGCTCTCAAAACCATAGGCTATAGCAGTATTCAAGGTCATCAGTCAGAAAGACCAGCCAAATCTTGTAGGCACAAGCGTAAGATGCACAGTGAGTAGGTAGAGTGACATGTCTAAGGTGAAGCCAGCCGATGGCCTGGACTACAAGTGAATCAGCACCTGTCTCCCCTTCACCATGACAACTCAACCTCCTTCTTGTAATTAGCTGCCATCCCAAGAAAGAAGAGGAAATGGAGAGATTCTTTAAAGAATTTGAACTTTTAATTGAATGACTGTTTACCTAAAAGAGGCTGTTTTGAGCTGGCAGAGGCTGAGTTACCAACAGTTGGTAAATTTGTAACAACCCTCAACCTTATTCACAGCCACCACTGTCAGAGGAAATGTATGCTTAAGAGAAAAATTACATAAATTATTGTAACAATGAAATTTTATGTTCTCTGTACATCTGAGTCCTAGTATATACATTTTATTACTCCTCTCCAACACACACGCACACGCACACACATGCATTTACATGCATACATGCTTTGGGCAAGTATTTCTCTGGTTACTTCTACCACATGTAAGGAATATCCCAGGGTGAACCGTGGATTGCAACATAATAGGTTTCTACATTACTTCTAATATTTGTCATGGAATTCTGTTTGAGCACAAATATAGTAACTTCTGATTACCTGTAGCTGTCTTTACTAACCTATTTCCATCATATTTCATCATATAACAATTATCTACATATAATAGCTTCTTTTATCAGATATAATAATAGGGAACTTTGATAAGTGTTTTTGTGTCCCAGCACTATGTCCATACGTCATGTTTTGTGAGGATGACTTCATTTATATGAGAGAAGTGGCACAAGGAAGTTAAGGAACTACAGTTGGAGTGCGCGCTCTGAACCACAGAAGCTGTGTTGCATCCCATTGCCTTGCGTTTTTGTTTCCAGCCCTTCTCTCATACCTCCACTGTGTTTTGCGTAAATTCTTCGTCTTCACGTACTCCCTTTCCCCCACCACTTTGTTCCATTGGTTTTCTGGTCTCTCTGTGTCGTATGAGTTTTGTTTCCCTCCTTTGATCACCTGAGGTCTTCCTGTTACACTCATTTCCAGTTCTCTGAGCCAGTTCTTTATGCTCCCCTCTCCCCCACTCTTTGCCCTCTTGTCTTTGGCAGCTTCTCGCAGATTGCCTTGCTCTTTCTCTCTGTCTCAGTCCAACAAAGACTGCTTAGAAAGAACAGCAACCTTGTCATTTGAACAAAAGATTCCAGGAACCCTCTGTAGGTTGGCTATTGATTTGCTTAACTGAAAAAAAGTGATTAGCCACTTCATCTGTGTTTGAGTATCTCTTTTAATGTCAGAGAGTTACGTGTTATAGTATTAGCAGCTCTGACAGTGACTGCTTTTGCATTAAATTCGCTACTGATTTCTATCTCAGAGGTCTTAACTACACAGTGGCTACTGCAGTTATCTCCTGGAAGGGAAAATAAAATCCCTGAAAGCACATTACCTTACAGGCTTGACTTATTTCAAGATGCTGTTAGTTTCATGGATAAGTTAGTTGCTTTCATCACATTTGGAAAACCAGTTTTATATATTTTATATGTTTTTAAAAGTTCTAAATCATGTTTAGAAAAGATGTCATAATTTAGCCGTTTTAATGTTTTAGAACTAATTTTTTGTTTAGTATTGAAATATGATAATTGATAAGAGTATAATAATTTAGCTAAAGAAGAGTGAGGTTATGTAGGAATCTACATGTAAACCTATTTATAGAAATACCCATGTGGTTTCATAAATACTACTTATATGTGATTATTTAATATTCACATGTTAGGTATTTTCATCGATAAAAAGAGCTTGTTGAAATCAAATATGTTTTATAATCTTTCTTTTAATGATTTCCCATTATTACTGTGTAGATTCCAGTAAATCTAATCAGTAGATTAATCTAAGATTTATTGAATCTTATGTATATGGGGAATAAGCATTTTTTAATGGAAACAGAGTTTTAATTTAGCATTACTTTCTCAGAAAAGCTAAGAATTGACTCTTTGATCTCTATTATCTAATGTCAGACCACAAGATAAATTTCACAGAATAATTTAAACTGATTTCTATATGTTTTATCACTTCAAGAAGTCTCTCTTTTCAGAAGAACAATTTCTAAGCCAATATTAGTTGGTGATGTGCTATGGATTGTATTACAACAAAAATTTTTCTTTTATTCTAAATTCCTTTTGGATAATATTAGAGATTAATTCTTTCTATCCATTAATAATTATTCACCCAAAGTTGTTTTTCTTTCAATCTTATGAAAGGGTAAAACATCACAATGCAACGTACACAGTAGAACTGGGAAGACATTAAAAATGAGTTCCTATATGCAAGATCAGTTGTCACATAGAACACATTATCGTCTGGGAAGTGGCTTAGATTATAATATAGTTCATATATTCTTGATGAAATCATACAGAGCTTAGAAATTCAGGTTTAAAATACTGGATCATTTTTATGTGAATTAATAATTTTAAAGGTCATAGTACAGTAGAAAGATGATTGTTATCCTGAAAGGTTTTAAAATTAGTGTATATATACAGTCGGTATGACTTTAACACAGTATAAGTTTAACACAGTGCCTGAAACGTGTTGCGTGTCAGTGATTGCTGTTAGTGCTGGTGGCAACAGTGACAGTTTTGTTTAGTGTGAGACAGTAAAATCAAACCTGAAACATACATCACTTACCACTTTCTTGACTATCTTTTTAATCTCCATTCCTAGAACTCTTCTTTAAGTTCATATATTATAATATTATAAATTTTAGACCCTCATAACTTCTGGGCTGTTTAGAGTCACAGTCATATAATTACAAGATTTTATAGCTAAAGGGGAATTTTGGGGTCTTTTAGCCCAGACCTTTTATTTTGCAAGTGAGAAAATGATGTCCAGAGAGGTTAAGTGATTTACTCAAAGTAAATTGCTTGTGGCAGGTCTCCTGATAAGTGGGACAATGTTCATTTTACTGTTAACATGCTGCTACTTATGTACCATTCAATTCAGGTGTCAGTGGATTCTGTTAATACAGTTGACTCACCCAAACCCTCACTGTGTACCAGGTACTATGCTAAATGCCCAGATATAAAGATGAGGAATATAGTGTCCTACTATGCAAGCACTCATAGAGAAAGGAACTGACTGACAATCACAGTAGTATGCTAAGGATTATAAAAGTGGGGTGTAGGAGGTGCTGTTAGGAGGTAAGGAGAGGGATTAAGGTTCATGAAGAGCCTATGGGACAGGAAGCTCACATGCACTGTCACATGCATTGCCATTTAATGGTCACCATAGCCCTCTGATACAGGTCTCACTATTCATAGTTTTGTTTCTTGCCAAAGCTTAGCCTGTGATGGAGAAGGAAAGAGGAGGCACAATAGCCCTCAGTCCCACTGAAAAACAACTCAATGCTCATCAGGACTTGGGGCTTCTATAAAAGATTTAATAGATACTGGTTCACGGTTAAATGGGAATGATGAATCACTGTGATGCCACAGTTTACCTGCAGCTGAAATTGAATACCAAGTTGCTTTTTTGTAATTTTTTTTTCCTGTAAGCTCATTAATTGAGTGGAAGACATGGTCTGGTTTCTTAGAAGAGCAGCCTTAGTGATCTAAACTGAAGAACAAGCATTGCCTGTTGTAAGTGTTCTCTTAGGTTTCTTAATGTTTTCTGAGTCAAAGTCTAGAGCAGGGGCCAAAGCTTGGGAAGACACAAAAGCTTCCATGTCCTTTGAAATTCTGCATTTTATAAACTACTTGGTCTCGTCACCAAATTGCATAAGTTTCTTTTTGTACGTGTTTCTGGAACACTTGGTTGCTCTCTCTTCCGAAAAGGTTTTCAGTAGGGAAGAATATATCCATTTAGAAAATGTTTATTATACTATATATGCCCTCTTTTTGAGAGAAAATACCATTTGGAATTCTAAGAATATCTATGAATTTTTCTTTAACTTTTAATTTTGAACAATGATGGAGCTGGTCTAGAAGATACTCGCAGTTTTTCTGTATCTAAAGTTCTGCTAGTTTACTACTGATTCCTTGAAAACTATTAATTGAAATAAAGATGTATTTCATGTGCAGAAACTGAAAATTATAAATAGAAAGTTATGTTAATAAACATGTGCATCCCAACTTGCTGCCCTTCATAATTATTGAAATGTATATAGAAACACATTTCCCGAGACAGTGAACTTTTATAAGCAACAGGTATACAAAAAAGTTCATGCAATTAGAGTAAGCACCTAGAACACCAGGCAGAATATTAGCAACTAGACTTACATAGTCAAGAAATTGAAAGACTCCTCTCTGGGGAAACGGACCATTCCAAAAGGAAAGGCTCCCCAAGAACTGGCCAGGCCACTGGTCCACCTCAGTGGCATGTATATACTGCATGCCCTGCCAACACCTGTAATATTTAGTGGGGCTTGTTGAAGGATATGCATGTGATTTAGAAATATGTGTGTAAACACTGGAAGAAAAAGCTAAAGAATTGAAAATGATTTCCTCAGGAGAATAAGAATCAGAAGTGGAGAGGGATGGGACACAATACTGCAGCTTTTCACTGAAGCTTAGTAGTTCTATTTTAAAACCATGTACATTTATTGCTTTGATAAAAAGTTAAAAAAAATAATGATCAGAATTATGCTTGATACAGTGTTGCCATGTTATACTGATGCTTCCATTGTATCACTGAAGATTCGTAGAGTTCAGCACAGATTTAAACAAAAGGCAACAGAAATACCATAGGAAATATATAGACATAAAAAAGTATGAATACCTTCTAACACCCTATTCTATCGATTTTTATTATCTGTTTTTAAGGGACAGTTATAATAGGTATTTGATACTCACAGATAATCTCCATCTCTTACTCATAGATGACCTCCATCTCTTACTTTAATGTTATTGGTAATTTAAAAACTTCCATACAGCAGCTTCTTTTTACTCTAGCTGCAATCAAAAAGCCAAAAAGAAAGAAGGAAAGGAAGGAAGGGAGGGAGGGAGGGATGGAGAGAAAGAGAGAGAGAGAAAGAAAGAAGTGAAGGAAGGAAGAAAAGAAAAGAAAAGAAAGAAAGAAAGAAGGAAGGAAGAAAGAAAGAAGAGAAAAGAAAACCAAAAAACCAAAACAAAACTGTTTGACTCTCATGGCACATCCTTGTGGTAAGGTGGTAATAGTAAAAATAACAACAACAATATAAAACAGAGGGGGGAAATATATAAGAGTTACAGTGGCCTTGATAATCCTTAGTGAATTGGTTGAGTGGGTCGATGAGTACCCCTGGGGTCAGTAAACTCTAGAGCTTAATGGTAGATAGCAAAATGTCTCTGAATTTTGATTCAACTGCTAAGTATCTTTAACATACTATATTTCATATTTGCCAAATAAAGCCATTACTCACCTAGTTAGAAGTTTTTTTTAAAGGCAGAAACCACACTTGATTCAGTCCTTGTATCCTCTACAACACAGTCATATCAATAAAGGCATGCTTTATCATGAATGGATTTTCACTACCTAGCATGTCGTAGCTGCATTTCAAAAGTTTAAAAAGATCTGTAAGTACATTAAAAATTGTGTAAGTATTATGACATCTTGGATAAACAAAAGCATTTCTTTTTCATGATTTCATACTTGTATTTGTGATGGTGGCAGTAAAGACTTTGCCGTTTTCAGGAGGAGCCCATCTCTTCCTCACCCACCTCCAGCAGCAGGTTGCTGTGAAACAAGGCCCAAGGTCCCTATCTGCTATTTTTCCCCTAAATTCTACCACCCTGGCAGAGAACTTTTTTTTTTTTTAAAAGTTGTTTTCTACCAGATTTTCAATGTATCTTGAGATGTACTTAGTAAATCTTTTACGTACTTTTGTTTCACAGTCCTTTGCTTTTCCTCTGAACCAATACAATTGTGCAGTCTACTTTGATACTGAATCTCAAGGTTATTTTCTTACTTCTTAATATAGTTTTTCATCATTTCTGCAATGTTCTCTTTGGAAGAGTCCTGATTGCTTTTTAGCTAAATGGTGCCATAGCCAGAGAAAAAGTGGTTAAGATCTGATGACATATGATGAATTGGCATGTTGTTTGCAATCGTGTATTCTACCTAGCTCTCTATTTGAGGGAGATGGTTTCTCCTGGGAGTGCTAGAGAAATTGTTACAGCATCATTCCTCAGAAAAGTTATTCATAGTAATGCATCTGTGAGACGCATCTAGTCTGAGGATATCTCATGGAAATAATTGCCCTTTCTGAACAAATGGCATATATTTTTATTGGAAGACTTATTTTCTTCTCATCCTGGAAATAATGATATTAAACACACATTACTGTAAAGAACTGTGACTCTGATATACAATGTCTGTTTTATTACTTTTATATAACATGCAAGCCCTGTTTAGTTGTGTTCATTTTGTTAGGAATGAAAAAAAAAAAGAGGACATTTGTGTTTAATTAAATTGGAGTGACATAGTATTATACCGTCTTTTAAAAACTACTGGCAAATTTTAAATGTTCAAAGCACTATATAAATAGGGATGAGCAGAGTCTATTCAGGGCAAGGTAATTAGAGCATCTTTGGCTAGAAGATCTCTGAGTAAAAATAGCTAGTCTCAGATAGTGTTGGAGAAAGGTAATTAAGGCTTGAAGAATAATGATGAGAACCTTTTGCTCAGATACCCTTTTTTATTTTAGGTTTAATGCCTGACATTCAAAATGGTGAACCCTAGCCTAGAAATCTCAATGTAATCAAAACGAGCCCAGTGGGTACTGTTGAGTAAGATAAATTGTAATACCCTGTTCTATATCCCTGCTGAAGAAGGGAAATGCATGTGGCCTAGTAATGTAACAGCTTATATAAATTAAAGACATTAATCTTGCCTCTCTTTTATCATGTTTCAACCTTGTGTATATTTATAAATATAATCCCCTAACCCTCTACTTCCTCCTTCTTCATCCCTTTTCTTCAGGTAATGTACAAAAATGCACTACGGTAATCTAAGTTGAGATTGCTGGGGGTTTTTATGTTCTTAACTGTCTGACAGAGCATTTATTATCCCTTTTTCTCAAACCTTAAATAAAGTCATCTTTCATTGAGCTGTCTTCAGTCCTCTTCCCTCCATCTAATCCATCCCTTAGAAGTCCTTTTGTATTTTTACCTTTACTCTCTATTCAGTGATTCCCAAACATATATTTCTGGTCTTTAAGTGTCCTGTCCTCCAAAAACTGCATTGCCTGAATATCTGTACTTGAAGTGTAGTGATACCTCAAACCAAGTGTCTTCAAAGCCAAGAGTCATTCTCTGTTCTCTCTAACCGTCCAGCCTCTGCTACACAGTCTTGACTATTTCAGTTCATGGCACGGTCAGTCGTGTTTGACAATTTTTAAAGTATTACATATCCATTCTACTTACATAACAGCCACCATCAAATTTACCTCCTCCATTCTATACTTACTGCAAATGGGTAGTAAGCCAACCCATCATCTTACCTGGAAGGTAGCAATCGTTGCTCTTTGTCTCCACATTCTGCCCCCCTCCCTACACCCTAGTCCATTACATCCCTGTTCATAGCTCTAGTCTTCCTTAAGTTCTGGTCTGATGATGCCATTACCCTGTTTAAATGCTTCCACCAGGTTTCTACTGCATCTTAAGTGACCTAAGACAATAATTTTCAACCTCATTTGCAAGACCTGTCTCAATCTAGCTTTTCAACCACCTTTTACACATGTGCCGTACATTCATCAAATGCAATGAATTTTTCCCCCTCAAATGTTTTACTTTCTTTTTCATCCATTTCTCTTTCTATACTAATATGTAAGCTTCATAAGTGCGTTGATTTTCTTTTCATCTGTTTTGTTCACAGTTCTATCCTCAGGTCCTAAGACAATGCTTGGCACATAGTAGATACTCAATAAATATTGGTTAAATGAATAGATAGGTACATGAATGAAGGAGAAACTAGAAGCTACCTTTTGTGGGATTCAGCTATTTTTTTTTTTCTGAATTTACAAAGGTTCTGAGTAAGAGTCCTGTATCCTCTCAGTAAGTTCCCTTTGCCTGTGCTAAATTAAGTGGACTCTGTTTCTTCTAATTAAATAATTCTTCATCAAAACAGCATGGAAAAGTTGGGCAGACACTGTTTAAAAATTAGACCTGAGGGCTCCTTGTGGCTCCTCTCACCTTTGCCAAAGGATCAACAAACAAAAATTCATCCGTGAGGTCAGGTATCCCACAACCCAAATAGGTGCTGAACAAGGAAACATCCACATTTCTATGGAACTACTCATTAAATGGATGCAGGGCTTCTCCATGACTCTACATGCCATGTTTTGGTTACATGTAGACAAAGAAATTTAAGTCATGTATTAATTATAAAGCTTACTATAGCTAAACAGACTATTCTGATAAGATACTAATTCAGCACATTAATTAGTTGATTTTTCAAGATGCACTAAATTGGTTGTCAAACCACAATAAAAATATTCCCATGTGTCAGTAGCCACATATTTTCTTTCTTATTAAATGACCAAGACTTTAGGTAAGATGGAAGAGTAGAATCTTGATGAAAATGTTATGTTAGAACTCTGAAGTTTTAACTAGTAGGCATGAGTTAGGGGACTCCATATTCCTAACCTGTTATAGTATTTCTTGTTTGAATAAATGCTTAGAATGTCACTAAAAGGCAGCCACATGGCTTTGGTTATAGGGAAGAATGTGAGAGAAAAAGGACAGCATAGATTTTAAGTATAAAGTCAAGGAATGAATGTATTTATAATGTATAGAAGGCTACAAGTGAAGGAGAATGAGATCCGTTTCATTACTAACAAAACACCTAGGCAGGGATGTATGTTTTCAGTAAAGGATAGGTTCTGATAAATAGGCAGTTTTCTTCAGTTAGAATCTAGGAAGCTCACATGTAATCCTAACTGTTTACGATTAAAGTAAGCCTGCTCTTAAAAGCACAGATTTAGAGCACTGGGACTAAAATAAATTAATCCATCATTTCCACCTAAGAGAAATTAAAATGTCATGCTTTTTTTTTTTTTTTCGTGGTTACTGGAGTAATTTTAGTTACACTGAGCGTGCTTCTTCCATTTGATTATGTTTTCTGACTCTCCATCCAGATCCAGTCCCCTGGTTAACTTTTCTCCTGTTGGACTTCTCAGTAGCATGTGGCTTCTTTATATCACTAATCATGTTGTGAAGTATTTTAGATGATTTTTTTAATGAACAGTAAACCAATCTTAATTTTAGTTGGTAAGAACAAAGGATTTCTCCATGTATTTATTCATAGCACAGGTGCGCTCATGAGAAGATAAGGCTTAACCACCTGGAACACAACATTTCTGGCCCAGTATTCTGTTCATGGTAATAGCCAAGAGCTGGCGTTACTCTTAGAGACAGTGGTAAGGATGGTATGACCGCTTTCACTTCTATTCTAGTTACTGGCTTTTGGCAAACTTGTTCTTGTTAATTTTCTAACTAATACTTCACATAACTTCTGAAACGTGTGGTAGTAGGTATTTTAGCCCCTTTTACTGTATTAGGGATGATACAGAACAGAGCTGTAGAAGTCTGTGCTGAAGACTGGGCTGGAATTTACATGTTATGCTTTATCACATTTGCTTCTTGGATGTACAGGGGACAACTGAAACTGACCATCTTGCTTGTTTAAAACATCACGTTTTCAGGGCCTAATGACCATACTGTAAGCCTTCAGTCATTCTCTAAGCCTCTCTAAATTTACGTGGGGGTGGCAGGCCAAGAATAAAGTAGCCCAGTAAATTGGAACTTTAGTATCTGGAACTGTATGGCTCACCTGGTGAACTGGAGGGACTTCTGGGACCGTGGTGATAAATGTATCCTTTTCTGGAGCCTAGATGGTTGAAGACATTGCTTTAGGCTAGCTTGTTCTGCTGGGAAGAGTGAATATTTAAACATGCACGTGTATAAAATGTTGTTCAGGGCAGTTATGTTTTACATACAGAGATGTGTGTAGTGCTGGTTTTCTACATCCTGTTCTTCATCTGTAGTGACGTTAACGTAGTGGACTCAAGTCTCTCTGATAGTCACAGTTCTCCTTGAGAATGCGTTCTGTCATAGCACATCATGTAAATTCATTAAAGGAAGACTTCATGACACTTGTTACTATTATAACCAAACTACGCTTTTATTTCAATTTTAATCTTCCACGTAAGGCCTAGATAGTTATTAGCACCCATTACACTCTTTTAAAGCAGTGATTCGACACTATCCCTCAATAATATTTTCAGTGTATTTTTAAGTATTATTTTCTTTTACCTAGTTGGAAATATATTGTCTGACATTTAGTGAATTATTTGCTAACTAAGAAATAAACTTGGAGCCTAGTAACTGTTCTGAGTTGTAACTGTTCTAGGAAATCATATGGTGTAGGCTAAGGTGTATTACTGGCATCAAGTTTTGACTGATGTAAAAAATATTTAAAATTTTCAGTTTATTTATAGCTTGTCTATTTTAGTACGGAATTTCTCCTCATGGTGTACTGAAATTATCTAACACTAATTTTAGATAAAATTATTTACAATGAGTGTCTAGTGCAAATAACTTAGATGTGTATTAAAGAGACTACATTTTAAGCACTCCTCACATGAAAAATTATGAAACTAAACAAAGTGAATTGTACATGTTTCTATGAGTTAATGGTATATTTTGGGATGATACATAGTGTGATGAAAGTCAAAGGAAGAGAGAATCTTGAGAACTAACAAGTGTTAACAATGAATGCTGACATCCATTTAAAAATGAAGGTTCAGCTATCAGAGTAGGTACCTAAAATCTAAAATGCATGAATCAGGAGACAGCTACATAAGCTTATGGGTATTTAGGTACAGCACTAATTATTACTAGGAGGAAAAAAGTTGCTTCTGGAAGAGGAATCATGTGAAAAGAGGAATCATCGGCTGTTTTGTGCTGTTTGATTTTTAAATCATTAAGCTTGCGCTACATTTTAAGCCAAAAAAAAGGGGAGGAGGTTATCTTTTTTGTTGGTGGAGTTCATTTGCCACCTTTCAAAGCTAAGGGTTTTAGGTTGGGGTAGAAACCAGACTGTAAGGGAGCAAAAATGGGAAGGAGGTGCAGCAGCAACCACAGTCAACTCCTTCAGAAGCTTGATCTTGAGAGAGCTATGTAGATGTTAAAGCCCATGAGATAGATGAAGGGAGTTTGCCATGAGTTAATTACCCTCATTAATTACTGATTTTACTGATTACTAATTTTTATCATGTAATATAATGACACCCACTTGTTTAAACATTACACTCTGATTGTTTGTTAAGTAGACTCATAAGTGGCCAAAATCTCTATATAAGAAAATGAAGGCAGAACCTACAGTCCTAACAGCTGCAAAGGTTCAGTGGAGTTTTTTTTTTCCCTCAGAGAATTTTACCTTTCCTGTTTTTTGTTTGGTTGGTTGGTTGTAGTTTTTGTAATGTTAGCTAACCTTGGTTTTTTGAGCAAGATGGTGAGTTTTCTTTTCCTACCCTTCCTTTCCCTTCCCTTTTTTCTTTTCTTTTTTACAAGGCACCCCATTCTTTTTTTTAAAACCTCATTCTTTTTAATCACAATTTTTTTATGGCATACTTTTGATTGTATCCACATCTGCAGCCCAGGCCCTGGGAATCTCATTAATGTGTCTGTGGCAGTGGTTCTTGACATTTTCGTCTCAGGACTAAAACGCTTTACGCTCTTAAATGTTACTGAGGACCACAAAATGTTTTTGTTTATGTGGGTTTCATCTATTCATATTTACCATCTTAGAAATGAAGGACTGAGACATTTTTGAATGTTTCTTTGTTTAAAACAACATCAATAAGCTCACTATATGTTACCACAGCATTTTTTTTTAATGAAAAATAACTTTTCCAACATAAAAATAACTTAGAAGTGTGATGGCGTTTTACGTCTTTGAAAATCTCTAATATCTGGCTTAATGTAAAACAGAATCTAAGCATTTCTTGCATTCACTTTGTTCATTATCACATGTAATGTGACAGAAAAATTCTGTGTACTCAAGAGAGGAAGAGTGAAAAAGGTAAATACATCTTGGTATTAGCAGGAAAATAGTTTTGACCTTGAGGAACTCTGAAAGGGTCCTGAGGCCCCCGGATTAAGTTCTGATGCTCTTTGCCGGTTGCCCTCTTCACCCCCCATATAATTAGCATGTGTGTTTGTGTCTGCCTGCGGTGCTCTGCTTGTGCTCTCGTGCTGGGAAGCTCTGATTGCTATGCCCGCTTTTCAGTTAATCGCACCAGTGGGATTTTTTTTTTCCAGCCTGTTGTCCTTTCTTCTTCTCCTTTGTAAAGGAAGGTTTAAATTCAGCAGCATTTTCTGCCTCTGTTCTTAAACCCATGCCCAGAAAGAAATTGGAGGCATTAAATCCTGGACTGGGTGACAAGAGAGGCCTCAGATATTCCCTTCCAGCTCTGAGCTGCCACTGGCTGTTCTCCAAGCTTTTTTGAATGCGTACCCTGTCAGTAAAATATATTTGAGCACACAATTTTAATCTTTGTACATTTATTTAGAAGTTATCTACATATTCCACTGTACTCATGTATTTATATATTTATGAGTTACACACATATGCTTTTGCACTCATGTTGTAAACTGTACAGAAGTATAAATAAAATAGATTAAATTAAAATAAATGTGAAAAGTTTTTTTTTTTTTCTCCTTTCTACATCCAAGCAGATTATGGCACATGCTCCCTAGTTGCCTTTCTCTCACTGTGGAAGCCCAGTCAGTCATGGTTTAAACCATAAAAGAAAAGGGTGGGGAGATGGTATCTTGAGAGGGGCTCTTAAGGTTAAGGGGGGTTATTTGTTTGCTTGACTGCGGAAGAATCTATGTAAGGAATGAAAAGTGTAAGAGGTTGTTCTCATAAAGGATATAACGGAAGGTGGAAAGGGTTGAGTAAAGAATCACATGTCCAGGGTTTACACTGAAAAGCAGGAGGAATGATTTCTAAATATCCAGTAAATAGAACAAATAGTGAGGTATCAAGAGGGAAGTAGAGAGAATTTCAGATTTTTAGTAGAGGTGAGGTCATCTGCTCAGACCCAGAGTAGGTCTGGTGGAGTTTGGAGCTGAAGAGAGTAGAAAAGATTTTAAGTGACCATTATGGGAAATGGGGACACAAGAAAAGACAGCATGGATTGCTCAGCCATAATAAAAGCCATACTGAGGTTAGATGTGCCCTTGTTTTAGCCCCAAGAAGTGTGATTTGGTGACTTTAGCGGTGCTTAGCATCTTGGAAATGGGAGTAAAGGAACTGACAATAAAGAAAATAGACCAGAAAATATCCAAGGTTGGAAGTTAGTAAGTTTTGCTTCTCAGAATTTCAAGAGGAAAAGGAACAGAAGGTGCTATTGATGATGTATCAGAAATGGTTGCAGGTGGAGCTGGGTAGGAGGCAAGTAAAACCGGAAGAGTTTTGATGAATTAATGGGAGATTAGGTGGCTGTTTAGTAGAGTGAGGAATCTATCCAGATAGAGGAAAGAGAGTTGAAGGTTATAGAGCTCAGAGTCTGAGATATGAAGCAGGTCCTAGTTACTAGGATGGAAGTAATGGTAGGTGATTAGAATGGGTGGAAATGAAGGTCACTGAAGTTCAGGAAGTGCTAGTGGTCAGTGTGGCTATTAAGGTCACTTTTGAAGGAAGGGGGAGGATTATGAGGGTGGGAATAGATTGGCAGAAGTATATGGCTGGGCCTTGAATATGAGAAGTTGGTGGAACTGTAGTCTGTGATTGGCAAGGAGAAATTAAGGAGTGGAGGATGAGAGAATTGAGGAGTGGGGGTGGCACAGGAAATCATTTGCACTGGAGAGGTTGAGAAAGAAAGTCAGATTGTTAAAGGAACAATCAGTGACAACTTGAAGGATATGAGAGAGTTAACTCATTGTTCCCAAGAACCCGATGACAGGTACCATCAGAATGGTCTGGTAAAGAGGAGAGTAGTCATGAATAATGATACGCATTTGGCCAGAATGTGCTAAAGATGATAAATACAGGTAGCAAAGAGGAAGGAAATGAGGGAAAACTAGTGATCCTTGGCAAATTTGACTAAGTAGAGTTGTTAGAGACACTCACAAAACTAACCAATCCAGGGTGCCTAGGTGCAGTGTGTGAGTTTGCTGGAGAGCCTCTGCAAATCTGCCTTCAAAGGTTCTGAGGTTCTCATTGTGGAAATTAGCTGATGTAGTGCCAGTGAATGAGTTTACAGATACTTCGTTCCTGAGTATCAGCCCACCAGTATATATTACATTTTGTAGTATAACGGAAAGGACTAATTGTATGAAGACTTACAACTTACAGGAGCTGGATCTGGTTCCCCTCTTCATGCCAGTTCATACTCTATCCATAGCATCTGAATTTCTCATTATACCTACATCTGTATGGTTCTAGGTATACCATGTCCCTTCAGGATTTTACTGTGGACCCTCTCTTCCCCATCCGGATGCCTTTCTTCTTTTCCTGTTGTGTCTGAGTTCATCTCTATTCTAATTAAGTAATCTTGCTTATGAAATACATTATTCTTTAACGGTCACACATGCCATCCCTTTGAATAAACTTCTTTGATTTGTTTCCTAATATTCCTCTTTTCTAATGTTTCTTCCCTCATGTCGGCCTCTCCTACACATTTTGTTCAGGTAGTGTTTCTGCCTATCCACCTGCAGGTACTCTGTTCAGGGCTGATACCCAGCAGAAGGGAGCCTGGGGAGGAGGCAGGTTTCTACTCAGTTACCCACATGTGCCCACATGTGCAGCTTGGCTTGGGGTTATACCACCTGCCAGGCCAGTGGGGAGGGATGCTTTTTATGACGTGCACAAAGGTATTTTATGGACCAGTAGGGCCATGACAAGTCATTCCATAAAAACTGCTAGCACTATTACACGTTATTTACCAAATAACAATGAGAAAAAGAATCAGTAGTCAGTAATGAGCACTTGCTAGACACTGAATGTTGTGCTAAACTCAACAAGGATTATTTCATTTATATCTCAAAATAATCCTATGCAGTAGGTCCCATAATTACAGATAATCTAGAGGAATGGACAAATACTAAGGCCAAGTGAAATTCATCTGAAATATCTAATACCTTTGCAAAGTAAAACTATTCACTCCTTTAATAAGATTAGACAGAATCTTGAAATCAGTTAGAAGGTACTTGAGTTATTCTAGCTTTAAAAAGGGTGTGTGTGTGTGACTGATTCAGCAGAAAACTGTCCCATAAAGCTTGCTCCCACTTGGCAGGAGAGTTCTTTTTTCTGCTTGTCTGTAGTTGGAGGTCATACATCTGTTAGTTCTGAGAGCTCCTAAGTGTTACACTGTAGTTGGAAGATTGATTTGTTTCATTTGCAAATGGCTAGTTTTCTACATGTGGTCTTTAATAAACATACCTGCTGTTGGTTACCTTCTCTTTTTTTGTTAATGTTGCCACCATGCTTACTTCATTTTTCGTTGAATTGCAAATTCCTTAAGAACAATAATATTTTTTAACTCTAGTAACTCACCATGACTAGACCTATTGTATTGATGTGCTCTATGCATAGTGAGCGTTTAATGCATGTTGACTGACATACTCAGGTGAAGTTTACTGTAAGTAGAGGTAGTCTTTTTTATTACTTACAATGGTGTTAAATGCATAACTCTGGACATGATTTATATTATTGTTATAGATCCATTGAGGAGATTTCTTAGGCATCTGCTAAATCTTTGTTAATTAAAACAGGAATAATGGTTCTTGGAAGATCACTTGCCAATATTCAAATGCAAAAAAAAAATTGAGCTCTTATTAACAATGTAGGCAAATATGAAAGTCAAGAGACCAAGACTGAAGCTCGAAGATGAAAACTTTCCATGTTGACATGAAGAACATCCTAAGAACAGTGGTTCTCAGCTTAATGTAAAGGCAAAATTTAGACCAGTTCAGTTTGATTAAATCATAAGGGGTAATTGTGTTGGATGACATTTACTGAGTGTGCACTGTATGCCAAGCACTGTGGTGAGTGCTATTTGCCTTATTTTATCCTCAGAACAACTTTATGAACTAGGTACTGTAAATATCCTCATGGATGAGGAAACTGAAGCTTGAAAAGGTTATGTAGCTAGCCCTAGTGAGTGGCAAAGCTGAGTTTTGAACCCAGGGATTTGAACAGTTTTTTTTTGAATGATAGATACTATAGAATTCATATTAATAAATTTAGGTCTGTATTCAAGTTTTAGCTCACAATTCCTTTAAAATGTGGAGCTAGTGAATTCTTCCCAAAAAGAAACCAGTTGGAGGATCCCTGCAATCTTACTAATGGGGGAGTTTTGGATACTGACATGAATAATGTTTCACCAAAATATAACATTATTGCCATCAGTGCAGTACTATGGGGCAATCTAACTTTAACATAGAATACTTTGGCTCTATTATATCACTAAGTCAAACATGGGAAATATTTATTTCATTTCAAATCTGTTTTATAGGGGGAAATGCAGAAGCAGGGCTTGGTTAAATAGGACCCATGAAAAGTAATTTGAAAGAAATACTGACATTTTTTTTTGCAATATTTTTGTGTCCTTAAAAAGCCTTATAATATCCTCCATCTTTATTTCTAAGAGAGCCAGAAATTCCCTCCTCGCAAGTGACCACACAGGCAGTAAAACATCAAGATCTAGAGCGAACAAATAATGTCCCTCCAGTTCTACTGATACAGCTTCTAGGAAGGCAAGGTGGGTCTGTATTCAGAGAAAGAGACCCTGCAGAAGTGCGTGACAGCAGTCAGCCGGAGCTGTACCTGCTAACCTTCCCCTCTCCTTGTCAGGAAGCAAAAAATTAGGTAAGCCATTATAATTGCTATGTGTTTAGACTTCCAGATGGTACGTCACTCAGTAGATTAATTTTTCTCGTGGAGCAAAGTGTTCCACCACCAAAGAATATTTCATAGTCTTAACTTTGCTACATTGTAATTCCCCAATCGTCTATTTTATCCCTTTACAAAAGTGACATTGTTTTAGATGTTATTTTGCATTGACATAGTGTTTTATATTTGATGTTTGTTAGCATTAACCAATCAAGAATATTACTGATTTTTTAAAATGTGAAAGCTAGGAAAAAAATTGAGGTAAAATTTTTAGGGTGTCAGAGGGTTAAATCATTTGTTTCTGTCTTGAAAGACTTTGGGTCAGTTATTAATATTACTAGGCCAGTGGTTTTCAACCTTGGTTGTATGTTAAAACCACTTGGGGAAGTTAAAAACAAACAAATAAAACATACCCAAAACAAATCCAAAACAAGAAACAATACCAAGAGCCTATCATCTGAGTTTCTGATTGAATTGGTCTGGGATGAGGCCCACGCGAGGGTATGTTTCACTAGCTCTCCAGGTGTTTCTGCTGTGTGCCCAGGGTCGAGAGCCACCGCATTATATCATCTGTCTACTCTGCTGCCATCTCATCTTAGGCATTAGATACACACTTAATACCGCCCTGCTGCACAGCCCTAGGAACCATTCGTGTTGTGTTCTGTATAAATGGCACTTAGTCCAGGAGGAAATGGTGCCTCCTGGAGTTGGCTCTTGGTTCTATAAATAAGCTAATGGCTTCAGTAACTACCAATACTGGAGTAACAGTGTTACTAATATAGGGATATACAATATGGCAGTTGTCCTGTACACATTCCTCTCTGAGTACAAAGTGCAAATGACTCCCTTGACAGTCACTTTCTACTTAAAACAGGTCGGATGTATGTAATGGTGAAACACTGAGGAAAGATCTGTATCTTAACAGCAGCTGAGGATTCAAACTATCCCAAAAGAAATAATGAGAACTGTGGATGAAATGAAAATTTGCATGGGGTTTCAGAACTGAGAGAGTAAGGGTCAGGTGCGGCAAAATCTTTCATCATTAAAGAGCTTATCTCTTTAAAACAGAATAGGAAAATACCCACGATTATAGAAAGAAATGCCTCATTAAATATCATTAGAATAAAAAGTACACGGTACAACTGTGGAGCCTCTTGCTAACACGACAAACATATATTGCTAACTTTGCTTCGGTTCTTTACATTTTAATTAATCTTCAATGATGTAAAATCACTGGTCTCCAACAACAGTTTGATTTCAAACCCATTTATGAGGCGAAGGCAAAGTGTGGCTTTAGGCTCTCTCCACACCATTGTGTGTGCTTTATTGTGGTGAATATCAAAACAGCAGTTAATTATAGTAGTGCCATTTCTGGTCTTCACCTCATTATCTCTGTCTTGCACTACTATTTTCTGTGGCTGCTGGCTATACAGCATCAGGCCTGGCACCAGTGAAGTGTGAACACAGTGCCAGCACTGCATTCAGCACAAGAATAGAAGAGCAGATGGCAGATTTTACTATTTATAGCTGGAGCCCATTTGCCTGAGGTGGGCCCTGCTGAAATGGCTCTTATCAGGAATGTTTCCATTTATTAAAGGGATAAGGAAATGAAAGGCAAATGAAAAGCCTCCGTCCCCAGGACTCTGAGAGCAACGCTCTTGCTATAGGTTGGGAAGCAATTCTAAGTATTGATGAGACATTTATGAACTGGAAAATAACCTATTTTTTTCTCCTTATTCTCAAAATAAAGTCTTCAGGTCGGCAGCATCCCTCATGGCAGAACTTGAGGAATTTATTTTTCGGTGATGTTATGCAGCCATAGCAGCTTGATGCAGAGTGAATTTTTATTATTAAGAATAAAGTAGGTTTATGATAAGAGCTAATTATTTAATACCATCAAATATATTATTTAAACTGTGACGACTTTTTACTTTCTCAATAATCATTTCTTGACTGCCATAGAAAAAACACAAAATAACTGCATCATATTTAATTCTTTATACTGTTTTTTTAAGATTGTTTAAAACTCTGATAAATATTTTATATTATCAGTTAGCACGTTGAAAGAAATTTTGTATTCAAAATTAAAATAGCATGTGGATTACCCAGGCCTTCTTTTAGGCATCTGATTTAAAAAGTGTTTGATTATCAAGAATATAATGTGTCTAACTATAAACGACCTATTAAAAACTTAAGAGTTTAGGTGGCCCAGATGGTTTGAAATGTGTCAGCAAGTTAATGATAGTGGCAAATACAATTTATATTCCACAGAAAATAAAGAATTTTTATTATAGGCTGAAGAAATTCATTTGATTCAATCATAGCCATAAAAGAAAAATATTTTGATTGGATGCATTGGAATTTAGCAGATAATTTAGTCACATTCTAAATTATGCAAAACATTTGTCCATTTTAAATCATGGTAAAATATTTGTCATGTAAGTTTATTGGTTTATTTAGATGAAATAACCAGTTGATTTAAAATTTTCACTTTTCTCTGGCTTATAGGAATCTAGGTTTGGAAAGGGACAGCTACAGACTAAATTTAATTTCTTGCTTTGTGAATTTTGATTCATTATTGAAATACAGCAAAAAGAAAAAAAGTAAAAAGGGCTTCTAGTTAGATGTGACAGATTAAGCACATGCTGATAGCTCAAGTCTTCCCCAAAGCCTCTGTAACAGGAAAATAAAGATGCTTTAAATAAACTCACAAAGTCAAAGAAAATGGTAAAGGAGATACATTATGAAATTTGGGCGGTGGAAAACAGATGCATGAGCACTAGCTAACTTAGCCGACCTGAGAGAGCTCAGTTATAAGTTGGCAGTGGAGACACTGAGAAACCTCTGATTTACATACCAGGATCTCACACCACTCAGAATTGGAAACGCTAGGTACCTCTGGACGTGGGAGTTAAAATGGGGTTAAAAACTGGAGAACTGATTTTAAAATCTATTTAAGAAGCAGTTTATTTCCAAGATCCCATCCTCCGCACCATGTAGCTGGGCTACAGTGCCTCTCTTATGTGGCTAAAGTCTAAAGACGTATTTTCTGCAGAGGGTAAAATAAGGGTACCAGGACTAAGAACACCACAAAACAGTGAAAGGCAGGCGGCAGCTGGGCGCTTTATTGAAATCAGGGTTAGAAAGTGAAATTTTTTGACGTCGAATGTCAAGAATTCCAGTCTTCTCTGCCAGGCCATGGGATGTTGGTAATCAGGGATATATTGTCAAGGCAAGAGACTGGAAGAATTTTCTTTAGGGAATGTAATAAGTCCAAGAAGGAAAGCTTACATATTCTTTGGGGATTCACCAAAGAAACATCCACCTCCCAGCCCCTGGTGGCCACCCTTTCACTCTGTGCTTCTCTGAGTTTGACTTTTTTATATACCACATGTGAGATCATACAGTATTTGTCTTTCTTGTTCGGATGTTTTTTCTTAGCATAATGGCCTCAAGATCCATTCACGTTGTCTCAAATGGCCGGATTGCTATAATTTCCATTGCGTATGTATGCATGTGTGTGAATCAGTCTTCTTGATCCATTCATCCATCAGTGGACACTTAGGCTGATTCCATGTCTTGGCTATTGTGAATAATGGTGCAGTAATGCTGCAGTGAACACGGCAGTATAGGTATCTCTTCAAGGTAATAATTTTGTTTTCTTCAGACATACACGGAAGTGGAATGGCTGGATCATAAAGTAGTTTTATTTTTAATTTTTTTGAGGAACATCCATACTGCTTTCCATAGTGGCTGTACCAATTTAAATTCCCACTAACAGTGCACGGGGTTCCCTTTTCTCCACATTCTTGCCAACCCTTATCTCTTGTGTTTTTGATAATAGCCATTCTGATAGGTGATACTTCATTTTAAAATTTTGATGGTGGCTTTGATTTGCATTTTCCTGATAATTAGTGATGCTGAACACCTTTTCATATCCCTATTGGCTGTTTTTATGTCTTCTTTGGAAAAATGTCTAGTCAGGTTCTCTGCCCATTTTGTTTAAATGGATCATTTGTATTTTTTGTCATCTGTATGTCTTCTTTGAAAAATGTCTGTTTAGTTCTTCTTCCCTGGTTGGTTGTTTTCTTGATGTTGAGTTGTATGAGTTTCTTATATGTTTTGGGTATTAACCCCTTATCAGATATATGGTTTGCAGATATTTTCTCCCATTCTGTAGGTTGCCTTTTCATGTTGTTGATATTTCTTCTGCTGCATGGATGCTTTAGTTTGATGTGGTCCTGATTTTTTTTTGTCACTTGTACTTTTGGTGTCATATAAAAAAAAAATCTTAGCCAAGACCAATGTCAAAGGGTTTTACCGGTATTTTCTTCTAGGAGTCCTGTGGTTTCAGGTCTTACATTTAAGTCTTTACTCTATTTTGACTTAGTTTTTATGAGTGATTTATGATAGGGGTCCAATTTCATTCATTTGCATGCAGACATCCAGTTTTTCTAACACCATTTATTGAAGAGACTCTTTTCCTCATTGAGTATTCTTGTCTCTCTTATCAAATATTAGCAGACTGTATATACGTGGCTTATTCCTGGTTCTGAATTCTGTTCCATTGGTCTGTGTGTCTATTTTTATGCCAGTGCTGTTCTGTTTTAATTACTGTAGCTTCATGATATAGTTTGAAATCTGGAAGTGTGATGCCTCTAGTTTTTTATTCTTTCTCAGAATTGCTTTGGCTATTTGGAGTCTTTTGTGACTCTGTACAAACCTTAGGATTTTTTCTATTTTTATGAAAAATGAAATTGGAATTTTGATAGGGATCGCATTGAATCTATAGATGACTTTGAATAGTATGGACATTTTAACAACAATATTAATTTTTTGATCCACTAACATGGGATATTTTTTTCAGTTACATGTCTTCAGTTTTTTTCATCAATGTTTTGTAGTTTTTCCATGTACAAAACTTTCACCTCCTTGGTTAAATTTATTCCTAAGTATTTTTTTGTTTTTGATGCAATTGTAAATGAGATTATTTTCTTTATTTCTTTTTCAGATAGTTCTTGTTAGCATATTATCAGTGCAACTGATTTTTCTATATCAATTTTTTATCCTGAAACTTTACTGAATTTGTTTAGTAATTCTAACAGCTGTTTTGGTGACTTCTTTAGGATTTTCTGTATATAAGATCATGTCATCTGTAAACAGAGACACTTTTCCTTCTTTCTTTCCAATTTGAATGCTTTTTATTTCTTTTTCTTTCGAATTGCTCTGATTAGGACTTCCAATACTATGCTGAATAGGAATGTTGAGACAGGATACCCTTATCTTGTTCCTGATCTTAAAAGAAAAGATTTTAACCTTTCACTATTGATATAATTTTAGCTGTAGGCATTATGTTGAGATGTGTTTCTTCTATATATAATTTGTTGAGAGTTTTTATCATTAAATGATGTTGAATTTTTCAAATGCTTTTTCTGCATCTATTAAGAGATCATATGATTTTTATATTTTATTCTGTTAACATGGTGTATCACATTGATTTGTGTATGTTGAACCATTCGTGCATCCTATGAATAAATTTGGTTCACTGAGATCATGCTCATGACAATGGTGAAAAGGTGAAAGAAGGTAGTTTATATCCCTCCCTTTTTTTAAGGAAAAAATACGAATTTTGAATGCCACAGTTTAACTTGATACCATAACTATTATGAACTATATGTTCCTCTCCCCCTCAAATTCATATGTTGAAACCCCAGCCTCCAATAGGATGATATTAGGAGGTAGGGTCTTTGGGAGGTGATTTAGGTCATGAGGGTGCAGCCCCTATGATGAAGTTATTGTCCTTATAGGAAGAGGAAGAGAGCTAGCCTCTCTCTCCTTTGTATGAGGATATAGTGAGAAGACAGCCATCTGTAAACCAGATGATGAAAGCCTTCATCAGAACCAGACCATGCTGGTACCCTCATCTTGGACTCCAGCCTCTAGAACTGTAAGAAATATTTGTTGTTTAAGCCACTCAGTTTATGGTAATTTGTTATAACAGCCCAAGCTAAGACAATAAGGTTAAGTGTTGTTTCATGTACTCTGTTGCATTTAAGATAATTTGTATGCATTTTTAATGTATAGGTATAAACAGTTTTCTCTTTTGAAATATTATCAGTCAAAATATAACTATGTAAGTTAAAAGAATTTATCTTATTTCCTAGAAGGAATTAACATAAGGATCTTAAAGACTGAAGCAAACCATTTGGAAAGATGATGGAGAAAGGGAACAGAAATAAACCTTACATTATTTCTTTCACAAGTTTCTAATCTGTGAATTTGGTCGTTCCTCTTGTAAGTGCTCTTAGGAAAAGTCCCAAGAAATAACCAGGAATCATTTATTTACCTAGAAGTGAGGAGAGGGTTTCTCTAAAGCAGTATTCTCAAAGCTTGGTGTTTATCAGAATCACTTGGAGAACCTGTTAAAGCACAGATTGCTGAGCTGTACCCCCAGAGTTTATTTCATCCAATTGGGATAGGGCCTGAGATTTTGCATTTTTTAACTAAGTTTCCAAGTGACGCTTCTCTGGAACTCAGCTGAGCTGGTAAGAGAATGTGTTGAGCTGCCAAGTGTCGGAGTAGCAATTAAAGCAACAAGCCAAAAATGAAAAAGCCTTAATCACTTACTGCTATGGTATAAGCAAGAGTCCAGATATGGTGGGAACATTGATTCCCCTTTTCCCCTTTTCCCCGTGAAGGGTTCACTGGTTGAGGATCAGGTAGAAAGCACACTGTTGAGGGAACCCTGAAGAAAAGGCTCCAAATGGGGTCTGGGGAGGATGAGTGGGAAGGACTGTGAGTGGGAAAGTACTGAGTAGTGGGGGAAATGTTTTCAAGGGGTGTGTGTGTGTGTGTGTGTGTGTGTGTGTGTGTGTGTGTGTGTGTGTGTGTGTGTGATGTTCCCCTCCTCTGCCTGGGGATCTAGGAATGAAGACTCCTGGGCTAGGATTGTAAATATGAGGCCTGAGTCTTTGAGTACAACTCCTTTTAGAAACTGCAATACATTGGGTGTGCACCAAGTCTAGGATTGGCAATGCAGCTTTCCCCAGTTTCCCTGGTAAAGTCTTTGTAATTGCCTTTGGTCAGGTCTGGGAAGTCACATGTAGGTTTTTAACCAGGAGCTGGACTCCTCAAGGCTGATGTTGTTGGCTAGGGAAGCCCACTTTGAGAACCACTGATCTAAATTCTGAAGGGTAGCAGTGCTTTTTCCTCTGCCATTCACCAGTTCATGCCTGTTTAAGGTATTCATCACACTGAATTGTCACATTTTCAAAATAATACACATGCATCATTTTAAAACAGCTTTCAACCATCTGTTGACTAGTAAATATTAGCCTTGTCACTAAGTAATAATATGAAATGTTTGTAGTATGATTAGATGCTAAACCTTACTGTACTTGAAATTATATGTAAACTCCCACCGTTGAAAATTAAAGTGATTTGAATTTCAGTCTGTAAAGCCATAATCCTCTGCCTTAAATACAGTTTTGCGTATTTAACGAATAGCATAGTTGTTAAAGAGTTCAGGTTTTGAAGCCAGAGTGCTCGAGTTTCTGGCATGCCTGTGCCTTTTTCTAATTCTGTGAGTTTAGACAAGTTATTTACACTCACTGAGTTTCAGTTTCTTCATCTATAAAATGGGAATAATAATAACACCTACCTGATAAGGTGGTTGTGAGAATTAAATGTTATGAGGGTTATTACATGTAAAGAATAAAGAACGGCGTATGGCTCATAGTAAACACACAATCAACATTAACAGCCATTATTAAAATTACCGTCATCAGCAATATCTTTTCCCCGGGGAGGACTTTTATGTTACATTAGATATTTTATTTCCTAAAGAGTGAGTCACTTACCATAAACAGGTACTTCCTTTCTGCCCCACCGACCAAACAGTTATTAGTTGAACTTGGGTGAACTGTGGATAATATTTAGCCTTTTGCAATATTGTGTCCTGTTGCAGGACACAAAATTGGATTTCTGTAATTACAAGGTGAAGAATAAAATCTAAGTACATTAGCTCTTTATATTTGAAGGTGAGAGGTGGTTTTTATTACAGTTTGTTCCAAGATATGTGTGCCATGTTGTATCTTTTATTTTCTTTTCTCAATCCACTGAGACAAAATAATTCAAAAATGGTTTTCAAAATGGTTTTCTTCTCCTAACTTTGGTATATTTGCATTACCAGGCACATAGGTAAAGGATTTGTGTCCCACTGAGTAGCTCCTTTTATTTTTGATTGGTAATATCTTTGATTAGTTTAGCAAGTTTAACAGCAGACATTTTAATTTTTCCTGCCTTACCCAACTTAAGTCTACCATTTTCTCTTTGGAATATGGTAAGCTTTTTGTTTTATCATTATGAGGTCCATATGGATGAAACTTTTTTTACCGTGACCAAAGACCTTAATAATCCTAGGAGACAAAAATAGATGAATTTAGGATAAGGACATCATTTCTGTTTCAATAAATAAAGCTTTGGGGATTCTAAATAAGATTCTGTAAGTATTCAGATCCAAAAGGTGGAGACAATGACTACAGTATCTTAAAATCAAAAGTACAGTGAAATGGAATGCAATTATTGTTGTCAAGAAAGCTTCAAGGGACAAAGAGAAAAGTTTGTGTATCAAAAAGAAAACTAAAAAGTAATAACTGTAATTAGTTAAGCTAAGCAAAGAAAATGAGGAAGAAGCAATAATACACTTCATGAGACCTAGTAGAAGAATTAAGAAAAGTAATTTGATGCCTAAACATTGAGTGTAATTAAACATCAAGGATAGGGGAGGGTATAGCTCAAGTGGCAGAGTGCATGCTGAGCATGCTTGAGGGTCAATCCCCAGTACCTCCTCTAAAAATAAATAAACCTAGTTACCTCCCCCGACCAAGATAAAATAAAATGAAATGATACAATAGTAAGTAAATAAATAAAATATTAAAAAAAAATCAAGGGAACATAGGCCTATTGATTTAAGAGGTAAAATTAAGGGTGGTTAAATAGTGAAGTCCTGGGGTACTTTTTTTGACCTGCTGTTCTTTGAAATAAAGGGAACTCAATTGTAGGGAAAGAAAAAGTAATAAACTTTGAATATTGTTAGGTATGAATTTTTGGAAAATTGAAACTTTTATTTTTAAGTACCAGTTATTGAGGATTTCAAATGGGGGTTTACAGCTTAGAACCTGTGGGCCAAATATGGTTCACTGCCTGCTTTTATATGGCCTAAAAGCTAATGGTTTTTTACAGTTTAAATTGTCCGAAAAAGTCAAAAGAGTGATAATATTTTATGATACGAGAAAATTTCATGAAATAAAATTTCAATGTCCATAAATAAAAATTGAATGGCGCACAGCCACATGCATTCACTGACTATTGTTTAAGGATGCTTTTGTACTATAAGGGTGGACTAAGTGGTTGTGGTAGACACAGTATGGCCCATGAAGACTGAAATATTTATTATCTGACCCATTTCAGAAAAGCTTTGCAGACCTCTGCTCTTTCCCATCTCCATTCTTTTCCACTTCTGCATATCCCCCATGCTTCCCGGTTTTCATACTGTTAGCTTGGACCGCTGTGTGTATTGTTAAAGTTCTCTTGACCGTCTCCATCTGTCAGAACACTACGTGTGTTTTAAGACCTAGTTCAGATGCCTTACCTCCACGTGAATATAATTTCCTCTACCTTTGAAGCCCCACAGAACTTGATTTGTAGTTTTCTTTGAATACTTTTAATATTTAACTTTCCATTGTGTATATTTCTGAACCTATATTATATTCACATTTGGATTCCTCATAATACCTGAATGGAGTCAGAGGAGAAGTGGGTGACAGAACTAACATTTATCAAGTGCTTACTTACAAATAGTTTACTAGGATCGTTAAGAGTGTTTTCCTTGGTCTTTTTGTACCTAATAGACACTTAAATACTTTTAACAAATAAAGTAAAAAAATGTGTATGGCTTAGCCTGTCATTCACAGACAACATCTTTTGAAAATATAGCCAGGCTTGTTGTTATTAATTTATTAGCTTATCAAGGTGTAAATACTTCATAAATAATATATTTTTGGCTCTGGAATTTATTTTTGGTATTTCCTTGTCAATATGAATTTTCTTTTCTGTAGAGAATTTACTTTTAAAAATAGAGGTACCCAATTTTCAGTTTTTAATCCTACTTTTTCCTGTAACTTCCCCCCCCCCCCCAAAAGAGAGCTCATTGCTGCTTTTATATTAATGCGGCAAGTTAAGCAGAGTAGTTCTAATTTAAATTGTTACCCAGAACAGATCTGACAGTACAGTGGATTTTAAATTTAGGTGGATTTGGGGCTTTGTGCAGAGTTTTAAGTAAGTACAACAGGGGTATAGGAGGATTGGTTATAATGTTTTGTTATAACCACTAGTTGAGGGACTGACTTGTCAACAAAGTACTTAAATAGTGCCATGAGTGTAATTGACTTGAAAGCAACATTTGCCTGACCTATTTGTAAATTATTGTAGTAAATTGTTATAATAAACAAATTAGTAGATTTTTAACTAAATTAATAGTTTTGAAAAACTAGGAATAGTTTCTAGTGCAATAATTATAATACTTAAGCTTTGCTGATTTAGAAAGATAAAGATAACAATTAATTTTTAGAAATGGAATTATTAAATCAGTAAGCCAAAAGAAATTTTGCTAAGCAGAAGAGGATGTTTTTTGTTATTGCCTTTGACATGATCCTAAATATATGATATATAATTGTAATTTAATTAATGTATGTATTTTATAACTACCTTTGTTATTATGTATATATGATCTCAGGAGCTCAATGGAAACCTATAATAGAAATATAAAAATCAATTTCACTGACAATGCCATGTGGATATATACTGTAAAGTTGCAAGAATGTGTTCAGGTAATATCAATATTTCTCACTGGAGGGGTAGTATAAGATGCTTTATATACATCTCCAGTTTTTTCTACAACCCTTTTTTAAAAAAAATCTTTCAGTAGTATGTGAAATTTTAGCCTTGGAGTTTAGTGATTTGCCCAGGGTCACACAGGATGGTAATTTAAACACCCAAGTCTCCATTCTTTCTACTAGCAAACAGGAAATTAGACATTTGGCATCTGTGGTCTTTAAAATGGCAATTCTTATTAGCCTGTTTGGACTTGTGATCCTGTGATTTCAAGTTTAACACTATTGTTGACATTAGTTCAGAATGAACTTGATTCAGTAAATGGCAAATACTAAGAATCCGAACCAGTGTCGCCAGATAAAATAGGGTACTTTCAGTTACATTTGACTTTCAGATAGCAACTCATCATTTTTTAGTATGTGTCTATTCCAAATTTTGCAGGGGGCATACATACACTAAAAAATTATTTACTGTTTATTTGAAATTCATATTTAACTAGATGTCCTACATTTTAATTTGCTAAATCTACCAACTCTACTCAGAAAGATAGCCTAAAGGTGACCACTGGGAAAGTTCTGAGGAGGCCTTTCATCATCAGAGAGCACTGTTGTCACTTGATCATTGAATAAATATGGCCCTGCCTGCCTTTTTTGGCTCCATGGTGTAATCTTTTTCTCCCTCTCCTATTTACCAGCTAAAATTCTTTATAATTAAAATATAAATGCTTTATGTATCATGTATGGAGTAATATATAGGAGTGAAAAACTTGGAGAATCTTTCTCTCTATTTTTTTTGCTTTTTTTTGTTTTTAAACCAAGCTTTCTAAATTACACTTTTGTTCCTTTCTGGCTTCACACTTGTTATAAGCCATGTATTTGTATAAGTCATCATTCCATTCTCACTTCCCACCAAGCATACCCTTTATTAGAACCCAATTCTTTCCCTAACATTGTCGGGAGAGAAGATGCTAATGTGCTCTATCTCCTGAATTTTTTGCTAAGATTTTGTTTTTAAGTGTTTCTGTATATGGTATCAAAAATAAGCAAGAGTGAATTGGTTACTTAAATATTTTAAGAGAAACTTCTGATTTCATGGGGTTGTTCAGGGATGAAAGGAAATAATTGACCATTAGCAGGTGTAGGTAGGAAATTGAAAAGATTATGACCCTATGAGTCTCAACAAAATTAAGGTTAAAAAAAAAAAAAAGAAATGAATGAGGTGAAAGCCAAAAATAAACAATACACAGAAAATAATTATCTCCATAACTGTATAGTACCTATTAAAGTTATATTTGAGACTTTTGACCAGAATGCAATATGAACACACAGTATCTTTAGGGAAAAGACATCAATATAATCTGGAGAGTAAAAGTTAAAATACTTACCTTTGTGCTTAATGTGGAAACAGACAAAACATTGATTATGAATGCTGGTGTTCTACTTAGGTATTTGATCTTAAAAGTAGACAATTCTGAAGGGCGCTTACTAGCTTATTTTTTTTTTTGTAATAGAGTTAAGAATATATATGAATTTAATTTTTCTCTGTAAAGCTTTTATTTTCACTTGAATTTAAGCATTATTTGATTCTGATGTTCAGAATTAGATTTTACTGAAGATTTATTATTATTTAGAAGAAATAGGCAAAGAAATGGTTATTCATTCTGCCTGTAGAATTTAATTGTATTTAGTTTTCTGAGTCTTTTCGGAAATGTGTGTGCATGTGCATATCTTTGTGAAACACAATGAGATTCAAAGGTTTTATAATGTCTTAGCTATGGCCCTTGCTTTTAGTAGTTTATCACCTTTATCTATTCCAGTAGATTGAGTTTTTGTCTTAAAATTAGGTCATAATTCTATGTCTTAATGCTTTCATGATTGTTACGTGAAATTATGCTTGAATGTTGCTTCTCTCCTTGGGACTTCAGAACTTTAAAGTGACACTTTCCTGATGTGAATAACTGGTATTTGCTATAAAGACCCCTAATGCTATATTTAGCACTATTCTAGTTTACCAGACCTTGAATTTTCTAAATTAATATTTGTGTTTTATCTCATGGGCTGCAATGTTTGCCATGTCTTTCCTCCACTGCACATATGTCAAAATTAAAATAAAATCAAGCAAAATTTCTATGATAGCCCCCCCCCCCCACATTTCTAGGTTTTTTCAGGATTGTACGCAGTCATTTTTAAAAGGAAATCTTCTCTCCATATCTCACGATTTCAGAATGGTCCCTGAGGCCCAGAACTTTGCAGGTCTAGGCTTTTAGGATCTCAGAGAATTCCATGCTCTGCACGTTGTATGTATTCCATCAGCAATGATTGCTTGTGGCATGCACAGGAACAATGTGTTAGCCAGTGTGCAGATTCCCAATTAGTAGGTGACTGATTTGCCAAAGGAAGTTTGTTTTTAGTGTACATAGTTAGTATTATGAGAGGACCCCAGAAGATGCACCCAGTGCCTGTTAGGTGTTCAGAATCCTTTTGGAACAACTGAGGTGTTTAATGCAGTCACAACATCTTATGTCTTCTGTATTTACAATTTTACAGCCCGCCATTTCGCAGTTTCTTCCAACTTTGTCCTTCTTGAAAGTCATGTTTTCATAGTTGAGGGGAAATTATTAATTTTATAAAACATAGTTCCTAAATGACTAAGGATTATTTCCAGAGGTAAAAATATTCCTTGTGTAGTTATGAAAATGCTCTCACAATAGGCTTTCATCTTTCAGAATTGATTCTCATGTTTTCACTGAATTAGAAAACTTCAGTTTTTCCATGGGCTTGATAGAAGAATCGAGCATATTTAACAATTAAATTGAATGTGTATAATTTTATAAGAATCAGAAAGATTTTGTACTAAAATTCCACATTTTCTTCAATTTCATTTTCTTGTACAATAGTGTCTGCATGTGGTAGGCACTTAATGAATATTAAGTGAATGTGATAGCCTCGTGTTAAACGAATTCATAAATGCTAAAATAATGTGGATGTGTTTTCTGTAGGAAATCTTGTCATTTCATCTCAGGTTTTTATCATAACATTTTTTCCTTTTTGCAAATATCCTTTCATCAGTATTTTAATTATTAATGAGGTCTGCACTCAGAGAATTTATTCAAGTGAGTAATTCAGCATCAGGGAAAAAAGAACTCTGGAAATTTAGTGTATGGCCTTTTCTCAATTTTTATAGCACTTTCCTTTAAGGGGCAGTTGGAGAATGAATAACTCCATAGCAAAAATAATTTTAACTTTCTGCAACTCTGTGTGTGTGTGTGTGTGTGTATGTAAATAGATTGAGGAGGAGGGAGAGATAGAGGAAGGGAAGGTGAGAAGACAGAGAGGGAGAGAATGAACATGTGCCTTCCATGAAACTGTGACGCATTTCCAGGATGACTGAGAATGATGGATTAAGTAGCAAGAAAAATAAGCATTTTTCTCTAATGTGGGGAGGATTACACATTTTTATTTTAAAAAAATTGATTTTCATCAAAACAAGCAGTAATAAGGCTAACAGGTGGTAACTTTTAGATCAGAACGATAGTTCCTTTTAGATAATAGCTTAAGTTATTGGCTAGAGGAGGGAAAACTATCTTTTGGGAAAAAGTGTATATTATATTAAAATAAAAGTATTGCACAGTCACTTTAAGGAAATACTCTAACATTTAGCAAGAACTATTGTTATTTCTTTTGAGCAGAAGATAGAGTATCTGAGTTATTGCCTGGTATGGTTTCACAGTAAGACCTTTTAAATAATTCTTTTTTTTTCTTTTAATAAGGAAGAAGGCAGATTTAGATATTGTATATTTATTTTGCACTTTAAAACAATTTTGTTAATATAGGATGAAACAGATGTAAAGCCAAGAAGATTCTTAAGTTACAGAACATAGATATTGAAATTTTATCTTGCTATTTTTTTAACTTTAAAAGGCCAACAATCTCATTTATTGACTTCTTTGAAATAGAGTTACCTTTCCTTTCTCCCCCAACAAGCCATAAAAATAATTTCAGAAATGCTTTTCCAGCTGAGCTTTTGTATTTTGTCAGTTTTTCCATGACTTAAATGAAGTTTCAATTAAAAATAGACTACAAACTTGTATGTGGGAGGCAGTTGAATGAGTTGCTATGACAGTTCATATTATGAGGTTGAACCAAGTGCAAAGTAGCTTAGTAAGACTGAGAAACATGGAGCTACATCTGTACTAATGATCACCTTTCTTTAACCTGAGGTGGATATCAAGGCACATTTCTTCCTCTCAGAGGACAGAAAGCTAACTGGGGAAATCAGTGGAGCCCATGGCCTTGAACTCACTGCTACTAAGAACCCGTCTTCCTAAGGAGCCACCCCTCTTTCCCATTAGTGGATATGGTAAAAGATTTGGGGGAAGTAGTCATGTCCGTGTGGCTGTCTCCTCTGTCCTCTATAGTCAGTTCTCAGCAGAGATGCTAAATAAATGCACCATACCGTCAATTCTCGTACTTCCTGATTCTGAAAGAAAATTTAGATTTTTCCTTTCTTTATGAAATTTTCTAAATCAGATTCTGCCATTTTCTACACTGTATTTCGTAGTAGCGTTTCATAATATTGCAAAGTGTATTGTGTGCATATCAAGAAATTTTAATACTCTTATTAATGTGCCATTGGACATTAAGCTTAGATATTGGTCAGGAAAGCAAACAGCATTTTAACTGGCCTCTGTTTTAAGAAAAGAATTCCATTTACAGAACACTGGCAACTAAAAATGGAAAGAGAAGAATAAAAGAGAAGGAAGTTGGCAGCTCTGTTTCTATGAGGAGATGGCTAATAAAAGTCATTCAGATAATGAACATTCAGATATCAGAGAAAGCGTATATGTAACAAATTTATTTTCACATTTCTAGATGGAGCTGTGGGTGAATGAAATGGAAAGATTTCATTCTGCTGATAAAGGGTTGGTTGTTCAGAATGAAAATATGCAAAACCAGAGATAGAGAGCCACACGTTTCACATAGAAAAAGAAAAAAATCTAGTTTTCCTAAATTCCAGGAAAAACTCTATGCTTCATGGGGAAAGTACAGCTATCTTTCTAACTAATCATATATGTATTTTGTATATGCTAGGCTCTACTTTTAATGTTTTAAAATTTCACCTAGCAAATCATTATGAACATTTTTGCATGACCTTAAACATTTTCCCATAACTTAATGTGTAAGGACTGCATAATATTTTATTAGGCTTTTATTGTGTATATTGAACCACTTTCCTATTGCTGAGTATTTCCTGATAGAATTTTAAATATTGTACCATGAGGTGCAAAGAGTCCTATTTAACTTTTCAAAGGACTATGAACTGATTTTCTTTACAATGAAATACGAAGAAAATGTTTGTTTTTCACTAGAAGCCAGAATTTGTGCATGGTATTAGGAATACAGCTGTAAGCCAAGGCAGTCTCTGATTTGGTATGAGCTGAAGTAAGGGATACCCAAACAGGAATGCAGGCCATCTGGTGGAAGTGCTGAGCCAAGAGTGTGCAGTGTTCTGTGGAAGTTTGTAGGATGGGCACCTAACTGAGTTTGGGCAGAAAGATAACCTGACCGCTAACATCTATCCCACCCATTTCCTCTTTCCATTTTGCTGGTAATTGTCATATTTTAGACTTCCCACTTGCATTATTAAAATCTGTATATAGTGTTTCTCAAACATCTGCAACTTAGAATTTTCAACAGCCAGCAAAGGAGAAGGAGCCTAGTTGTTGAGTAGAGAGGACGACGGTGGTTCTCCCTTAGAGCACCGCCCTAATGATCTGTCGTCATGTGAGTTTTACATAGTTTTCCACTTTGTGATCAGTGTGCAAAGTATGCTTCTGATGCATGTGTAAAGACCTTTTAAAGAGTATAGAAAGTTATTGTTTTCAACTCTCCAGATTGTCCAATAAGATTAAATTTTAAGATCTTCCATACATATCCAGTGGTTTCCGTACCCCAAGCATACTGTCATTCCGTAAGTATGCACTCAGTTACCCCCTTCCCTAGTCAGTCTTCTGAAAATTTTGCCAGAGCAGTCTCCTTGAAGCTCACATTCTGTTGTGTAATTTCCTTGTTCTTCTTAGGTTAGAAGAAAACTCCAAACTCCTTAGCCTGCTTGAAAAAGCCCTACCGTCTGCATCAGGCCGGCTTTTCCACTCTTACATGTCACTGCCCCTTCATGTGTACCGTGGTGCAAGTCTCAGAACTACTCTTGGGAAAACCGTTTCTTTGCTTATAATACTGCTCTCTGGAATCATGTTTCTCTGCCTTTATGTGTGAATATTTTAACTGTTTCTAAGGTCCAGATTAAATGCTAACTCCCTTTGAAGCTTTCCCCTGTTTTTCAACCTGAGAATAATTTTTCCTTTTTTGGTTTCTTTGCAAATATCTCCCAGTTTTTATTGGTACTTACTTCATCCTTCCCTTATGATTCTTCATACAGCTGCCTTTTTCTTTTCTGCCAGATTATAAGCCATTTAAGAATGAATTTTTTAACATTTTTCCAAACCTAACATTGTCTGCCATGTATCCTATATAGTGTGTGCCCATAAATATCTACTGAAGTATGACCTCTGTAGACACACCACTAAATTTCCTATGACTTAGTTTTTTTTAACCTACGAAGTGGGTGTAATGATATTTCACTCTGCGTTATAAAATTATTTATCAAAGTATAACCTTATAGACACACCACTAATCTAGGACTCTTGTATTCTATTCCCAGTGCTGCCGTTTACTCGTTGAATTGCAGCCTGACATTTAATTTTCCTATGACTTAGTTTTTTTTTTTACCCACAAAGTGGGTGTAATGATATTTCACTCTGCGTTATAAAATTATGTTATTTGTTGAAGAACTGCTTTGAACTCCCTGGGAGGAAAATGGTCAAATTTATAGAAAAAAAAATAATAGGATTTTACTTCTGCAATATGGAAGTTTTGAATACAACTTAGAGATAATTTTGTTTAAACATCAAATGATCTAGAAATACAGGGCCACGGGGAGGGTATAGCTCAAGTGGTAGAGCACATGCTTAGCATGCGCAAGGTCCTGGGTTCAATCCCCAGTACCTCCTTTAAAAATAGACAATAAAACCTAGTTACCTCCCCACCTGCAAAAACAAACAACAACAACAAGAACAACAAAAGTAAGTTTTTTTAGAAATACAGAGCCAATGATAGCACATATGTGTGTATGTGTATGTATCTTTTCATGCTTACAACCTTATTTTGTAATGTGATATCAGTACCAGGCCATGGTAAATTTGTCTGCTGAACTTTTAGTAAGCTGAAATTGTTAGAGAAAAACATACTGCTTTAGTGTAGAGGTTGAGAGTCTGGGCTCTGGAGATAGAGGGCATAGGTTTAAATCACTTTTTAGCCTTCTGTGGCCTAGGACACGTTTTTGACCTTTTATGCTTTGGTTTCCTCATTTATAAATCAGAATAATAACTACTCCTACTTAGAGTATTATTTTCAAGAATAATTAAGTTAATACTGACACATAGTAAGCACATATTATTATTATAATCTTTTTGTGGAAAAATCATACATAGTTAGGCTTAGTTGGAGGTCAAGCTGAGTGATTAAGAGCTTAGCATCATGTAAACCTGGGTTCTAATTCTTGCTCTTCTTGTGCTACATACATAATTTTGTGGGAGTTGCCTAATTGTTTCCAAGCCTCCCTTAGATTGAGAATGAATAAAATAATACGTGTAAAATGTTTAGCATATTGCTTGGAACATGGCAGTATTTAAGAAGTATTATCAATGGGTTATGCTTGTGATGTTCTGCCTTTGTCTTTTTCACACAGGCTGCTTCAATTCTGTGCAGAATTTATATTAGCATAAAAGTAGAATTTTTTAAGTAGAAAGGAGTTCTCTCTTAAAGGTAAAAAATCATAAAAGTTCAAGGATAGATCGAAGTATAAATCCAAAAAAAGGAAGGCTTTTCCAGACTTGTCCTGAAAACCCTTTCAGTTACTATGAGATTGGATATTCCACTGACTCTCATGAGTACTAGGAAAAAAAACATTTGAACTCCTTTGCAGATGGGTCTGGAGGCAATCCTAATAAGATAAGAAGTTAGAAAAATTCTGCTTCTTTCATTCTGTGGTCTTCAAAGTGAGTATACTATAACCCAGTGTATAAGGGGACACATTAGACCATCTATTGACATTTATTTCATCTAGAAACATTTAACTTATAGATTGACAGTAGTACAGATTGCTAACTCACCAAGTATAAATATATTAAGGCAGAGTCCCAGATACACGCACACACCAGACCGCTGCTTTGGAAAATAGCTATATGAAGCAGAAGTGCTAGTAGAAACACAGTTTGGATATTTGCTGGCGGTATAATTTGGTTATTACTCAGTTCTCTAAATCCATCAGGTCTTTCATTTCCTGCAATGCGCCATACATAATAAAGGGAATAAGAACTTTGCTGAACCTTTTTGCATAGTAGCCTCTTTTAAAGATGCCTCTTTGATCGAGGTGAAGTGGGGGACTTAGAGCAATTAGAACTGCTTTACAAAAAATTAAGGGAAAGGGAAAGTACCACAGAGCTGATTTGTTTGGTTATTTGTTTTTCTTAAATTGCATCTGTTGGATTAAGATAAAGCAGTTAAGTGAACGGAAAGCCAGTAGACTTTCATTAAGTTCATTTTTTAAAATTGAGTTGTAACACAGTGATTTAAAAGCAGACAGACCTGGATTCAAATCCTTGTTCTTGATTGTGCTAGCAGTGATGTTTCTTTGTGGATAAAAAATGAGAGTAATAACAGTAGCTTCCTCCTAGATTTAGTGTGGTGAGTCCCTGCACAGTGTCCAGCACATACCAAGCAAGCTCTCGGTGAATGTCAGCATTTATTATTGTTTTGGTGGCAGAGGTGGTGAAAAGAGTATACTCTTATACTATAGAGCTTGATTTACTTTAAAAGAATGAAAATTGAGTGTAAACCTACGCTGTTTTAGAGATGGGAAATTTCTCTACAAAGTTGAGATATGCAGTCGTAGTATTTAAACTGACTTCAGACGCATCAGTTTATTACCTATGACATTATATTTGAAAAGGATCATATTTGTATTATCTTTCAGCAACATTAACTTTACAAGTTATAATATTAACAGACAAGTTACCTAGTCAACAGAGATCTTAAAATGCAGGTTAGGTTCTGTGAAGGGCTCTCTAGCATTCTGTCACCAGCTATCATTTGACATTAGATTAGATGTTCTAATTTCTCACATTTTTTTTCTAATTCTTTTTACGAGCCTTAATTGTACAAATATGTCCCAAAACACCAACTTGTTAGGAGGCTAAAATACCTGTTAAATTCGTCAGTGCTTCCTGGCGGCTGGACATGAGTGCTGCTCCCTGTGCGAGGGAGCTTAGAGTTTAGAAGTAACTTTATGGATCATTTCTCGGGTTGATGTCACACATGTTCACTTTAGGACCTGTGTGAGTCATCTCCCAGAATGAAGGTTATTAGTAGAAAGCATGATCCACAGAATAAAGACAAACAATTTAAGATTTCTAAACTTGTTGCCATATAACATCAATTAAATTGTTTGTCTTCTTTGTTTGTAAAACTAGTTTCTGTTGTTCACGTGCTCTATAATGCTTACTTTAAAAGTCCTGTCTACCAGGACTTTTAAGACTATGAATATGAATAATCAAGAAACTCTGAACTTGTTTATTTATGGACACATCCTGCTTTGTGCTTAGTATTTGAGATAAATATAATGATAGTCAATCTAATTTTCTCATGCCAGTTTCCAAATGGAACTATTCTCTTAAGTTTTTCAGAACAATAAAACCTCTACTCTTCATCTGTTTCTGAGATATACTTTTATCATCTCCACATAAATTTGCAGGGGTATATGTATGTCACTCATCTTTCAATATTTCAGTTCTTGACTGGAGTCCCCTCATCTTGCCTAACTATAATTCACTTTGGTTGGAAAGCTTAACTACAGCTGAAGGTTCAGGTTCTTTCTCCTTGTCACTTTTCTCATTTTTAAGTTTAACGTTCAGTGACTATTTGTTGTTATTTTAGCTGCATATGTTTAACACTAAAAGGATACCTGAGTCTCCAGTTGGTATTTTATAAGCTTCGTTAGAAAGTGCTGAAAAGGTTTAAAAAATCATTTAAAGCTATAACACTGACCTAGATTGAAAAAAGAAAAATCTCACAACTATAAAAATTTCTTACTACTGTGCTTATTCCATGAAGATTTAAAAATTCAATGACTGATTCCTCAAATAGTATAAGTGGATGTTATATAGCATATGTTAAGTCATTTTGTCAATATACCTGAACCGCTGTCCTTGAGTCCCCTGTGAACAGTGAAGTGAAGCTGTGAAAACTAGATTATTGCCCTCAAATCCATCTGTTAGGTTATCACCAACTCTGCAATGCTGGTAAAGCCAAAAGCTACCGTGCTGGCAGCTTTTGCTAACATCGCTTAGCGTCCTGCACCTCACTCTTCATAAACATGTAACTTTAAAACACACACACACACACACACACACACACACACACACACACACACACACACACACACACGTAACTCTGAAAAGGAGATAGAGGCAGCAGCCTTATTTCCACAGGCTGTGCATTATTTTGACTATTTCTATTTTCTTCATGATGAAAATTATAGAAAGTAAAACTCAAAATTTTCTTGGTTTGTGGAGGTTGTTGGAGTGGTTTGACAGAGTAAAAATGCTTGAAAAGAGGAGACTAGATTTTAAATATTGTGATGCAGTCCTGTATAGGTATTCAGACATAGAATGCTGGCAAAGAAAAAACAAGTCTGAACAAACTCGGTCACCATTCTAAGCTGAAGTTTAGAGTTAAGCAGAGATGAAGTGAAAGCTGTAGGCTTTTAGTAACAGCTCTTGAGATTGCAAGGAGTGGAAAAAGCTGCAGAAGCAAAGCTATTGAAGAGCCAAGCCAGCTTGCTCCCGAATCCCTAAAACTAAGAGTAATTCCAGAGGCTTAGGTTTTTTTCCTATAAATAGTATGGAGGAATTAACTCTGCTATTAAATAGGAATTGAGCACTATATCAGTCTGAAGCTCTCGAGGCTAAAACCAGCCAGGCACCAAGCTCTGTTACAGTTTTAATCCCTTTCTCTATTCTCTCCTGACCTTTGTTTAAGAAAGTACTCTTACACTAATGGATGGATTTCATTTTTTGTGTTTTTCCCGGATTACTGTTATAGTTAAACTAATCTTCCTCCTTTAGTCATTACTTTCTGAACCACTCTACCCACCAGCCTGTCTAAATACTAATGTAATCATGTCTTTGTTCTATTTCAAAAATGTCCATGGTACTTACTGCCTGAAATCTAAAGTGTTGATCAAGAAACACATATTCTCTCACTGTTAGGGCAGCCAGTTGTCCTTTATTTAATGATTCTGTTGTGTGTCCAATGTTGACTCTATTAGGATGTACTAAATATCACGTATTCAATGTTCTTCAATAAAATATCAAAATTTGGCAGTTAGAGCTATTTTTTCCACCTCAGTAATTGGCACTTAAATCATTTAAATAGCAATAGTAGCTGAAAATGACACCTCCAGAAATACAGATCTGTGTAGTCCTTTGTAGTCTTTCCTGTAGGTTTTTCTGAAAGGAACTGAGATAAAAGTATTTAATTTTTATGTCTTTCAAGAAAGGAAAAGACTGTTCTTGCCTGAAGTCCCAAGTTGTGAATAAGTAACTATCATTAATTAGAAATAACTCTGGACTGCTACACATGCTGTGAAAATCAGCCAATCAATGAAAGCCTCGCTCCAGTGGCCATGCCTTTGCAAACCAGCCAGTCAATAACAGCCTCACTCCAATAACTATACTTCTGAAAGTTAACAATCAATGATAGCCCCAGGCTTATGAACATCAGCCAATCAGTAGCTGCTACTATAACGTTCATTATATCTGCTCAACATTTATTAATGAATATTCAGTGGACAAAAGAACAAAGTAGAAGTTATGTTAAAATATAAATGGGCCCAGAACTCTCTTCTCAGCAACTAATAGAACTACTAACCAGATATTCGGGGATGTAAAAGATCTGAACAATAAAATCAACCAGTAAAATCTAACAGACGGATGTAGACTATCCTGTCCAACAACAGCAGAATACAAGTGGAACAGTCACCAAATTAGACCATATTCTTGGCCATAAGAGTAACCTTGACAAATTTAAAACATTTGAAGTCATACAGAGAATGTTCTTTGACAACAATAGATTCAAAGTTGAAATCAGTAACAAATATAACAAGGAGCAAAATGGTCTATAGGTTAAAGGGGAAGTCTCAAAGGAAATTTTGTAAAATACATAGAATTGAATGAAAATTAAAATCAAACATATCAAACTATCAAAATATGTGAGAGATTGCTAAACCAGTGCTAACAGGGATATCTGTAGCACTAAATGGCTACATTAGAAATGAGGAAAGGTTTTAAATGAATAATCTAAATTCCTAACTCAAGAAATTAGAAGAAGAGAAAACAAACCCAAAGCAAATAGAAGGAAGGAAATAATAAAGATAAGAACAGAAACCAAGAAATTAAAAATAAGAAGACAGAAGAGGAGAGTGATATCAGCAGACTAGGAGATTCCACTGCTCATCTCCTCCACAAAAGCAGCAAAAACAGTGAGTAAACAACTGCATAGTGTTGAAAATAGCTCTGGATTATGATAGGGGAGCTGCAAAAACCCTGCAGAACACAGAAACTGAGACTCCTCCATAGAAAAGCATTGTAGAAAGCATTTTGGCTGTGTTACCTCACCCCCTTGGTGTGACCTCCTCCCACAAGGAAAAGGAGGGCCCTAGCAATCCTAATCACCTCTGTAGACACCGGCAGCTTTCACCACTGAGGACCTCTACATCTTCATTGATCCTCAACTTAGCTGACAGAGCTTCCCAGAGTCCATGTTGTTGTGCTTCCCTGCCCCATCTCCCCCCACCCCAAGTGAATGAGCCATTGCTGTACCCACCCTCTCCCAGGAGGAGTGCCAGTTAACCCCACTGGACCCTGTCTCCACAGCCACTCAGCACGTGTCCACACCTGGACACCAGCACTACCACTTACAACAAGTACATCTGTTCTGCAGCCCCCAGGCCCTGGACCTCAACTCCGTCCGTGCCCACACCTAGGACACTGGTGCCACTGCCACAGTAAGTGTGCCTATCCTTTCCTCTCCGGAACTGCAGTTGTTCTGCATGCCTCTGAGCCATGGCTACTCCACCTGCACCCATGCCCCAGACATTTGTGTCACCACTGGCAAAAGTGCCCCAGATCCTATTGCTGCCATATATGCACCTGCGGGCCACACCCAGTACCAAGAGGGATCTCTTTGGCCAATACTTCCCCCTCATGGGAACAAAGAACAAGACGGTCCCAGAAGCCTTTACCACCAAGGCCCCAACAGTCCTTACTGTCACTGAGGACACCCGGAGTGTTGGCTGCTACAGTCTCTGCCAGTGCTGACCTCCGCTGACAGAGCTCCATGGAGACTACACCACTCCACTCTCCCAGAAACAGGCCATTGCTGTGCTCCCACATGCAGCCAGAGCTATTGTACCTGACCCAGCCAGCACTCTCACAACCGTCTGTAGGTGAAAGTCTTTCTCTTCCAACGTAAATTCTGGACGAGATGACTGGTCCCTCAGATGTGCAGACATCAGTCCAAGGCTGCAGAAAACATGAAGAATCCAGGAAAAGTGATACCACCAAGGGAAATTTTTTTTTTTTTTTTTTAGTAATTGATTGCAAAGAAATGGGGATCTACAAATTCCCTGGCAGAAAATTCAAAATAATTCTCAGTGAGCTACAAGGGACACAGATGGACAACTCAATGAAATCAGGAAAACAATACATGGCCCAAATGAGAGTTCAACAAAACAGTGAAATCATAAAAAGGAACCAAATAGACATTCTGGAACTGAAGAATACAATGAATGAATTTTTTAAATGCAGTAGAGAACTTCAGCAGTTTACTCAATTAAACAGAAGAAATAATTTGCAAACTTGAAATCAGGTCATTTGAAATTATCCAGGCAGAGTAGATAAAAGGAAATAAAAAAGCTGAAAAGTGTGGAGGGGAAAAAAGCCTATGGAATTTATGGTACCCCATCAAGAGAACTAATATATGTACTGTGGGCTTCTCAGAAGAAGCAGAGGCTAGAAGGGCAACAGTAATTATGCCTGAAACAATGCAGAAATAATACCTGAAAGAATAATGCCTGAAAACTTCCCAAATTTTGTGAGAGAAAGAAGTATCCAGATTCATGAAGCTCAAAAGTCCCCAAATAGTATCAGCCCAAAGACTTCACTGAGACATAATTGCAATCAAATTGTGAATAGTCAAGGACAGAGTGAGAAATTTGAAAGCAGCAAAAGGAAAGCATCTCATCACCTCCAAGGGCATCCCCATAAGACTGTCAGTGGATTTCTCAGCAGAAACCACATAGACCAGGAGAGAGTGGGATGATGTGTTCAAAATACTGAAGGAAAAAACTGCCAACCAAGAATACTGTACCTGACAAATTTATTTTTAAAAGATGAAGGAGAAACTCTTTCCTAGACAAAAACTGAGGGAGTTCCTCATGACTAGACCTGCCCCACAAGAAATGTCTCGTATTTTATTAAAACTGTCAATGAAATAGATATAGAAGGATCTCTCCTCAGCACAATAAAGTCCATATATGAAAATCCCGTATCTAATATCATAATCAGCGTGGGGAAACTGAAAGCTTTCCCTCTAAGATCTAATACAAGGCAAGGATGCCCACTCTTGCCACTCCTTTTCAACGTAGTATTGGATGTCCTAGTCAGAACAATTAGACAGGAAAGGAAATAAAAGGCATCTAAGTCAGAAAAGAAGAAGTAAAATTAGCTCTCTTTGCAGGTGACATTATCATATATGGAGAAAACCTTAACATTCAACAACAACAACAACAAAAATAATTGGGACTGATAAATTCATTAAAGTTGCAGGATACAAAATCAACATACAAAAATGAATTGTGTTTCTATATACAGACAACAGACTCTCAAAAGGAAATTATGTAATCACTTCCATTGACACTAGTAACAAAAAGAATAAAATATTTAGGAATAAACTTATCCAAAAAGGTGAAAGACTTACACATTTAAAATGATAAAATGTTGATGAAGAAAATTAAAGCAGACAGAGATACATGGGAAGACATTCCATATTCATGGCTTGGAAGAATTAATATTGTTAAAACATCCATACTATTCAAAGCAATCTACAGGTTCAGTGCAATCCCTATTATAATCACAGTGGCATTCTTTGTAGCATAAGGGGGAAAAACCCCTAAAATTCACATGCAACCACAAAATACCCTGAATAGCCAAAGCAGTCTTGAGAAAGAATAACAAAGCTGGAGGAATCACACTCCATTATTTCATAATATATTGCAAATCTGCAGTAATCAAGACAGTGGTACTGTCATAAAAACAGACCTATAGACCAATGGAACAGAATACAGAACCCAGATATAAATCCATACATCTGTGTTCAACTGGTGTTTGACAATGGTGCCAAGAACACAAAATCAGGAAAGGATAGTCTTATCAATAAATGGTGTTGGGAAAACTGGATATACACATGTAGAAGAATGGAATTGGGTTCTTGAGTCACACCGTTTTAAAAAATCAACTTACAATTGGTTAAAGACTTAAAGGTAAGACCTGAAATCATGAAACTCCTAGAAAAAAACGTGGAGGGAAAAGTGCCTCGAAATGGGTCTGGGTCATTTTTTGAATATGACACCAAAAGCACAGGCAACAAAAGCAAAATAGACAAATAAGGTTGCATCGAACTATAAAGCTTCTACACAGCAAGGGAAACAATCAACAAAATGAAAAGGCAGCCAGTGGAATGGGAGGAAATATTTGAAAACCATAGACTCTATAAGTGGTTAGTGTCCAAAATATTTAAGGAACTCATATAACTTAAGAGAAAAAAATCATCTGATTAAAAATGAGTATAAGACCTCAAACTTTTCATATACCTCAAGAAGATGTACAAATTGCCAGCGAGTACATGAATAGATGCTCAGCTTCACTAATCATCAGGAAAATGCAAGTCAAAACCACAGTGAAATATCATCTTACACCTATTAGGATGGCTATTATCAGAAAGACAAAAGATATTAAGTGATGATGAGGATGTGGAAAAAAGGAAACCCTGTACACTGTTGGTAGTGATGTAAATTGGTATAGCCATTATGGGAAACAGTATGGTAGTACCTCAGTAAAGTAAAAACAGAACTACCACATGATCCAGCAATCTCTTTTGGGTACATACCCAAAGGAAGTGAAATCAGCATCTTGAGAGATAGCTGCACTCCCAAGTGTATTTCATTATAACTCACAGTAGCCAAGGTACAGAAACAACTTAAGTGTCCACCAACAGGTGAATGGATAAAGGAGATGTAATTAAAAATTACGTATATATGCACACATACATACACATGTTACTGTATGTATGTGAATAAATCCTACCATTTGTGACAACATAGATGAACCTGAAAGACATTATACTAAGTGAAATAAGCCAGATACAAAAAGACACAGACGGCATGATCTCATTTCGATTTGAAATCTAAAATAGTCCAAATCATAGAAGCAGAGAGTAGAATGATGGTTACCGGGGGCAGGGTAAAGGGTGAAATGGAATAATGTTGGTTAAGAGGTAAAAAGTTTCAGTTATGCAAGATGAATAGGTTCTGGAGAGCTAATGACTGCAGTGTGACTACAGTTAACAATACTTCATTGTGTCCTTGAAATTTGCTAAGAGGGTAGATTTTAAGTGTTCTCACCACAGAAAAAGAAAATGTGCTAACTATCTTAAAAGATGGATATGTTAATTTGCTTAATGTGGTGATTATCTCACAATGTATATATATATATATCAAATAATCAATTATAAATATATACAAATATATGCAAATCTTAATTGTCATATATAGCTCAGTATTACAAAAGAGAAAATTAATGGAAAAACCTGATTTCTTATAAAAAATCAATAATACTGGTAAATCTCTGGCAAGACTTTAAAAATACTTAAAATACTACTTAAAAACACTTAAAATACTACTTAAAAAGGTAAGATACAAATCACCATTATCAAAAGTGGAATGGGAGATACCAGTCCAGATTCTGCAGACATTAAAAAGACAATGGAATACTGTACACAAATTTATACCCTTAAATTTAGAAGCAGTAAATCAATTCCTTGAAAACCACACACTGCTAGAATTCAACCAAGATGAAATAGATAATCTGAATTTCCCTTTAACCGGTAAAGAAATTAAACTTGTAACTTAACAGGTCCTGAAAAAGAAATCTTCAGTTCCAGATGTTTCACTGGAGAATTCTACCAAACATTTAAGGGAGAATTAACACTTTTATACAATCTCTTCCAGAAAAGTGGAAGGAACACTTCCTGACTCATTTTTCGAAACTAGTATTACCCTGATACCCAAAACTAACAAATTTAGTACAGAAAAAGAAAACTATAGATGATTATTTCTCATGTACCTAGTTGCAGAAATCCTCAACAGGAATCATAGGCCTACAAGCAATTACAACTTGTATTTCTCCTCATAGAGAGCAAGAATAAAATCTATCATCTAAGTGAAAATGTGAATTTCTTGCTCCTTCTGTTACTCCTAATATAGGCTCATAATTGAATTGCTATATAGGCATGTTCAGCAGGGTTTTGGTAGTTTCATTTTGTTATCTTCATTTATATCAATATCAATATTTTTCAAATACAGGATTTTGCCAGTTGGACCAAATCCTTGGTGTTTATTTAAAAAAATTGAGCCTCTCTCATTTGTCTTTTCTGATAACAGTTTTGTACCTTTTCTTTAATCGTCTGTTTTTTTTTTTTAATGAGTATTGAATCTGCTTAATCTGAAGTTCTCCTTAAAGGAGGTAACCAAAAATGTTTTGCAATGTATTCATGATTAGGTTAAATCTTCCTCTTTCTGACTTTGTGGCTGTAAAACTGAAATCACTTTGAGTTATAATGATCTACTAAATTTGGATGGCATTTGCAAGTGAGCTCCTTGAAATTTTGTGATGGTAGATTTTCAAAAAGCAGTACATTTACTTGGAAGTCAAATATGGCATAACATGTACCTTAGGATGAAGTGTTTGATTTATATATGCAATTCCTTCCTTTAAAAAGACATCTTGTACTTGTTTGAAATAATTTCTTTCAGTTTTAGGCATAGTACATTCCTAGAAGTTTAAAATTAACCTTTTCCCTCTAAAGTGATGATTCTCTGAAAATAAAATGCTTTCAGGGGCTGGGGGTGGGGTGTCCAACATATCCTACCACAGACATTATCTGTTTTAAAGGTAGAAAATAAAAGTCCTCTTTAAATTTATTTGGTGACATAACTCTTTTTGCTTTTTGGTGCTTAATAACTCTTGAGGTAATAATAAATAGCGAGAGTTACATAACCTTTTTCATGTTGTTGTATTTTTGCTTACACTTGTAGTTTCTGAGGCCAGCATGCAGGGATTTGTTTATTGCTCCTTAATTAGGTTTCCAGCAGTTAGAATAAGCGAGAGGGTGCCTGGCTGATGGCATTGCAGTATGCCCTGATAGGCTTCCCTTGGCTGTGGTTAAAGACACAAGAGGAAATAGCAAGCATTCTTGCACAATTTTCCTTTCTTTATAAATGAGGACTCTTTGTCTAGAGTTAAGCAATGCAAAGAAATAATATAAACATTAAACAAATGAAATATATGTTTAGACCTTTAAAAAAGATTATAATTATGCTAAGATACAAATTATCTTTCATACGCAATTGTAACTATTTTCCATCACTGCTTAATGCACTGTTGAGTAATACCAACATTCCTCAAGCTTTGAAACGCTCCATAATGTGTTAGTAATACAGATAGGATACCCTTCAGTAGCTTTACAGCAAAAGCCCTTGCAGTTATTTCTCTTAGTCATGTAAACACCAAATATTTATCTACCACTTGATTTAATTACATGTTAAGTATTATAAGTGTGTTTAGGGATTCATGCAAGAAACATTTATTGACCATCTGTTATGTGCCAGGAAGAAAAATGTATGTTCCTTTCCCTTAATATTGAAGACACAGGTAGATATAGTGTTTAAATAGGAAAACAACTGATAATCTATGCCAATAAATTATCAGTTGACTCATTGTTTAGTGGGACTTTTTAAGGAACACTTTTGGTCTACAGGAGATGTAGATAGCATCAAAGAGGATGGAATCTGTGTGGGTGGAGGTGATTTTGATGAGGGAAGGCCCAGGGACTACATTGTGGTAGAGAAGCAAGAGCAAGATGTCAGGAGTAAAAAGGTGATAGGTGCTCAAGGAATGTGAATAGGTCAGTTAGATTAGAGTGCAGGATTCACCGGAGAAGAGAATGAATGGCCAGAGTAGGGAGGTACTGGGGCCCTTTGTAATGGAGGGCTATGAGTTGAGACTACACCTTGAGAATGAAATAATGAAAGCAGAGTTTTGCTCTTGACTTTAAAAAATAATTTTTAATATTTGTCCATTTTAGAAAGATGAAAATATACTGATAAGCATAAAGTAGAAAATAAAAACACGAAATGGAGGTTTTTAGAAATACTAATTTGGTGAAAGCCAGAATGGAGAAATAAGGCAAATAATGACCAAAGACAGGAGGCCAGTTGCGATACTGTTAATGTGGTCCTGTTTTCGTCACTCCTCCCCCTGTACCACTTCTTTCTCATCATTTGGCTGCATAGTGGCAGAAGCTTGAAATCTGAACCAGAGCCCAGATAAGGATGTAATTTGACTAGAACTCTAGGACTAGGTTAAAGTTTGAAATGAGTAGACATTGCACATTAATTTTCTTTGTTGTGTCCTGAGGAAGTTCTTTCCTGAGGGCTCAAGAAATGGGGAATTATTTGTAGATGGATGAAGTGAGCTCAGCTTTGAAAGCAGCTTTCTGCTGGTTGGCGGGTGTACACTTAGTCGAGTAGAAACTAGAGCGGCATGGCTTGTGGTACGGAGGAGAAATCTGGAGATTTGTACCAGTGAGTTATGGGTGTTGTTTGTAGGGGGAGTTTTATGTCTCTCAATTCTTCAGCCATCCAAAGAATTGAGCAAATCAAGGAATCTTTATCACTGAAAGTAAGCTGTAGGAATGTAAAGGTATTTCTTTAATGCCATATGTCTGCAGAGAATCTGATCTCATCTATATACACTCCTAAATGATGTGAATTAATTGGGAAGTACGCAACTAGTACAGGGGGACTGAATCGCATCCACATGCTAATCTCTGTATCTGGAAAGGTCATCCTGACTGGCTGGTGCAGCAGCCTTTGCAGTTGCCCATGGTCGACGATGCTGAGTTGCCCATGATTTCCCAAAGTACCACATAGAAATTCAGCCCAGGCTAAGGTTTGAGGTTCTCCAGTAAACTTTCCAGGGTCACGGCAGGCCTGATATCTTCAGTTTGGAAATTGCTGAAATTATTGTGCATGACTCGATTGAAGCTGAGTGGCAGGGCGTTCATCTGCTGGATGCAAGTGTCCCTTCTGTTGATCTGATGGACATGTGTATCTCTTGCTTAGGTGCCAGTTCTGGCCGTAGCCAGTGATATGTTATATACCACAGGGCCACCCTTCAAGGATTCTTCTCTTCATTCCTGTGACCCTGTCCCCAACCTTTTCATTCCAGTTCTACTGCTTTGTGGACCTGCATCTCCATCATAGCTGTGATCCAAGACAAGGTGCAAACTTCCTGCTGAATAGTTCCTTTACATAGATCAGGTCAGAGGCTGTATTTGAATGACACCATCTTACCGCCCTGTTGGTCAAATATGAAAATAGCCTATTCAAGCTAGGATCTCCCCATGGTTCCTTTATCTTCATACTAAGCTCAGATGAGCTGGGGATGTTGCCTGAGAATTCTGAGCCTCTTTCTGTGGCAGTATGGCACTATTTTTAGGGGCTGGGGTCTCATGTCCTTCAGCTTACACATTGGACAAGGAGGATTGCTCTGTACAGAGAACTGGCTGCATTCTGATTGAGGAAGGTGATGAGCCCATGGAAAGCAAACAGACCACAACAGCTTGGAATCAGAGAGCAGGCAGCCCCACTGCTACCACCTCAGCCTTCTTCAGATGAAGAAGCACTCTAGCTCAATCCCTGCATTCTAACTGTTCCCAGTTCAAAGAATTTTTTTGCAGTCTTTTGCAGCCATTTCCACCTAAAGGAATAAAGAAAACGTTCTTCTCTCCTCTCAAGAGTTTTCTCCAAAAACTGAACAGAGAAAGTTTCAAGTCATCTAAAGGCTGGGACAGTTTATTCCTGCTACTCTTTGAGGTCCTGACATGTCTAAAAATCTGTGTTAATCTTCCTGCAGTTCAGTTGTGTTGTGACCTTTTTCATATAAAGGGTCCTCCCTGGAGCTGCACGCCGGCTGCCTTGGTGCCTTCTGTAAAGGCTATGAGGTTTTGCCTCAGCCTGAGGGAACTCCTTATGCTGTTTTATACTTTTACTGCCAGAATAAGTTAAAATTTTCATTGAATCAAATACATATGGCTTAATAAATTGCTTCTTTACCTCATATAACTTTGTCTCACTTTCAAGGTTTGCCAAGTTTCCCTAGAGATACACAGATTCTGTCTGTAACATCTGTCATTCTACTGCCGTCCACAGTTGATTTGGCTGATCGTTCTACACAAAGGGAAAACAACCACTGATAAGAGATAGAAGTAGCTGGACTTTCTGTGTGTGTGTGAGTGTGCGTGTGCGTGTTTGTGTGTATTTGGTTTTCTAAGGTCTAGTTGAGACATACTGAAGTTGAAATTTTTCTACTTTGAAATACATAGTGAAAAGTTCTAAGACTTATGTGTTCATAAAAATAATGAGCAATAACTCTCAAGTTATATTTAGAGATGCTATTCTTGAGGTTTTTTTTTTTTTTTTAACCATAATATGTCTCTTAAACCAGGGTGCTGCTGCTCACCCATAGTTTCCCAAGTGCTACCTTCTATTTATCACTCCTGGTAATGAACAGTTACTGGTACCGTGGTGCTGGGAGGTGAGCTCCTGTACCCACAGGGTTGTGTGAGGCAATAGTGAAGCTGGTGAGGAAGCTAAATAAAGGGGAGGCCAGTCTATGGACTTGTGATTCAGGTGGGTGTGTTCTTTTGGTTTTGTTTCTCATTCATTATGAACCTCAAATTCTAGACACAAGGAGGTGTTTTTTCCCTCAGAGAATGTGATGCAGAGAATCTGAAGACGGCATCCCAGCTCTCTGTTGACAGAGAAAGAAGGAATTACCCACCCAGCAGTGGGTCGTTTACTCATCCTTTTCAAACTGTGCTTTTGTTACCTAATTAAGTATTCACTGAAATTGAAGAATACTGTTTCATCGTATATTTTATACCCCAAAAGTTTCATTATTATAATTTTTTAGCATTTAAATTATTTATTTATTTTTCCATTGTTTAAATATGTTTTTGAAAAGTGTTTTCTGATGCTCATTATTATCATGAACACATAAGTCTTAGAACTTTTAACTATGTATTTCAAAGTAGAAAAATTTCAACTTCAGTATGTCTCAACTAGACCTTAGAAAATCAAATACTGACTGACCTACACACACACACACACACACTTAGAACTTTTACTTCATTAAAAAATGATCGCCAGAAATTGCAAATTCAAATTATTTAATATGGAGTGCAAGAGACAGAGACCTGAAATCATTGCCTAGTTAAGAGACTTAACCACATCTTTGATGATTCAGGATAGAGTATCTCTAGATAAACTTCCTCTGTGCTGCAGACCAAACTGTCCTGGACTGATAACATATTGAGAATATACTTAAAACATTCCCTGAACTGAAATATTACTTTGTAGTTCATCTGTCTCTAATTAAAGATGGTAGAAGTCAGTTTTTTTATACTATTGAGTGAGAGTGAAGATAAAATAGAGAATAGGATGAAAGAAGTAATTTCGTTCAACCTGCTGGTGTCAGACCTCTTCTAACTAGTCAATTTTTCTGGTTCTGGTTCTGGTTCTGGTGAAGTCATCTTGATGAGAACTAGAGTTGATGGAGCCAAAAGCATGACCTGGGAACTCTCATGGGTTCTTGATTTTGCCAGAGTCTACATATACCAGTGGTTCTTGCACTGTGAGTTGCCGCATGTGTCCAAAAAGATTCCCTTTCATGGAAACTGTATTTTAGGATTGATAGTTGTAGCCCCATTGGGGTTTCAGTGGAAAGAGTAGTCTGGGCTTTGGAGGAAGCTTTTTCCTTCCAAGTTCCTTGATTCTTTTGGACTGAAACTAAAGTACATCTCCATCTCCACCAAGAATGTGCCTTAATATTCACTGTAATCCAATGTATTCAGTTATCTTTCCAGTCATACGAGAGATATGCACCTGATAGGTGCCTCACCCTATGAGTTAAGAAAGAAATTTGAGAACTGTGAGTAGAAAAGAATATTGAGACTGATAGGTGACTCTGTAAATGAGTAAGCAGAGAATACGGGAGCGGGGAGGGGAGAGGGATCTACTTTCTAGGTTACCTTTTAATTGTGGTGGTTCTCTTCTCGGATATTTTTGAAAACCGATTTAACATTTCTAAATTTCTTTTGTACCTTTCCTCCAAGAATTGAATCTTAAAGCAACTCAACAAGACCTAAAGTATGGAATTCAATGTTTTTAGCTTTATATTTTGACAGTACAATTTTTAAAATACCTTTTCAAGTTTAGCTATATAGACATGTCTTAAAATCCTATGAAGTATGGGGGAATGAACACAGGTTTTTAAAACATTAAGACCTATGTTGACAAATAGATGGAGAGATAAAATGACAGTACTACCCAAAGCAATCTACAGATTCAGTGCATTCTCTATCAAATTACCAGTGGCATTTTTCACAGAACTAGAACTAAAATTATCAAAATTTGTATGGAAACATAAAAGACCCTGAATAGCCAAAGCAGTCTTAAGGAAGAGTGGAGCTGGAGGAATCAGACTCCCTGACTTCAGACTATACTACAAAACTACAGTAATCAAAACAGTATGGTACTGGCACAAAAACAGACACATAGATCAATGGAACAGGATAGAATGCCCAGAAATAAACCCACATACTTATGATCAATTAATCTACAACAAAGGAGGCAAAAATATACAATGGAGAAAAGAAAGTCTCTTCAATACGTGGTGCTGGGAAAACCAGACAGCAGAAGAATGAAATTAGCGTATTCTCTAACACTATATACAAAAATAAACTCAAAATAGATTAAAGATGTAAATATAAGACCAGGTGCTATAAAACTTCTAGAGGAAAACATATGCAGAACATTCTTTGACATAAATTGCAGCAATATTTTTTTGGATTTGTCTCCTAGAGTAATGGAAATGAAAACAAAAATAAACAAGGGGACTTAATTAAACTTAAAAGCTTTTGCACAGCATAGGAAAACATAAACAAAATGAAAAGACAACCTACGAAATGGGAGAAAATATTTACAAACAATGTGACAAAATATACAGATAGCTCATAGAGCTCAATATGAAAAAAAACTCAGTCAAAAAATGGGCAGAAGATCTAAATAGACATTTCTCAAAAGAAGACATACAGATGGTCAACAGGCACATGAAAAAATAAAAGATACTCAACATCACTAATTATTGGAGAAATGCAAATCAAAGCTACAGTAGGTAACACCTCACACCAGTCAGAATGGCCATCGTCAAAAAGTCTACAAATAATAAATGCTGGAAAGGATGTGAAGAAAAAGGAACCCTCTTACACTATTGGTGGGAATGTAAATTGGTGCAGCCACTGTGGTGGACAGCATGGAGGTTCCTTAAAAAACTAAAAATAGAATTACCATGTGATTGTGCAATTCCACTCCTGGGCACGTTTCTGGAGAAAACTCTAATCAGAAAAGATAATGCATTCCAGTGTTCATAGCAGCACTGTTTACAATAGCCAAGACATGGAAGCAACCTAAATGTCCATTGATGGATGAATGGATAAAGAAGATGTGGTATATATGTGTGTACACACACACACACACACACACACACACACACAGTGGAATATTATTCAGCCATAAAAAGAAGGAAATAATGCCATTTGCAGCAACATGGATGGACCTAAAGACTATCATACTAAGTGAAATAAATCACACAGGGAAAGACAAATATCCTATGATATCACTTATGTGTGGAGTCAAGATGATACACATGAACTTATTTATGAAACAGAAATAGACTCACAGACATAGAAAACAAAATTATGATTACCAAAAGAAAAGTGTTGGGGAGGGATAAATCAGGAGTTTTGAATTAACATATACCCACTACTATATATAAAATAGATAACCAACAAGAACCTACTGCATAGCACAGGGAGCTGTGCTCATCTGGGTGTAAGTTTTAGCTCTGATGCATAATTGGCTTTATGAACTGATTTACATCATTTAACTCCTCTGAACATTAGTTTTCTTCTGTAGAAAGTGAAATAAATGTACCTACCTGTTCTTCTTTACAGGGTTATTTCAGGACCAAATATAAAAGCTGTTTTAAGAGGGACAGAACAGATCATCTATATAAATTATCATTTCTAAAGTCAAGATTCTTCAGCCCCATCACTGTTGGCATTTGGGGCACGATGATTCTTTGTGGTAGGGACTGTCCTGTGTGCTGTAGGATGTTTAGCAGCATCCCTGACCTCTCTCTCTTAGATGCCGGTAACACTTCCAAGTTGTGACATCCCCAGGTGTCTAGATGTTGCCCCTGGGGGCAGAATCGCCCCTGGTTGAGAACCACAGTTTGAACCAAATAAATTATTTTAAAAACAGTTCTAGTGGTGCAGCTGTTTTAATGTCACCACAGTAGAGCATTTGTTTGTGTATATTGTTTTTATTTAGAGCTGGGGTGACCAAATTCAGGCCCTTAGGTCAAATCTGGCTGGCCGCTTGTTTCACAGTCAAGTTTGAAATTCATCATTTACGTTTATCTATGGCTGCTTTTGTGCTACAAAGGCAGAGGTGAGTAGTTCTTTTACTGATGTTTGGGCCACAGGCCTAAAATGTTTACTTTCTGGCCTGTTACCAAAACAGTTTGTCCACCCCTGAGTTTAGAGTGTTTTAGGGTATTTTAACAGAATGTTTTTTCTCATGCACTGAATTATGAGTGCTAAGACTTAAAGGTGTTTGGTTTTATGTAAAGGTTTTGGTGAAAAAAATGTTTCAATTTGTGTAAGTATGTAAATTAGGCATAAAATTAAATTTAACAAGCAGTAATTGCATATATCTGTGTTGGCCGTTACATGGACATACAATGTAGCACATTAACTAAGAACAAAAACTATGAGCCAGATGTCTTTGACTCAAATCCTGGCTCTACTCTTCTGTAGGATTTAGGACAAATCTTTTAATGTCTCTGTGCCTCAGTTTCTCATTCATAAAATGAGGATATTAAAACTTATGAGGACAAAGTGAATTAGCATATGCAAAGCCTGCAGAACAGTGTTTAGTATCTAATAAGCACAGTACTTGTTACTGTGTTAGCCAAAGGTTTCCAGAAATCAACTCTGTTTGTATTTGGACCCTACAATTCTATACCCAGCAGTGCAGTTTAAAGATATGAATATGAAGGCATTGTTTTCACAGTAGAATTAGGGCAAATACTTGCACGTAATTTATTTCTTCCTCTAATGACAGCATCCACAGTGGCACAGAATATACCCATTCTGGTCTGGTTTGTTCAGTTGTACAGAAATGTATGAATGGGAGAAAGTTGTTGAATTTAGCGTCCAGCCAGGCTACTTATTTAATGCCAGCAAGAGAATTATTTTGAAAGGCACATACAAAAAATGTTGTCACCCCAGGTCTTATGACTAGTAGAAAATAAATTACCTTTAACAAAATATTATGACTTTTTGAAAATGTTTATCACTTTCATTGCCCTCCCTGGGATGCTTGTTCCAGCTCCTGTAAAACTCTGCCTTGTATCCGTCAGTGTTCAGGAACCCCAGGCACAAGCCTTCCCGGCTTCCTCACATTTGAATACAATTTTCTATTTATGGAGTATCATTTTGCCCTGAAGCACAAAGATGATTACAGATGATCTTATGATTCCTCTTACAAAATATTCAACAGTTATAGTTTCCTTATTTTCTAGATAGGAAACTAAAAGCAGAAAGTCAGTAAGTACCAAGGTGAAATTTTTATTTCTGCTTTTTTTCCCTTGGACGTTATGTCAGGCTGCCACATATATTGTGGTGTATCAGCTAGCAACTAATTGAACTTCTCTATAGTGAGACATGATGCTAAGTAACACAGAATTTGAAAGAGAATACAAGGCCTGGATTTTGCCCTCAAGGGCTTCACCGACTTAATTAGAGGACCGCAGTACATTTATAGATGCTTTAATAGCAGCACGAGACCGCACAATATTCTAAAAGTATTCCAAGAGATGCCACGTGATTTTTTTCATAATAATTATAAGTGAATTGTAGAAACAATGGGTATTTCATGTTCAGCGAAGACACCGTTCATAATTGACTATAGTGTGTTTGTCCTGAATTCCGCAAGCATTATGGCCTTTGAAGTACCAGGCACTGTTCTACAAATTGGAGACCTAATCAAGGTAGTGTATTTCCTTTGGGCCTTATAATTTGGTGAGAGAGATCTTTGTTTGTTTGTTTTTGTTTTTCTACTGTAGGCGGGGATATAGTAAATGCTTTAATCAAGATTATGAAAATGCAAGGGATTGAGGGAATGCCTGGGAATATATCCATGTGGCTTTAAAAGAAGTCTGTCCTAAAATAATCCTTTTCCTTTTCCACCTAAACAACTTGCCAGGCAGAACATTTCTCAAATATTTCTCTTTTTTTGAAGAGATTTTCATTCTTAGAATAATGTACACATATGCACTAATTATTACCTCAGTGAAGAAAGCAGAGATGAGAACTATTTGCTTATTAGGCACACATACATTATACAAAATAAAACACGCAGAGCTCCATGTGACAAAAATTCACCTACTTGTAGTATTTTGCAGTGGTTTCACACGTGTAATTTTACTTGATTCACACAGTTGGCGAGGTTAAACAGGTAGTTTTTCTCGTCTCCATTTTTCAAATTAGGAAACTGAGGCTCATAGAGATTGTGCTTTATTAACTCTAAGTCACGTGAACAGCAGGTGAGTCCCAGGAAATGTAGAATCTGTCTCCAAAGTCCTGATCTGCCCTCTTTCTGCTGTCATTTGCTTTCTGCTGTAATATGCGTTCTCCTTGGTAGCGCAGTGAACACTTACTGACCATTTAGAATGAGTCAGCCACCCTACCAGGTACTTTGCGTATGTTGCTTTGTTTAATCCTTACAAAGGCCAGTGGGATAGCTACCATTATTATCATCATTTTGCAGGTGAGGCTAGTGGAACATAGGCAAGTAGCTTGCTCAGAGTCCCACTTTTGGCAAAGTAGCATGTAGGCGTTTTACCCAGCCATGTTATGGATTCTAAGATGCGTTGGTTTTTTTTTGTTCTGGAAACTACCTGCTCCCCTAACAGACAGATTCTAACATTCTTAACCATTTTCCATTTCTGCCGCTTTATACTCTTTTCTTGCTTGATTGAAGCATCTCAGATCCACTGGGCAGGGGAGACAGATGTAATTCAAAATATCGTCAGAGAGGAAAGATTATTGTTCATTGATTCGACAAATTTTTTGGGGGTACTTAACTGATTACATGTGCTGGGAATTTCTTCCTAGAGGCATTCACAATCTGAGAAGATAGAAACCTTCCGTGGCTTTTTAGTGCGTTAAGTGCTCAGCTAGAACCTTATAGAAGGTGTTATGAGAGCATAGAAGGGGTTATGATTCCAATCTTACGGGGTCAGGGAAGGCTTTCTGGAGGAGATGGTACCTGAATGAAGAGTGAATGGGTTTTTTTTGGGGGGTTGCTCCTGTTGCTTTCCACTGTGGGAGAGATTCCCAGAAGAATAACCCTTACTTCCATAAAATAGTTGTAGGATAGTCTTCATGTCTGGTACTTTATCAGTCCTGAGGAAGAACTTTAGAATAGTAAGAATTTTTCAGTAATTGCAATACTGCTCTCTGTCTCTTGAGTTCATTACATGTTAGCATGACCACCTTTCTGGGGTTCATCTAGTAGTGGGGAGGGTGGACAATTCAGGGACTCATCATAGTCTCTTCAAGTCCCGTCTCTGGTGGGAGGGGTTCTGAAAGCTGTTCACAGGTGCTGGTCCAGAGCGCCTTCTCCCACCTCTTCCTTGCACTCTGTCTCCCACGGCCCGGTTTCCTGTGGCTGTGCTGCTGGGCCTCTCTCCTTCCCAACAGGAACTCTACTTGCCAGAGACTCTGATCAGATTTCTGGCACCTGAAATGGCTTGGAAACTTTTTGCTGGGTTGGAGAAGTTACGCACATATGAAATTCTGGGAGAGGGGGAACCTCTTATTTGGTATGTTTAGAACTCTCTAGATCTTACAGGAGGTAAATTTGTTTTAAAAGTGATCGACTGGAAAAAAAGGCAGAGCCACCTGGAACTCATGCCAGGGATTAACCGTCTTCTACTTCCCACAGAACAATACAACTCCACCCCCCGCCCCATGCTCCACTAAAAATCACAAGGTCATGCTCCTCCTCTTGGGCAATGTAGCATTTTCCCATAGAATATCAAATGTTCGCCGTAACTTTAATGATTCTATTTGAAATCAAGGACAGAGCGTGTGTTGTTGGATATGTAGACAGTGTGCTTTGAAGTGACAGTGTATTTGTGATTTAATAGATTAGTGGGGGGATTAATAGAAGGGGATGGGTTTGGTGGGTAGCTTGAGGTGTCTGAGGCCACACTGGAGCAACAGGAACATAAAAGAGCTGGAATCAGTTATTTTCTAACCTAGAACGTATGTTCTACTTTTGAGACACATGTAATGAAACATGGTCTTTCCCAGTATCTCCCTACTTTCAGTCCACTTAATGAATGTGTCCAGCTGTGTGTGGACACACGACATCACCTACTCAAAATAGAGGGGCTTTGCTTTCTTAAATTTCTTTTTTTTTTTTAGTAACTCAAAAATTATTTTCTTGGTTTATTTTAGGTTGCAGCTACACAAGCCATCTCTTTTTGTGTGTCCATCAAGATATCTGTGGTGCTTTTGTACAAAGAACAAAGATGCTTTTCTCAGTTCTTTAAAGTTTGTAGGACAAACCATTCATGCTGTCAAACCCCTTAAAACCCTTTCAGCAAATAATGAAATCCATCAGTGACAAATGTCACCATACTAATTTGTTAAATGCAAAACAAAAGCGACCTTCAGACAAGACGCTTGATTTCATGTTATATTAGCACTCCAATCTGTACCAAGTTTATGGCAACCCACAGATCATACAGTGTTAAACAGGACTGTGTTATAATGACTAAACTGGAACAATAACCTCTCCTTAGCTAAAATGCTGATAATGCAGCTGACACACATGCTGTGATTCTAGCACATTCATCTTCTTCCAAACTACCAGAAATTCTATGAAGACACCTATTTCTAATGAAGAGAAATATACATTTACCAAAAATATATTTGGTATAACCCAAATAGATGGGTTTCAGGTAGATGAGAAAATAAACTCGAGAAATGAAATTGAAGTCCTAGAGAAGACTTTAAAACTCAGCCCAACAAGACCAATTAGAGGAAAATGAAATTCTTTTTTTTAAATTTAACAAATTTATTTTTTATTATGGATATTGTTATAACAGAATATAAAAATTAAATGATAAAAATTTCTTATAAGAGTACAATTTAACTTCATCTTCAAAAAATTCATCTTATTTTTTTAAACTATACATACTCAGGTAAAAAAAAAGGCTCTTTGACTTAAACTTATGACTTCAGAATTAAACTCTAGAAATAAATGCTGTGGCCTTGTAAAAGATTGTATTGACAAATTGCATACATTTTCAAATTATAAAGCAATATTTGTACACAGAATAACTATGTATACACTTCATTTACATTGCTGATATATAATAATTACCCAAACTGTCTTGAGAAATGAGGCTTAATATAGATTCAAACTAAGTAGAAGATCAGTCTCAATTACAACCTTTCTTTCGCAACTGGTAAGAGATAATATAAACATTCGCTGAATATAAAAAAAGTCCCATGCTTTGTGGTGTGCTCTGGGAATTCCAATATATTTTAGATGAGAGATGTTGACCATAAAGGAGTTCACTGCTGTGCTCACTGGTAAAGTTGGAGGAACTCTGGTCCAAAGGAGGGGACTGCCCTCCATGCACTGGCCTCTGTGCAGCTCAGGCGGAGATCTGACTGAGTGAATGCAGCCTGGCAGCTCGGGAGGCCTGAGTGGAGGGGAGGGAACAGCACAGCTTTAATATGAGGGCGCATTCCTGGGAAAGGGACCATCAGGACTTGGTGCTTGGTCCCCTGGCTGGTTTGTAAAAGCCCCGTGTGATGTGCTGCTTCTCATGACCTCTTCCACGAACCTGAGCACTTTTAGCATCTCTGCCATCTCTTCTCGTATGGATGGTAGGGATCTCTCTTTCTTCAGTTCTTGGACGAGAAAACTGATTTCCTTCCTCGAACTCAGGTTGACCATCATCAACTCTCTGTAAGTGTCAGCGAGGCTGGGTGTACTTACTGGCTCCTTGTGTAGCCTGGCATTCTTTACAGTTGTCTCCGTCTTGGCACACTCCTTTTTAGCCACACAAAGCTTGTTGATGAGGTGGCGTTTCTCCACAATCTGTGCAGTCAGTGCTTTTGCCAGTTGTTTTTCATGTCTTCTATTAAGTTGACTTCTAACAGACTGAGTAAGTCTGAAGGTAAATGAGACACCCATCAATAAGGTGAGGACAGGCAGACTCAACAGTGTCTCCCAGCCTGTGAACTGAGAACACAGGCCATTGGGCAGCAGCAAAACCTGGACCACACTCAGCTTCCTAAGGATCAGCCCAAAGCCAAGCTCCACAGAGGACAGCAGCCCCTCCATGGCACGGACCCACCACAGGGCTCTGCGCAGTTACCGTGGAGCCACCAGCCACAGCAAGCCCCAGGGGACACCCCAACATTCCCCCTGGAACCCAACCAGCAGCTGACATCCTGGATTGGTCAGTTATCTGGTCACTGTTGGTGGGGAGGAGGTGTGGCTGTCAGAGGAGAGGGCTGTAACTAAAATGTCATTTTCTCCAATATTGTCTAATGGTAATTTTTTCTTACCTCTTTCTTTTTGTGTTTATATCAGTAAACAATAAAAATATAGTGAAATGTGTCAGTGTAAAGTTTGTGATTTCACAAATCTTTCAAATTCCTAACCCTTGACAGTATCAGAAAAGTCAGGGTATGAACCATATGTTTGAATCACATCCATTAACACAGAATGTATACCCTCTGTCACATTTCAGTTGAAATACACACAGTCTCACGACATGCATCCATCAGTTTGATGGTGGCTGAACTTGATAAAAATGAAAAAACTCACAGTGTGTACTTTGACGTCTGTCTCTTTTGCTCTGAGTAATGTTTTTAGAGCTACGTGTTTTTATTTGAATATGCCATTCATTCTGTTTGTAGGGCCGAATAATTTGACCTTGTAAATTATATCACAAAATATTAATCCATCCTCTTAATAATGGATGTTTGGTTTAGTTCAAGTGTGGGTTATGATGAATAAGTATTTATACATGCATATATATATATGTATATATATGCACACATCTTTTTTCTAAATATCTGTTTTCGTTTACCCTGTGAGACGAATACCTGGGAGCAGCTCTGTTGGTTAGATCTGTGCTAAATACTCCTTCATTTTGAAAGAGATTTCTTGAGGTATAATGTACGTGCCATAAATTCACTCATTTAAATACAAAATTCTTTGGGTTTTGTGTGTGTAAATGTGCAGAGCTGTGTCTCCCTCACAATCCCATTTTAGAACAATTCTATCACAGGAAAAAAAAGATTTCTCAATCCACACTTTTATCAGCTTCATTTGACACAATCAGTCTCTCTTTTCTTTCTCTTTGAAGTGCTTCCATGATATGATATAGATTCCAGTTTAATACATTCTACCATTTTTACAGTTGTTTTTGTTGCTGGTTTCTGTGTTTTTATGAACTGACTGGCCTTTCCTTCTGTGCCTCCGCTGATGGTTTCTACTTTTCTTCCAAACCCTTTAGCATTAGTTTGACTCAGGAATTAGTTCTTTTTTTTTTTTTTATTTTCCCATGGTTGACATTAGGGTTTACTCTTGATGTTGTACATTCTGTGGACTTTGACAAATGCATGATGACATGTAGCCACCACTGTAGTATCATACAGAATAATTTCATTGCCCTAAAAATCCCTTGTGCTCCATCTATTCATTCCTCCCTCCCTCTCCCCAAACCCCTGGAAACCATGATCTTTTTATTGTTTCTGTAGCTGTGCCTTTTCCAGAACGTCATTTGGTTGGAATCATACAGTTTGTAGCCTTTTCAGACTGGCTTCTTTCATTTAGTAACATGTCTTTTAAGTTTCTTCTATGTCCTTCATGGCTTGGTAGATCTTTCTTTTTTCTTTTACTGCACATATATCTTTTAATTTACATATATGTACTGTTCATTTTTTGTAAGAATACTTAGAGATTTACTTTTTAAACTTACATAGTTATCAAAGGGATAAAGCCAACCACAAAATAAGAATTAACTCAAAAAGATACATACACCCTGCTATTAACAGCAACATTATCTATAATTGCCAAGATATGGAAGCATCCTAAGTGCATATCAATAGTTAAATAGATAATGGAGATGCAGTGTATATATATACACTCACCCATAAAATACAACTCACCCATAAAAAAGAAGGATATTTTGCCATTTGCAGCCCTTCATTCACTTTTTTTTGTTCACTTCAAAAACCAGAGTTTTATAACTGGCAGAGACATTTCCATTACATAAAAAACAACAAAATACCTAGAAATAAACTTAACCAAAGAGGTTACCTATACTCTGAAAGCTGAAATGATAAAAAGAAATGAAAAAATTTCTTGTGCTCTTGGATTAGAAGAATGAACACTATCAAAATGGCCACACTACCCAAAGCAATCCACGGATCCAACACAACCCCCATCAAAATACCTGCAACATTCCTCACAGAACTAGAACAAACAGTTCCACAATTTATAAGGAACCACAAAAGACCCCGAACAGCCAAAGCAATCTCTTGTAGCTCTCTCTCTCTCTTTTTTTTTCTCTTTCTTCTTTTTGTTCTCTTTTCTTATGGTTTGATGACTAGAGAAGGTCCTTTAACATTTGTTGTAAAGCTGGTTTGGTGGTGCTAAAATCTCTTCGCTAAGCGTTTGATTTCTCCATCAAGTCTGAACAAGAGCCTTGCTGAATAGAGTATTCTTGGGTGTATAAGTTTCCCCCTTGCATCACTTTAAATTTATTGTTCCACTCCTGGCCTGTAGAGTTTCTGCTGAAAAATCAGCTGATAACCTTATGGGAGTTCCCTTGTATGTTATTTGTTGCTTTTCTCTTGCTAATTTTAGTATTTTCTCATTATCCGTAATTGTTGTCAATTTGATGACTATGTGCCTAGGTGTGTTCCTCTTTGGGTTGATTCTGTGTGGTGCTTTCTGTGCTTCCAGGATGTGGGTGACTGTTTCCTTTCCCAAGTTGGGGAAGTTTTCAGTTATTATCTCTCCAAAAATTTCCTCAGGTCCTTTCTTTCTCTCTCTTCTCTTTCTAGGACACTTATAATGCAAATATCAGAGCACTTCATGTTGTCCCAGAGTTCTCCTAAACTATCCTCATCCCTTTTTATTCTTTTTTCTGTTCTGAAATAGTGGTTTCCACTAATCTGTCTTCTAGCTCACTGGTCCATTCTTCTGCCTCATTTAGTCTGTTCCTGGTTCCTTCTAGTGTGTTGTTCATTTCAGTGATTTTATTCTTCAACTCTGTTGGGTATTCTTTATATTTTCCAACTCTTTGCTAGAAACTTTGCTCTGTGAATCTATACTCCTCTTGAGTTCTCTGAACATCTTCACCATCATTACTTTAAACTCTTTCTATAAATTACCTATCTCCTCATCACTTATTTCTTCTTCTGGGATTTTATCTTGTGCCTTGGCCTGGGAGATATTCCTTTGCTGCCTCATTATTGTCTATCTTTCTGTGTGTTTGTGGATTCCTTCTACAGGCTTTGGGATTGTTGTTTTCTTATTTCTGGTATCTGCCCTGGTGGGTGAGGCTGGACTAGAGGCTTATGCAGGTTTCCTGGAAGGAGGAGCCAGTGCCTGCCCACTGCTGGGTGAAGCTTGGTCCTGGACCTCTGGTGGGTAGGGCTATGTCTAGAGGCCTTTGTGGCTTAGGAAGTCTGATGATGGATGGGGCTGTGTTCCCACCCAGTATATTGTCTGGCCTGAGGCTTCTTTACAGGCTGTTGGGTAGGGCTAGGTCTTGGTGCTAATGATCCAATCAGGATGGCAGCCTCCAGGAAAGCTCATGTAGATTAACGCTCCCAGAATGTCTGCCACCAGCTTTTATGTCCCCTGAATGAGCCGCAGCCATCCCCCACGTCCCCAGGAGACCCTCCAAAACCAGCAGGCAGGCCTGGCCCAGGTTCCTATGAAATCACTGCCTCTGCCTTTGGGCCTGGTGCACATGAGTTTCCGTGTACGCTTCTCAAGCGAATGGATTCTGTTTCCCCCAGTCCCGTGAGGCTTCCAGAGCCAACCCCCTCTGGCCATCAAAACCAGATGTCCTAGGGTCTCTTTCTCTTCCCAATGCTGGGACCCGAGCTGGGGAGCCTGACATGGGGCTTAGAGCTCTCACTCCTTGTGGTGAGGTTCTCTGCAACTTAACAAATCATCCGCTTGTGGGTCGCCCACCCAGGGGGTATGGGGCCCAATTATATCATGAGCACACCCCTCCTACTGTCCTGCTGTGGTTCCCTATTTATGTTTCCAGTTGCAGAAGATCTTTTTTGCTAAGTTTCAGTCTTTTTTCAATGGTTATTTAGCATTCAGTTTGTGGTTTCGTTGCAGTCACGAGGAGAGGCAAGCTCGTGGTCCTACCACTCTGCCATCTTGACCAGAAATCTTGCCTTCTTAAGTTTCAATTATTGCCTAAGCTCGTTGTAGGATTCCCTGACTACTGAACATCCAGCTATTTGCCTTCACATTTATTTTTTTGACTGGTTACTTTTTTGCCTGCCTTTTATGACCCCTCTGGCTTTTCTTGGCTTCCACTTTGCTTCTGTTCTCCGCTGAGTTCTTTTGTGTATGCTTTTTTAATTATGTATGTTATAATATTAAGCTGATTGTCATAATATTTACAAGGTATTCATTCTTCTGGATTTGACAGAGTTTGGAATTTTCTTGGTACTTCTGAAGTTAAATTTATAATATCAAACAAAGCTGTGCTGCACTGTAGCTTAAGCAGCAGTCACAGCCCAGAGAAATTCTAGCTAAGCCTTATTTCCCCACGTCCCAGTTGCTTTGTGTTAAGAACTTGGGCACAGACTATTTAGTGAGGCAGGGAAGGTGCTATAGTCGGGGGGGAATAAAAAATGGGTGGGATGCTTCAGCAAGCTGATCAAATCCATTCACTTCATGGAGAAGTTAGTGAAGATTTGGCAGCTTTAGAGTGGGATCCTTTTCCTTGTATCTGTAAGCTATAACCTTTATGCGTGTTTAGTAAATGTAAAATCCTAAATTGACATTCAGACAGGTAGGTATTGGCGTTACGGTATAGCATTACATTAACAATTCCTCATTCCTAATTGGGATTCTTAAGTCCCTTTAGAATTCATCCCAAGAAATACAAAGATAGCTCAGTGCTATTTCCGGTTATTAGATATTCAGTTGATGAATACTTCAGCTTTTATTGCATCTTTTTCCCTCTGGCATCAAGCTTTTACTAATTCCATTGTTGTTTAGGGTTCGTGCCTCCAATGGAAGCCAAGTAGAGAGCAAGAAGAGAGATTCCATGTTGCTGCTTATCGGTAACTGGAAAGGAGATGAGCCTGAGTGGTGAGAGATGGGAAAGAGTATGGCTAGTGAGCAAGTAGTCACACCTAAAGAAGGCTTTGAAACCTCTTCATCAGAAGGGGTTCAGGTCACTTTCTTAAAGGGCAGGTGCCATCTTTGTTTCTTTTTCAACATGGTGGGTAATAATTGGTTACCTCTCCTGAATTAGCATCTTAAAATACTCCCCTTTTAATTTGTAGGGCATGATGAATGCTGTAGGGAGGAAAGATGGAGGAGGAGGATTGCATGTGGTAGTCAGGACTTATCCTACTTTGCTTTAATCTCTTGCACGAGTATCATGGTTGATGTTTTGTGGCATTTTTCAAGATTGCATGATCCAGTAACTTACAAATGCTAGGCAGAGAAACCTAGCTCTCAGTGTCAGATTTAGATGTATCCAAACCATTTTTCCTCTTTGTGCCTTATAGTCTCTGTTTACAAAATGGAGAGTATAGGATTTTCTTTGACTCCTGGTGAAATAATCGCAAAGATTATTTATGTATTTTTGTCTTTGTGGGAATTTGAATATTCCGTTTAATTAAATAAAATTTTATTGAGCATCTTTGTGTGTGTGCACACAAAACTTTTTTTCTAAAGGTGCAGTTGATCATGCTTGGAAAGCAAGAAATAGTTATGGATTTATTGCTTAGGTGTTTCATAGGAATGGTAGTTTTCATTTGCTGTCTGCCATAAATTAAAGAACTATAAACCGACCATGTGAAAAATTTCCTAGAATCTTCTGGTCCCAAAAGGGTTCATCAGACTTCAATTGCATCTTTGAAGGATGATTATAATATAATGTGCCTGATTTTTTTATTATGTTAAAATACAGTATTTATCATTTTAACCATTTATAAGTGTACAATTCTGTGTCATTAAATACATTCACAGTATTGTGAATCCCTTACCACCATCTATACCGATCTAAACTTTTCATCATCCCCAATAAAACCTCCATACTTGTGAAACCATAATTCCTCCTCTCCCCTTATCTGCATCGCATGGAAACTTCTCTTATACTTTCTGCCTCTATGAATTTGCCTATTTTAGGTACTTCGTGTAAGTGGAATCATACAATATTTGTCCTTCTCTGTCTGGCTTATTTCACTAAGCATAATGTTTTCAGTGTTCATCCATGTTGTAGTATATATCAAAATCTCATTTCTTTTTATGGCTGAATACTATTCCTCTGTGTGAGTAGAGCACATTTTATTTATTCATTTATCTTTTGCCTGACATTTTAATATATGAAATGTGCCTGATATTTTATATCACAATTGAAAGGAAGTCAGTAAGCAAAGGAAAGAATCTGAAGAAAAATGATTGTTTACTTTGTTGGGTATTTTGTGCCAGACACTACGCTAGCCCCTCTACATTGATTAGTATTATGTCATGTTCATAATAACGTTATGATGGGAGATTCTATTAATTTTTCCATTTTACAGATGAGACATGAAAGGCAGAAAGTGTTTAAGAGCACACAGAGAGTGTGGTAGAGTTAGCTAGTACCCCACTATCTCTTTTCACCTTCTACTCATAGTAATAACAGTTCCAGCTGGGCACGTGGCCCACATTTCCTAACCTCCCTTGCAGTTAAGTGTGTCTGGTTATGGCCAAAAAAAGTGTTGTGCATAATTTGGGGGAGCTTTCTTAAAAGAGAGTTGACTTGCATCCTCTGTACCTTCTTCTTCCCTTCTCTATTCCTCTTTTCTTCCATCGCAGGCATGTGACAGTTGATGCACATCTTAGGCTGTGATGAGCAGGGCTGCATCTCAGGAATGGTAGAGCAGAAATCTGGAAGGAACTGGGTCCCTGTGGGCTTTGGGGAGTAGAGCCTCTGCACCAGCCCTGAACTGCCAATCTTTGCGTATTTACATAAAAGGAAAAATAAACTTCTCTCTGGGGTTTCCTATTTTTTTTAGCCAATCGAATCCTCACCAACAGAGATCATGAGGGAAGAACTAGGAGTTGGACCTGGGCTGTCTGACTCAGGAGCCTGTTTTAACCACTATGTAAAATGCCTCATTGTATTCTTTATCTTGGCAACCCTCAGATGTCTGCTGGGTTTTGTAAGGAATTGTTAAAAACTAACTCTGATGTTGCAGCTCAGAAAGCCAAATTTATTGAGGTTAGGCATGTGTCCAGGAATGGATTAAAAAATCTAACAGTGTTTTCTCTCAGCCAAGTAGAGAAACTTCAAAGCTTTGCAGCTTCTGCCTCCTCCTAGGCAAGATTTCTTGCATCTCTTTATCTTTTGCATAAGTATTCCTAATCCTGAGAAACCCACCCTCCCACAAAAGGAAAGAAGTTAAAGAGTAGTTTGTTTAATTATCCAGAGCAGTGATTTATAAATGGCTTTTGGAAAAGTGACCCCTATCTTTAAGCTAAGGGCCTTTGTAGTTATTATGAAAACAGTGAGTTCTGGAAAACCATTGATAGAAGGTAAATGTGCTTTGAGATGCTGCAGAACTGTTATTCTATGATCCTTATTTTTAACAATAACTAAAAGATGTTGGAATTATGTCAGTTGATCAGTTGCTCATAGGCAGTCCTGAAGTATTGACTAGAACTAATAAAAGGTTACCAGTGTTATATGCTCATAGAAATCCTCAACCTGAAATACTTTCTAAAGCTAAGAATTCAGTCGTCATCAATACTTATAAAGGTATCACAGTGATAGAGGTTGGATAGGGGTTTGGGCTGGTTTTCAGAAAAACTGAGTTTTATTTTTCTTCTACTCTGAATAGCTTGAATGACCACAGAGCTTTGTATATCAGTGACTAGTGGATAAAGATGTTGTAGTTAATAATTAATATAATGTTTGTTCCTACAAGGATCTCAAGATCATATGGTCTTCCTAAGTCATACATTATGTCAGAGTTTTTCAAACAAGAACTCTTCATAAGTCTAAAGTTGAATTATGCAGAGTCTCAGAGGGGCAATAAAATCTTGAGATAATATGAAATACCCCCAATTCATTAAGAATTATGTAATTTCAGTGTTGAGAACCAAATGAATTATAAACCATATTTACATTGCTCTAACTTTGCTCCATTTTAGCTACAAACAGAAATATTTCTCTTTCTTTTCAGGATTAGTCTCAGTTATTTATTTTTTAAGTTATCCTGAATCTTTTTTTCAGGAACAGCTTGCAAATAAAAATTAAAGAATTTTGGCGTTGTACGCTAGGACAAGATTTTACTTCAATGGAACTGTGACAGCTTACAATTAAAAACATTAATTGTAAAAACATTCCCTGCTAAACCAGAGGGAGATCTAGGGAATTTATATGTACATTTAAGGTAATGTGGTATAACGGTCAGAGCATGGACCATGGAGTAAGAAAGCTCCCAATCCTAGTGCTGTCTTGGAAGTTGACCTTTGTAAAATGGGGAACATAATAGCTCTCCATCTTGTTGAGAAGATTAAATGAGATAACATGTGAAAGTTCCTTATAAACCTTCGTATTAGATGTTATTACACTTGGCCTGACATTATATAACATCTTAAATTTTTCTTTAAAGCCTCTAAACATTGTGTTTTAAATACATTGAAGTCCGAGCATGTAGTTTTAAAAGTCCTCATTTCTCAACATTAGAGACTCGAGAGAATGACTGTACTTGGTTGCAACTTGCTTACTGCTTTGGCAGCAGAGTTTAAGTTGAAGATCTCATACTTTTGAGTTGAAAAACAAATTTTAGTAATCCTTACACAGAATCATATCACTGTTGGAACTGGGAGAGACCCTGGAATTATGAAGCTAATTCCTTCATTTTGTGGTTGGGTGAACTGAGATCCAGAGACTAATTGACATTCTTAAAGCCACATAACTAGTCATGACAGAAAAAGCAGAAACTCTTGAATCCCAAGCACTGCTCATTTCACTTTGCCATTATTCTTTTTTAAATAATTGATTTTAGTATATGTAAAACTTTAAAGATCATTTTCCAGTGTCAGAGGCGATTTGAAGTTAAATGTGACTTCAAAAGATATTACCATTAAAAGCAGCTGATAGTTTTCTGGTTTTGATCATTATAATGTGGTTATATAAGAACAAGTCCTTGCTTTTAGAATTCAGAAAATAATAATTACTAAATGCCAATTTTTATGCCAAGTACTGTTGTCTTTTCTTTAAAAAAACTTACTCTTAAGAAACGTGATCTGTTATCACACTATGCGATGGTAGACTTTGTTTCATAGTGGTTTTTCTTGGTTCCTGCTTTTGAAATACAGGTAGAAACTTTGAGAAGCGGCCACTATTGGTCTCAAACTTGCTCTGTCTTATTTTATCATCATGAAGTATTGAATGGAAACAAACAGGCAGAACAGCTGAGGGTAATAAGTGCTCAACAGATAAATTTTTAGAAAAAGATAAAACCAAACTGAGTAAAGACCTCATTAATTTAAGGATTGTGAACAGTGCCTGAACTGAAATTTGTTTTTGATACCAGAATTCTTTCTTCATTGCCTGTGCAAACTAATAATGTGAGCAAGATTAGAAAGGGAATATTTTAAATGGTTAAAAGAACAAAAGCACTTTCTGAGCAGTCTTCGGTAGTTGGGCATCCTGATGAACACACACGTAGAGGCATGCTAATTACAGGAAGCCTTATCTGGTCATTGCAGCAGGTCCCTCAGGACCTTTCTGTTACTTGGTGGAACTCGAAAGTAATAAATTTGCTTCCCTTATAATTATTGTGTAATTAAGAATTGCACAAATGTAAATCATTTTCTCATGTTACTGCCCTCACTAACAACTTTAAGCAAATAATCATACATTTCCTGGTATGCAGTACCTAGTACTGATGTTTGAAAAAGGAAGATGGTAATTACTCTCTGATTTCCCACACTGCCGTTTTGATGAGAAAGTTTAAAGATCTCCTTTGCATTTCTTTTAAATTGATGCATGTCTGAAGGCTCATGTTGATCTTGTTCTTAAACGAGTGGAAGTAACAACCTTCTTAGATCTCAGGACTAATCTTTTCATTCTTTGATGGAGCAAAGAACAAAGAAATCTGTTCTGCTGATGTGAAGATTGAAGCCTTAAACAGAAGGGACGTATCATCAGTTTCAATTATTACAGAATATAGCTCATATTTAAATTGTGTCAGTTTTACTTTCACATGTGTAGAACAATCACATATTAAAATGGTGTGGTATTTTTATTACTTAGGAAAAGACATTATGTCATTATTATTATAGGTACTGATGTGGCATCTTCTGTTAACTATGGAAATATTCCTCTTAGGTGTCATTACAAAACAACTGGTTGGTGTTGTGCCATTTAATTTTTGGTCATGTTTTATTTTTTTCTAAATAGCACAAACAATGAAAGTAGCCTGAAGTTCAGACTTTATTGCTTGTACCTAAGAAACCAGTCAAACTTTTTTCATTAGATGAAGGGAAGGGTCGAATGGATTCTCCCTTAGGTTGTTTCTACTTCTTTTTAGAGTTTTTATTTAGATGTGATAACGTTTTGCCTGTGTATGATATTTGGTACATAGTTTGTTCCTCTCCCCCTGCCTTTCTCTAGACCTCAGAGGAATATCACTTTGATCTTTGGAACATTGGCTGTATTGCCTCCATCACTCCACTAGAAATTACTCTCCCCTACCCCCACCCTTTAGAGTCAGCCCCAATCTCCTTGTTCTATCCAAGGGAGATATTTTAGTTATTGTATAGATGTATCTGTGATATCTGATATTAAGTACTCTTTCTTGACACTTTCTCCTCCTCTATGTCCTTATCACCATTCTCACGTAGTTTCTGTTTTCTTTCTCTGTCATTTGTGCAGCCAGTATTTTTGGTGCTCTTTGGTAGGTCTTGGGGATGTTAAGCAGTGAACAAAAATGCATTCCCTGCCCTCAAAGAGATTACAGTCTAAGGAAGGAGAGGGGCCAGTGAACAGTTCCACGCGTTCATGCCTTATCCATCAGAGTCCTTCTACCTGGAACCTTCTCTCTTTTCTCTTCCTTTCTCCCTCTCTCTCACACACACCCCCATGACCAGCCTGTGCTTTTGAAGATTTAATACAGCTCAAATAGTAGATGAATGAATGCACAAAGTCTCTCTTATCACGAGGCCTGGATTCTAATCTTCCTCTGCATTTTCCAGCCATGCACCTGAGTTATACTTTAACCCTTCTGGAGTCTTTATTTCCTCACCTTTAGTGAGGTGTGGTAATTACCCGAGCACCTGACCAGCTTGCTGCGAGCGTTAGATGAGTTGTAATGTATGTATCACGTTCTCGATAAACTAGAAAACACTGTAAAAAGGTCAGGTGGTTTTATTTCCCTCAGTTGGCTCTCTGCTCCCTTACTGTGTTCCTGGCTCTTTTCCTCTTCTCTTTTCTTGTTCAAAGGACCCTACAATAAATTGTTTTTGTCCTAAAAATAGTGCAGTTACTGGAGAGAATGTAGCCATAATCTAATTAGAAAATATATAGATTCCTAGTGGCTACGTTTAAAAACCAACTGTTACAACCTGAGCTTAATCTGTTTAACACATAAAGAAAGCTGTTTCATAAGACCCTGAAACATATTTATGCTAAATAGTCTTATAAAATGAAAATGCTGTAGCATCAAATATTAATATTTTGCTAGCAGCAGGCAGCCCAAATGTTAATGGCTGGTGTGCATTTGAAGGCCTACTTAACTGTGAGTTTTATTAGGACCATTTCTCAGGGCTAGAGTTATAAATGGGCTTATAAATGAGAAATTAGCCTCCCCTCTAGGGAACAGCAGGTTCTTTGAAATCTTAATTAACCAATCACAATTGGCTTCTCTTTTTTTCAATTGCCAACACTTGGTTAAATGCTGAAGAAAACATTTTCTAATTGGAAATAGCTTAAATAATGGGAATATCATTTTTTTGTATGTTGAAGTAAATATAATTATAAAATGAAAGAAGTGAAAACATGGTTTATATTTGTCTTTTTGTATATTTTCTTTCATCCATTATGTTTAAAAAATTAAACCATAGAACTGGGAAACTTTTAAAAATTAGAAATAAGTATGAGAAAAACATAAGATGTTCCATCTTAATAATAATAATTACTTACAATATGACTTTTGAAGTACCATTTTATTTTCTTCCATGCAAAAGGTCACAAACTGAGGCAGTTTGGTTGAGGAAGTTAATTTTGTTTTTTGCAGTGAATAATCAGTGAGTTTACTCATCGTTGCCAGAATGAGTGCTTTAATAATATGAAATTTATGAAATAGTTTTCATTTTATTTACCAAAGTCTCTTAATTTGTGATTTTGCCTGAACCTTGATGAAGAGTTGAGCTTTATCAATGCCCCTGCATGTAATTACCAAGATTTCATTTTTTCTACCCATTTCCTTGATTAATATATATTTTAATATAACAAATGATGAACTTCTGAAATTCATCAAGCATCAGGCATTTAATTAATTCAATCAAAATCCCTTTTTTAGACAAAACAATAAGATAAATCTAAACAGGAAACTCAGTGAAATGTATGATCACAATCTGTTAATTTCATTTGTTAGATTTCCTTAGTAAGGCTTAAAAATGTTAATACTGATGTTTTATAACATTCTTCATTAAAGATTTCAAGTAAGCCTTAAGACTATAAATATAGAAAGTTACAAATTTTAAGGAAAGCCCATCTTGGCTCCCTACTAATATTTCTTTATTCTTTTGCCTTCCCTTGATCTTAGTTCCACAAATTTCATGTGCAGTTCCTTCAGGATAAAGGCAATACTTGCTTACTACCCTTTGATAACTATTCTTCCTTGAAATTCACCCAGTTACTTTTAAATTATTTTGTATCAATCTTCTTGAATTTTTCCTCTCAAATATGTCCAACTCTTGGGGCTGTTTGCTCTATTGTCCTGATTCTTAAGGGTTGCTTCTCAGCTGATACAACTGTGGACACTTGATCTGTATGTAGTTTGAAGAGAACACTTTATCCCCTGCCAAGGTATTGATTCCCTTTGGTGTTAGATTTTCTAACCCAGTTTTATTGAGATGTGGTGACATATAGCATTAGCTTAAGGTATACAGCATGATGATTTGATATATGCATATATTGTGAAATGATTACCACAACAAGTTTAGTTAACATCCATCACCTCATGTAGTTATAAAATTTTTTTCTGATAAGAACTTTCAAGATCTACCCTCTTAGCAACTTTGAAATATATTACATAGAATTCTTAACTACAGGAATCATGCTATATATTACATCCTCAGAACTTATTAATCTTAATACTGGAAGTATGTGCTTTTGCTCAACTTCACCCATTTCCTCACCCTACCCTCCCAACTTTGGCAACCATAGATCTACTCACTGTTTCTGTGAGTTTTTTTTTTTTTTAAGATTCCACGTATATGTAAATCATACAGTATTTGTCCTTCTGTGTCTGACTTATTTCATTTAGTATAATACCTTCAAGGTCTATCCATGTTGTAAATAGCAGGATTTTCTTCTTTTTAATAGCTGAATAATATTCCATTGTGTGTGTATGTATACACACATACATACATACACGTATACATATATCACATTTTCTTTATCTGTTCATTCATTGGTCACTTAGTTGTTTCCATGTCTTAGCATTGTAAATAATGCTGCAGTGAACATGGGGTTGCAGATACCTCTTGAAGATAGTAATTTTATTTCCTTTAGATATATACCCAGAAGTGGTAGTTTTAATTTTAACAAAATTTAAATAAATTGATGCATTTTAAAGTGATATTTAGAAAATATCATTGATGTAATAGAATGAACATATATAGGTGAAAATTTAGTAAGCTTTTAGTTGAATCTCTCTTTCTAGAGCGAGAACATAAGATTTTCTGAGATAAGTTCTTCTGTTATGTTACTACTTTTTTCAAATTGATATTTCAACCAATATAACCTTCTTTAAAAACTTATTAGAGAAACTTATACAAGTGAGATGGTTTTGCTGTCAGTTTACCTTCCCTTAGGCTTATTATTACTTGGAAATTATCTTGCTTTTACTACATGATTTTCATCCATATACATATTAGATTTTCCAATATTAACTATCAAATTAAAAAAAACAGATATAACACAGTCATTTAAGTCATTCAAATTTCTAGAAATAAAATATAGAGTCCACATTTTCCAACATTTGCTAAGTCTTTTTTCAGATTTAACAAACATTATGCTTTCTAAATGCCAGGAACATTTGCATAGTTATCATACGTAATCTTTAAAACAATCTTGTGAGTTGGAGAAATATGTTTGGGCAAAAGGAATAGCATGCATGTGGGAAGAAATGTGATTACAACGTAGCAGGACATATTGGATAGGGTCAGAGAGCGTGTAATGCTAACCTGTGTAGGCTGTAAGACAAGGAGGCTGCAATAGGTTAGGGCAGATCCTGGAGGGGATTGCATGCCTAAGGAGTGCGAAGGAGTTTAGAATTTATTTTTTGGGCTAGTGGTCTTTGGATAGGTTTTAGTGCTTTTGTGAATCTTTTCAAATTACATGCAAAAGTGTGTGTGTGTTAGTATGTGTGTGTGTGTGAGTGTACATATGCTTATGTACATCCACATCCACACTTACTAGGGATAGTTTTCACCAGATTCTCTATTCCCAAAAGTTAAAAGTCACTGCAGAAAATATGACAAGGCCGCTTAGAGGTTTTCATTATGTGATGATGGGGTAGAAATTGTTTGTTTTCTTTTAAGAAAAATCATTTTGGCAACAGGACCAAAGGTTGGTAGAAAGCTTAAAAGATTATAATAGGAACATACTTCACATTATATATAAAAATTAGCTCAAAATAGATAAAAGACCTAAGTGTAAAGGCTAAAATTATAAAACTCTTAGGAGAAAACATAGGGTTCAATCTTCATGACATCGGATTTGACCATGGGTTTTTTTTAGATATAAAACTAAAAGCACAAGGCAACAAAACTAAAAGCACAAGGCAACAAAAGATAAATTTGACTTCATCAAATTTAAAACTTTTGTGCCTCAAAAGACACTACCAAGAAAGTAAAAAGACAACCCAGAATGGAAGAAAACATTTGCAAATCAAATGTCTGATCAGGATCTAGTATCCAGAATATATAAAGAACTCTTACAACTCAATCATAAAATGACAACCCGATTGAAAAATGGGCAGAGGATTCGAATAGATACTTCTGTAAAGAAAATATATAAATGGCCAACTAGCACGTGGAATGATGCGCCAAATCATTAGCTAGGAGACAAATGCAGATCAAAGCCACAATGAGCTACCACTTCATACCCATTAGGATGGCTATAATCAAAAAGTCAAATCTTGGCGAGCATGTGGAGAAATTGGAGCCCTCATACACTGCTTGTAGGAATTTGAAAATGTAGTAGCTGCTTTGTAGAACCTGTCTGGCAGTTCCTCAAAAGATTAAAAAGAGAATTACCATATGACCTAGCAATTCCACTCCTCAGTATATACTCAAGAGGACTGAAAATATGTTCACACACAAACTTGTATACAGATGTTCATAGCAGTATTATTCATAATAGACAAAAAGTGGAAACACCTCAGATGTCTGTAAAGTAATGATTGGATAAACAAAATGTGGTATAGCCATACAATGGAATATTATTCAGAGATAAGTAAGGATGAAATACTGGTACATACTTCAACAGGGATGAACCTTGAAAACATGCTAAGTGAAAGAAGTGAGTCACAAAAAGACCACAATTGTGTGATTCTGTTTATATGAGATATCCAGAATAGGCAAGTTTATAGAGACATAAAGTAGGGGTTGCCTAGGGCTAAGGGGGATGGGGCTAATGAGGTGTGATGACTCAATGGTATGAGGTTTATTTTGGAGTTACGAAAACGTTCCAGACTTAAAGAGTGTGGTGGCGATTGCACAAGTCTGTGCATATACTAAAAACCATTGAATTGCATATTTTAAATGGTCAGTTTTTTAGTAAGTCAATTCTATCTCAATAAATCTGTTTTCAAAGGAAAAAAGGTTATAATATTCTGAGGAAGCTCTGGTACTGAAACAAAAAACAATAAAAATGGAAAAATAAAAGGATTTTGAGGGTCAATAATGAGAAAGAACAGATAGGACTTTGTAACTGATTTTGACAGTAACAGTCAGACAGGAGGATGCGTCTGTGAGGACTCCCGGATTTCTGCTTGGGGGGCTACATAGAGGGTGGTGCCAATCACCACAAAGGGGCAGGAATATGAGTGAAAGAATGCTTTCAGAAAAAGATGCTGAGTTTGTTTTGTGACACCCTGAGTTTGGGGTGTCTGTGGGACAACCAGGTGGAGACGCTTGGTAGGCAATTTAAAATATAGGTGTGAAGCCTGTAGACATTATTTGAGAATCATTAGTGAATGGCTTAAAGTTGACGCCTTGTATGTACAAAACCACAAAATTATGGTGTTGGGTAAGAAGAAAAAAGGGTATGAATTTTATAGAAAGATAGTTACTGGCAACATAGACTGAAAAGCTGTACAGAGGTGAGAGGAAAATCAGGGAAGAGGTATTCAGGGGCCTGTGGGGCAAGAGAGTCAAGAAAGAAGAAATGGGTTATAAAATAAATAAGTCCTGGAGATGTAATGTACAGTGTGGTGACTATAGGCGATAAGACTGAATTGTATATTAAAAAATTGCTAAGAGAGTAGATCTTAAAGTTCTTATCACACACACAAAAAAGAAAGGAAGAGTTAGCTGTCTCAAATGTTGTCCACTTCACACAGTATGACCACTGAAAAATATCCTTTTTGCTTGACAATGTTGGTGTCACTGCAGCCTTAATGAGCAGCCTCAGTGGATTGTTAAAGGGTGGAATTCATAAGGTGTTTGAAGGAGGGTTTCTTTGAAGACATGGTAGAGTTCTGTTCATAACAGACAAACTCGTTTTCCTTAATTCTCTTCTGCCTTAACGCTGGAACTTTTTTCTTTAATCTAAAGATTTCCAGTCCATGGTGCTTCATTTTAAATCTAATGTGCTTTAATCCAGGCTGATTTTTCTCTTCAGATCCAAAAATAGCAATGCGAGCTGTAGCATCTGTATTATATACATTACTGTTCTCAAATTATGTAAATCTCTAATTCTATACACAGAAAGGATTTATATCAGATTCTGTTTATAAAGCCAAAAAATTCCTTTCACCAGAGCCATAACTTTCGTATTTCCCAAGTGCTTTTAAAAAGAAATAGTCATTAAGAAAAAAAGAATGTGTCTTACTCAATGAGGAGTTTATATCATCTAACTAACCAGCTATACTTTGTCTATAGTCCTTTGAGTGTAGACGATCTTAACACAGCCATATGGATTGAAGCTAGATTCATTATATCCTTATCCCAGTATCCATGCTTTAGAGCCCATATTTGGCAACTCAGTCTCATGGTTGCCCTAAAAACTGCTTTCCAAAGAAGTTAGATGCTCTCTTCTTTCCCGCTTATCTGTATCTCTTAAGAAGGGAGTAAGTTTTAAGGCTCCTTGAAATTCTACTATATCCTAAGGCAGTATTGGTCAAACGTTTTTGGCCTTTAGAGCTGGTAGAGGCTGAGATGGTAGGCTGTCAAACCCTGAGCTTTGGATGTTAATCTCTTGCTGTGGTTTCAGCTGAAAAGATAAAAGAAGCTGCTGAAAATTGTTTCAAAGGATGTGAACGTGTGTGTGTGTATTAAAGAAGTTTCTATTTAGATTGTTTTCAATTAAAAATTATCCTAAAGAATATCACATGAGAAGAAATATCACATTTTTCAATTAACTTACAGTATAATCAGTTTGTTCAAAAGTATACCATTATGAACAGACAGTGTAGTGCCTACTGGTTACTTAGTTTACGAAATTTTAGTAAGAATTTTAAAATCCTTCAGAAAAATAAGAATATTTAAGCGGATGCTAATGTTTGTTTACTTAAATTTTTAATTAAAAAGATTTGTTTAAAATATGCAACACGTAATTTTTGATTTTTCCTGAATTGGAATTATACGTAAAGATTGCTTGTCCCCAGGCCATCACACCCAAGTCTTCCGGATTGTGCCTGATACTTCTTCCCATCAGTATATGCAATGTAAACACCAGGTCAATAAACCATTCTTTGAGAAGGCATAGCACAGTACTAAAATCTCAACTGTAGGTTTATGTCATTATGCTAATTTTGAAGCTACTTTCTTCTTAGGTCAGAAGAGTTTTTCAGATGTTAATTGATTGATCTTTACTTGGCATTTGAACGAAGGAGAGACAGTGTTGACTAAGTAAACGTTCTTAGCATCTTTGTCTTCTATTCACTGAAAGGAATCTTTATCTGTTCCCTGCCTTCACGTCTTAAGGGACCTCAGATCAGTCTGCTCTGTCTTAATTTGATCTTATTTTCCAGGTCATCAATTCAGTTTTTCTGTGCCTCACAGGCTTGCTATTCTCACTAACAATGGTGTCTACCCATTGTTATCTAGATGTCCTCATTTTCCTCTCAGTCTTTTGTAGTTCAGAACAGATCTTTCTGATTCTATTCATAGCAGTATCCGTGGCTTTTAAATAATATTTCCTCATTTTTAAGTAAATTTAACACAGCTTGCTTGAAAAGTCAAAGTGACTAGTTTATATCAAATAGGGTAACTTTCAGACCAAGTGTTTAAAAGCAACCTAAACAAGAACAAAGCGGTATATAAGGAGTACTCAGGAATTGATTTTTCCTGTACTGTGATATTAGAAATCTGGATAAGGCTGCCAGATTTAGCAGAAGTAAAAATGCTGGACACCCACTTATATTTGAACTTCAGATGAACAAAAACTAATTTTTTAATATAAACAAGTATGTCCTATGCAGTATTAAATTTCATGCAGTTTAACTGGGCATCCTGTATTTTATCTGGAAACCCTAAAGATGGAGCAAAACACAGTAGTTTCTAACTCTTACGGAATTCTAAAATTTTGAGACAACTAAAGCTCACATTATAGTTGAGCACATTGAATTGAATACGTTTTCTTTATAGGGCACCGATTGTTGTAGCAGATGCCCCACTTTAATCTTTCAGTAAAACACAAACAAAAAGCTAACAAGTCAAAAGTTCTACTCATGGAGTACTGTCGAGCCCTCCTCCCCTCCAGTGTCACACACACACACACACACACACACACACCCGCCTCTCACTTTGCGCACAGGGCCTTGATTCTCCCTAGGGGCAGTGGCACAGTGGTCTTGCCTCACCTGCCTTCAGGGTTAGAGTCAGACCACTTGTTTTGCCTCATTTACCCCATGCCATTTCCCTCTTTCCTGACTTTCAGGAGGTGCATAATATTCCTCTAGCGGCAGAAGCAGAAGTGTCCTATTGACTGATACAGAGTCAGAATGCTGTATCTTTGTTGTTTAAAAGAATCTAAATCAGCCACCACTTCTTTCCTATCTCTGTGGCTGTCATGTTTGCTACATTTGTGACAGGTTCTCTGGTCCATGCTGTCCCCGCCCTGTTTTAGAGCTGCACTATTTACCCTTGTGATCTTGAACACACAATCACAGCCACAGTCAGCAAGAAATACTAACTTGGAAGAGTGCTGTTCTCAGTGGCTCCTTAAATAACTGCAGCATCACACCATCTTCATAAAGCATTCCAGCCTATGATAGGTTGATGGTAGACTTAAGCAAAATGTGTGCTTTCTGTTTATCATGATAAATCTGTGTAAAGGCTTCTTTTCTGTACATCAGGAAGTTACTTAGCATCATGAGCACAGATGTGATTATTTACTTGCTCCAAAGTTACCTCCAGGTAACCCCTGGCAAAGCAGATTTTAAACAATGAAAAACTATGTTTCTTGTGGGTGAAATGTTAACTATGGCATTGACTGTGGCAGATGACATTCTGCCTTATGATGGTTTTTATAATCCTTATTCCCGAGGAGCCAGTTGAGAGCATTTAACAGGGTAGAAGTGAATGCCCAAGCAAGGAAATTTGCCCCAACCTTGTTTTCATTTGTGGCTCAGTGTGGGGCATGACCCACCCTTCACTTAAGAAGAAACACACACTCCTTTATTCTCTGCTTTTCTGCCTTGGTTCACCATTTTCTCCTTTCACAGAGTCATTTATTCAGCGAGTATTTTTGTTTAGGCCCTATTATGTAGGGTACTGCATGAGTTATGACCAAGCACTGTATCTAGTGTCCAGGAGCTTAGTGGAGGTAAAATGTCTTACCCCATGGCAATATGTTGTAAGTTTTATATAAGTATATTCAACTTGGTATTTTAAGAGCATACAGGAAGAAGGTACTATTTTCAATTTGGACCTTTAGGAATGTACCATGAAAGAAGTCTGACATGAGCCTTTATAAAAGGACAGGATTTCTGTAGGGAAAAAAAATGTGGGAACTAGGCCATCCAAGGGAGAGAAAAGTTCACAGAAGTATTCAAGTTGGAAAGAATAGTCCAACTCTGTGGAATGGGATGTGAGTCAGATGGAATGGAATAAGGATTTTTTTCTATTTGAGGATAGCAGGTGGGACCGTGTTGCAGATGGATTTGAATGCTACTCAGGAACAAAACAGTGCTTTAGGTGGAGCAGCCTGACAGTGCTGCACAGCCTGATTAAAGGAGAGAAAATCTCTGAGATGCTGTAGAGGCCATCGAAAGAGCCGAAGCATAAAGTAATAATATCCTGAACTGTGTTGGTGGTGCCAGAAAAGGGACCCATGTCCTAGATGACCCAAGAAATGCTTGGTTTCTCTAAAGAATAATACTAGTTATTTTCATATTATGAACTACTTAACAATTGTACCTAATTCCCTTGCAACATAGGAACCATTATGTATATTTAACTTAACCATGTAAAGCTTTGGGAAAATGAGAGGTTTTATTTGTAGAACGAGGCCTGAATAAAAAAGTAGTGCCCGACAAATGCCTGGGAAGAAACCTCCTTTCAGCCCCTGCAGCACTGAATCAAATCAAAGTAACTTTCACAAGTAGCATCTTCATAAATGAGACATAAGTAGGGTTACTTTTATAGTTTCTTCATGTTTACAGCAGTTGCATTTTCTTTCCCTTTATTAGAAAGTCAGACTTTAAAAATCCTCTCTTAGCAACTTGAGTCTGTTAGGAAAATATTCATAAAAATATGTGAACCTCATAGCATTTAAATCAGAAGCAAACACATATTTTGATTAAAGGGGAGGGAGTGGTGTTTCAAAAGTGAGACAGATGACAACCAGTAAACTGTTTCTCTGTTATTTTCATGTCAGTGTTACAGAACCTAAGTAGCTAGCAGTTCAAAAGATAAAGCAAATCCTCATCTCATGAGTCTTTTATGATCTTACAAAATAAGAGATGTTAGTCCTTCTTAATTTATGACTTCTAAAGGGTCCTAAAATCAAAAAAGAGGAGGATTTGTATCTTCCTTTGATTTGATACAATATTAAGACTAATAAAGAACCCAAGCCTATTAATTGCTGTAATCCAGAGATACAGTCAGTAGGAAAGAACTTCCTGATTCTTACCTAACCTTGATCTTCATCTACTGCTTCAAGCTGTTTTACTGAGAAAGAGTTCACATGTAAACTATGAAGCATAGACCTGAGATTTCTAAAACATCACATTTAGTAATTTGCTTCTAGCAGAGTTTTGAACACATTAATTATGCAATTCATTTCCTCTCACTTTTAAAGTAAAAAGATTAATTTTTTAAAAATACAGCACTTGAATGTGTCTTTATCTTTTATGGATTTTCATGTAGAACGAGGTAAAACTCGGTGAGAAAACTCCAGACAGCTTTTTGTAATGATGATTTTTGGCAATTCTAATAGTGGCAGAATTTTTAATTTCTATTTTAAAAGAGAGATCCATTTTGATTCTTCTGTAGTTTATATAGTATCTATAATTATTTTCAATTTGGGGTATGAGGAATAAGGACATTTGGGTATGCATTTTGCTGTGAACTTTTGGTTTGGAAGTCTGAGTCTTTGTCATCATCTTTGGTTTCGGTGCAAATTATTTCCTTTTGTTACTTGCTCTTGACTAAATGAGGTTAGAAGAGATTTGAAAACTCAAAGCAAAACTGATAAAACTTGAGTCTCTCCATCATAGAGAATATATACTTCCCTTATTCTGATTTATTCAGCACCCATTTATGAAGCACCTACGGAAATCTTAGGCACCAGGGAAACAAAAGCAAATAAGAACTGATCATGGTCTACCTGGAGGTGGCAATCAAGTGGGGATATTCACACCTGGGCACCAGGTAATTTAAAAAAGCAGAGTGGAAGACCAAAGGACAAATTTATTAAGGGAGGAAAAGGGAGAAGAAGACTTCTAGAATAACTCTCTGTATGTCAGCTCAGACATGGAAGTTCACTCCACTGAGATTCAGAATATAGGAAATTCTGAACTGACTTTTTGACTCGTTAAGTTTTAGGTGTGGAATAATAGGTCTATTAGACCAATAACAGTTTGTGGACTTTAGCCTTAGACTGCATAGGTGTTTGTTAAAAATACAGATCGTCTGGAAGTTCTGTAGAGATGTTGGTGGGTTAAGTCTAGGTGAAATCTGGGAATATAGGTTCTGAAATAACTTCTCAGATGATTCTGACAATCGGTAAGGTTTGGCATCTACTTTAGTAAAGATCCAGGAGAGACAAGACAGATGGTAGTTGAAGTTACAGCAGTGGATATGATTTCCCAGGGAGAGTGCGGAGAGTGAGCACAGAACAAGGCTAAGGATGTAACACCATCAGATAAAGAGTAGGCAGAGGAGGAATCAGCAAAGAAACTAAAAAAGGAATACACTGTGTCAAGGAGCTGAAATATATTTACCTAAATCTCCTCAGTCTTAGAATAGTAATGCTCATTTCTGAGTCCATAATAGAGAAAAACAGTGCAGAATAAAAACCTTGAGGTTTCTACTCATTATTTGGCTTTATTCCAGAAGGAATTAATCAAATTTCAGATGTGCCATGTTGCAAAAAGATTGCTACTACTTCCAGAGAAATCTGTGGGAGAGAGAGAAATTGACCCTCTTGAATAAAGAAAAATTAATAGAGTATCAGAAATGAAAGTTGTGATGTTAACCAGAATTTGTAAAATGAAAAAATGCCTTATTGTACACTTACTAGATTGAATTAGAATATTTAATTTATTTAAATGACCTTTATAATTGAGAAGTAGAACTGTTATAGCCTCTCGGGAACAAATCCTTCTGTTCTTAGCCCTTCCTGTTTCCTTTGTTGTTGTTGTGATCAGTGCTGCTTCTACTCCCACGTGAGTAAAACCTTATGTTAATAGAAACATGTGCTGTTATAAAAAGGAATAAAATGGCAATTATATAACCTGACTTGATACAACAATTAATTGGCTTTTTCAAAACCCATATCCCAGTGCATAGTCACTTTATTGATCCTAAAGGATTTTAAAAATATGCATACTAGTGACATTTACTTAGGGATGTAGTTATTGTTCACTTATATTCACTCTCCTTTGAGGTTTCAGGTGATCCTTTATGCAAGTGAATTATAGGATCATATCAGTAGTTGTGTGACCTACTTTTAATTTAATGATCTTTACTTCACTAATTACATATAGTTGTTTGAGGAGCTCAGTGAACAGAGAGTCAAATGGTCAATAATGGTCCAACATTTTTAACCTTTCAGGTTCTACATTAAAGGTGATTTTTTTAGTCATCTAAATTAGCGTGGTATTGGGGGACTATTTTTGTGTGAATAATATTTTGTCAAAGACAGAGGAAAAGGTAGGCAATGATATGTTATCTTTGACTAGAGAAAACTTACGGGTGAGCATACCACAGTGAGAACTTCATGTTTATTGATGGCCAACTTGTTAGAATCTAACCAGCTTCAAAGTTAGAGAAGAAGCGTAGAGCACACAGGACTTCCCTCACTTCTGACACCAGTTGTGTCAGGGTGCACCCAAAATCACCCTCAGGTTCCATAACTCACTAGAAGCCCTCACAGAACTCAGTGAAATCTGTGATACTCATGGTGCCAGGATGCAGATTAAAGCCTGCCAAGGGATGAAGACACTGGGCAGAGACCTGGAGAAGTCCCAAGCAGGCACTTCCCTTGTCCTTTCCCCTTGGAGTCATGGACAACGTAGCTTTCCTGACATCAGTGTGTATGACAATATGCGTGGAGTATTGCCATCTAGGGAAGTTCCCTTGAGTCCTGTCGTCCAGAGTTTTTATAGGGGCTCTCATTCATATACTGCTCACATGACTGACCTGTAGTCTCCAGCCTCTCCATAGATGGAACTAATACTGCATGCCCCGAAGCCCCATGGTAATCATCACGTTGTTACACTGTTGGGTGACGGTGGTTCACATGTAAACAAAGACCTCCTATTAAACTTGACATTCCAGGAGATCACCTGCTAGTCGCCAATGGCAAAGGCCAGTCCTCTTTTGGGTAAGGTTAGTGCTTCACTACACACCAGTTATTTTAGGTAGTAAAGCAGATGAGGCCCAACTGAAACTAGAGTTCACGAAACTGTGACTACAAGACCATGGCGGATGAAATGGCTCCTTGTTGTCTGCAGGGTTAAATTAAAACGTCTTCTTTCAAGATTTCCTTTCCTATGCTAGATGCCACTCAACTTGCTCCTTTATAAAGTCCCTCCTGTAGTCAGAGTCATATTTCCTGGGCATGCCAAGCGCTTTACTGTTTTGGAGCCTTTGTCACACATTTGCTATCAATGTATTTTCCTGAAATTTTTCAATTTTGTTGAGCCCATCTTGTCTACAGTGCCCAGTCCAGGCCCTATCTCCTGTGGAAAGCCACTTTAACTGTTTGAACCTTCCCATAACCACTCTTTACTGAATTCCTCTAGGTGACATTACTCATGTCATTTATATTATATTGATATTTTGTCTTTACAAGTAGATTTTAACATTTTGCAATGTAGGGACATTATGGACTGTATCTCATACCTTTCTGATCCTCTAGATCATAGTACAATGTCCTGTACATGGTGTTAGATAATAGTTGAATGGTAAGCTTTCATATAGACATGTGCAACTAGGAACATACTATTCAAATATATAAGCTAAAATATCTCCTTATACTCACAAATTAATCTGAGAGAGTATTGGAGTTATTTTTAGCAACTTGTTGAAGACATATGCAAACATAAAAGTCAGCAAAATGCTAGAAAGTGTCCAGAGGAGTATTGCCATTCTGCTCCTACCTCAGGACTTTTGCACATGCTTTTTCCTTCGCTGATAATGCTCGTTCACTGAATATTTGAACCTTCATTCAGAGAGGCAAAAATACCTACCTGAAATATCATCCTACTCCTCACTGTATCTTGTTTTAATTTTTTTCATAGTACTTTTCACTGACCAATATTATATACTTGCTTTTGAGGGGGACATTGGCTGCTAACAGTTTTATCCTCTGCACCTAAAATAGTGTATGATTCTTCATAGGTACTCAGAAAAGTATATGTTGAATACATGGACAAATTTGAACTATAGCAAGTAGAAAGCTTAATTCTTAATGTGCACTCAATTTTTATGTCATTCAATTCAAGATTAATTGAGCTCAAAGAGATGCAGAGAAGCATCTAAAATGATTGAAGGAGTGGTTTTCTAAATTATTTTAAAAATATTCAACCTATAAAAGCAATAACTAGGTATGTACATGGTCAAAGTTATTAAAATTATAAAATGTAATGATTAAGTGAAAATAGGCATGTTTATCAAATGCTCATTATCAGAGGAATTCTTGAAAATTCTGTGGGAAAGAACGAAAGAATGTTATTTTTACACAATGGTTAGTAAATATGGAGCACTTAAAATTTTTATTTATTTTAAAAGGGTTTAATATAAATCATAACCAATAATTTTAAAAATAATGCAAAATTAGAAATACATCTAACTTTGGAAAATCATAGCGTGGAATTTGGTTACTGTGCTTCATTCTAATAGGAGTTGCAGGGCTTATCATTGCCCACTGATACGAGTTTCCAAGATTGTCAAGTACCCCAGTTGAACCTTTATTTTGGGATATTGAGTGGTCAGCAACCCTGGGAATGAGGACATATCCAAATATGGCCATAGATGCATTTGGCATGTGTAGTTGGAGTCTTAAAGTAACCCCAGATACTCATCATGGAGAGGTATCTCTGGCTCTGACCTAGATTCCATAGGGTCTCTGGGAAATCCAGGCTGTGCCCCTAGGCTACAATGCTTCTTAGTCTTCTAGTCCCAAAGTAATGCTTTATTCTATTCAAATACTTCCCACTCCAGTTCCAGCACTTCTTTCAGGACCAACATACTTGTCATGAATATTGACTATAGTCTTATAAAGTCACTTCCTTCTCTCTTTCTCTCTTCACCCTGCCCCTGTCTCATTGTTGCTAGGCCCCCTAAGAGATTTCTTTCTAGTTGAAGCCAGCACGTGGCTTATGGTTTTGACCTTTGTGTCAGGCTTTGATTCTGAGACATTTGCAGCGTGCGTGCGCAATGCCCAAGAAGCAGCTTGCTCGCAATATGATTTGGTTGACGTTTATTTCTTTGCTTCCACATTATCCTGCTTGTGCTGAGATTTCCCCCCATATGCAAGGAATGAAGGCTAGCAATGTTCCAGCCTTTTTGTGTTACTGTTTCTAGCTCATGATTTTAGTAGCATGTTTGAAACTAGAATGAACTTTTATGTTTTCTCCTTTCATCTCTGCCTCTTTGGATTTTTGGCAAACATCAAGGCAAATAAATCAGACCCACCACTGCAAGCCCATCTGCTTTCAGGGACACGTAAGCCGACCAGTTTGTGATATTTTACCATAGATCTGGCTCCAGCATAGAACTGGAGGGGGATCCCTGTGGAGTAAGAATAGAAGGCACGTTTTAAGGTCAATTTTTTTTTAAGCTCTGAATCATTTATTTGCTGACTGACTAGGCATGGTCTACACTGGCATTTCTAATGACACTAACAAATTGACAGGGTATTTACAAAATTGAAATGATTTTGTAGCAGATGACAAATGAAAATACAGTTATAGTTTGGATTTGACAATAGGGATTAATAAAAAATGCTGTCGTAGTTGTAAAAATGTAGCAAATTAAGATACAGCCAAAGGTGTTCATTAATCAGGGCATTACTTTGCAGTTCATCTGGTGTTAAGGCCACATGTGAAAACAGTCATCCTCACTAACATCCCTTTCCAGTTGTTGACAGCCTAGAAGTTGTTTCATAAAAAATAATGAGATATGGTCACCCAAACCTGTTTTCCTAATACTTGTTGACATTTGAATGCTTTCTCACAACAAGCAAGTAATAGATATTATGAGGGTTACAAAGTTGTCGGTGTTCGTGTGTTTTATTAGAAGAACAGCTCATGTAATGCTCTCAATCGCAGGCTATAAATTGAGTCCACTTAAAATGATCAAAACTTAATTGAGCTATTTAGATTTCTTAGAGCTGGTTTCAAACTGATCTTTAAGAAGCTGAATTATATCCTCTGTTGGACTATCGATTTTTATGATACTAGAGATTAATGTCTTTTTTGAAGAAATGTTTAGTCTTATGACTTAGTGGTTTGGAAATGAAAGAAAGTCCTTGAAAATTAAAATATACAAAAATTTTGTTTCCATGTGATAGTAGTGTCAGGGGTGTGTGTCAGAGGTATGTGTTGCGGCAGGCGGTAAAACTCAACTCTGAAGACTTTCTTCCAAATCTCTCACTGCTATTCCCTGATTCTGGTCTGAGTCAGCTTTTGTGTGCTGCCCTACCTGACCCCTCCTTAGGCAGGATAGGAGATGATCTCAAGGACTTTGCCTACCAGTTACTTTCTTGGTGGTGATGATCAAGAAGGGAGCCATGCAATTGTGACTGTGGCATTTGTCCACTCCCTAACCATGACTTCAACCCTTCTCTGATCCTCAGAAACTGAATTCTAAAGTAATGAATGAAAATGGTAGCTGTACTGGTAAATTTAGCTTCTACCCTACGCTGTCCTCCCCAGTTTTCATTCTGGATGTATTTGTGTACATCTTTCTGTCTTGCATGAATATATGTAAAGCTGTGGCCAGAGAGCCTATCAGTTGATATTAACATCACTTCATCCAAATAATTGTTTACTTTTGCTTGATCATGAATTAATAGAAACAAGGATAATTAGGACACATAAGATTAATACGTCATTGTGCTGAAAACTCTAAGGGAATTGGTTTCCTAATCATTATGTTCATGATATCCAAAGAAAAATAATGATTTATTATTTAAAATGTACCAATACAGAAGGATGTCTGAAATATACATTCACCCCAAATTTTAAACAGTTAAATGTGATTCTAAGGAAGAAGGGGAATAGTAATTAATAATTCCTGTTTTTATTTATTTCTTTAATGAGTGCTCAATTTATACTAGGCAGTGTGCTAAGCAGTTGACATATTTTATTCTAAACAACATGCATTTTGTATTATCATCCCATTTTACTGATAATGAAACTGAGTTTAGTGAGATTAAATAATTTGTCTCAGACACTATAGGTATTGAGTGGTATAGCCAGAAGTAGAACCATTGAGTTTGTCTGGCTCCAGAGCCACTAAACCACTATATTAAACTGAGGATCAGAACAGGAGAGTGTCTACTGGGAAATAAATTGTGGATAAAGTTGTGAGTCTCTAGATAATAGTGAATTAGCTGCCCATGAAGGAGTGAATTCTTCCCTCTTCTCATTCTGAAGATAAATGTCAGGACTTAAGGAGACTCTGCTTATGGGCACTTTAAGAAAATGACCCCATTATCAGTTTTGGTTGTACTGTAAAATGTATTTAGCCATAAAGGCAGTTTGCCTTGTAAAACCAAAAAAAAAAAAAAAAAAAAAATGTGTTTAGCCATATTTAAAACAAAGTTTTCACTTGAAACTTAACTTCAGATATTTGGATTGTGAATTATTTGGCTTCCTTTTTGTCCTTCTCTCTTAGTTTATTTCTTATAAAAATTGACAGCTGTAATTCGAGTAAGTCTAAAAAGAAATTATTATTGAAGAGAAAAATTGTTTTATCTTCCTCACCCAGTGACTCTCTGACTCAAACATTTGTTGAATGAGTGAATGAGTGAAATTTGGGGGGATTAGGTGTGGATTCCTGAAAATATACTGTTCTATTCTTAATATTATGGGTAGTTGAGAGGTGTTTTTAGCTTTTGCTTTGAAAGCATGATTATTTTCTCTTATCTAGTATGCAATTTCATTCATATCTGTCTATTTGTAAGAGTCTAGTGTACCTCTTGACCTCCACTTGTATGAAATGGATCAGTGAATTATGTAGCAAAATAGCTTATTTAGTTTATAAAGTGAAGTTCCAGAAATTGTTACCTTAGCTAACTGATAGCAATATTTAGAAGAAAGCTCTAGAAAACACATGTGTAAAAAGCATTTAAAAGTAATCCTTTCTTCTGCATAGCACAGGGAACTATATTCAATACCTTGTAGTAATGTATAACAAAAAAGAATATGAAAATGAATATGTGTATGTGTATGTATGACTGAAACATTATGCTGTGCACCAGAAATTGACACAACATGGTAAAGTGACTATACTTCAATAAAAATAAAAGTAATCCTAGAAAGGGAAAGTTTATTAAGTAAGGAAAAGTTTATGATTTTTATTTTAATTTGATTTGGTCCCTTTTTCTTAAAACAAACAAGGAAGATTCAAATATTCATAGAAAAAAATTACTCAGTATTATGCAAAGTTACTTCCTAGAAATTTTTGATCAGTTTCCCTTTCTCTGAATCAGACTGTTGGTACCCTTTAAATACAGCAAGTGGCCGGTAGAGTCGGCATATATTGTCCGGTGATTTCTCTCCCTTAACATCTTGAAAAGTGCAAAGAGTTATCCCGGGAACTGCTTGGCACATGTTTGCCCTTGAAATAGTTTAGCTGTGGCAGGAGTAACCTTTTCATTGGTCAGTTTTTCAAATAATTTGTAGTTGGAAGCTATTAACATATGGAAAGAGAATCCTTCTGTTGGAGAAAATGTGGGCAGTGAAAACTTTCATCCACCTGGTACCAGATTGCCCTGCTCAGAATCCATACTAGACCAGATAAGCCATGCACTTCATGGTATATTTATACATTACCTTTGTATTTACCTTATTCTGTACCCCCTACCTCACTCTGCAGTTTTATCATTAGAAACTACATTTACCTTGATGAATATAAACCTTCTGTGTATTCTTTTACTTAAATTATGGCAACTTTTTGAAGCTTCATTTTTATTCAGCTTTAGTATTCCATTCCTGTGAGCCACCAGAATTTCCCCCGGACTGATTTGTAGTATGTTTGGTGTTTGCTAACATATTTGAAACCTTTCTGTTTTCGTCCTTTCTCTACATGATGTAAGATCTAATTACCACCCAGCATGATATAGCAGCTGAAATGAAAAAGGCAGCGAAGAAGGCACTGGCTTGACTTAGTGCTAATCAACTGCTTCCTTCTTACGTACATCTCAGCTAGAGAAATAAAGAGAAATAGCTTTCATTAAAGGAACTCATGTATTAAACGTCTTTTTCTTTTCTTGATTTTTACCTGAAAGAGGGGACTTCTTCAAATCTTTATGGAAGAAAGACACTAAACAATGCTTTTTATTTGCATTTGTAGTCATTGATGCTTCCTTAAATCGTGCAAAATATTTTCATCAGCAGGTTTGGTAGAAGTCGTCCCATCCTGTTTTCTTGACATTTAAACAAATGAAACAAACACAATTACAGGAATAAAATAAAATCAAGTGAATGGTTACTCATTTTTATAAGGCTTAGAATTTTTCTCAATTTTGAGTGTTTGGATCTTGAATCTGCCTGAAAAAAAAAAAACCTCTGGATTTATCTTTAAAGTGCATGTCATCTTAATATAGTACTTTGGGGGCTTTTTACTTTCTGAAGTGAATAAGTTGGGTAATTAACCTATCAGGAGGAAAGATTAATAACTTTATTTACTTTTTAAATGACTGTGGTATGAGTTTTCACTTATATTGTCAAAAATTAAAAAGTCAGATAATATGTGATTTTGGGCAGGTGTGGAGAAACACTGTGTTTGGGTTATGTGTTGGTACAACAATTCTGGAGGGGGCATACCTTAAATTGAAGTGCACGTATATCCTTTGACCTAGAAATTCTACTTCTAGGAACCTGTCTTGAACATGTATGTATAAAAATGTCCCTAGTGATATTATTTGTGATATAAATAGAAAAAAATGCAAATAACATTAATAGGAGACTATTAAATAAATTACGATACATCTATATCCAGATGTGCCTCATTCTTTTAATAGCTGCTCTTAAAGAGACTATAATACATTTGCGTATATTGATAAGGAATATTCTATAACTTACCCTGTTACAAGGATGTAAGAAAGGAGCAGATAGCTTACTTCTATTTGTGCTTTAAAAAGCAAAGGATAGAGATGTATGTGTACAACTTCCCTCCTTCTCCTTCTCCTCCCCCTCACATAGACATACATTCACACATCTAAAGATAGGTGGATGAAAGGGTGCAAAAGAAACCATTGATAGTATTTATCTTTGGTGAATGGGACTGTGGATCTGGGTTGGAAGGCAACATTTATTTGTTTGTTTTTTTATGGCAGGGGCGTACTTTTCTGAGTTGTTTGAATTTTTTGACCTTGTACAGGTTACTTTTCATAATTAAGAAATTTCAGATGAATGACTAAATCTCTCTTTTTTTTTTTTTTTTTTAGGACTCAGCCCAGGAGAGTGTTATTACTCGAGATATTCATCGTACATTTCCTGCACATGATTATTTTAAAGATACCGGAGGAGATGGCCAGGAATCACTCTATAAGATCTGCAAGGTAGGACGCTCCACATCTTTTTTTTCTAGCTTATTTTATAGGGCTCTAAGGAACCCATCTGAAAGATTTTTAGATTTTCATTTCTTATTTGCAGCCTGCTGCGTTCTCTGCTTTACACTTACACTATCAGACCCTTAGTACTGAGTCCTGAAGGTGACTCAGGCTGTGTGTTCTGTGCCTTCTTGTGAGGGAGCAGGCATATGTGGTCTGACCTCAGTTTGACTCTGCTGCTCACGGGAAGGGAACAGAAGGAGCCAGAACTCTCAGGCTCCTGCAGTAAAAGCTCAGAGGAGTCCTGATGACTCTGCCCATCTGACGAGATAACGTGGCAGTTGTCTCATTTTTTTGACAGTAAGCAAGAATGAGAAACACTGTGGCACCTGTTTCTGGATACTGGCAAGCTCTCTGATATTGTTCATATACTCTGAGGTATGTCACATCATGCATCTTTGTGCAGTTTTTATGTCCCATCGTGAAATCTTTCTTCTCTCTCATTATTTGTAGCTCTGAAAGAAAACTATTTCCTGATTTTCAGTAAACTGCTTGGATAAAAAAGACTCTGCGTTTATTAGTGGAGAATAGGTGTCAGATTATTAATTTCTCAAAGTTATATTAGAGATGCAGAATGACTTTTCAAATCAATATATGTAGTTAACTTATATTGTCAATGCTAATCGAGGCCAAAGACTCAAAGTTGCAAAATTTCCACTAAACAAAGTTTTGCCCTTTATCCTCAAAGTTAAGATGCCCTTCAAAGTGTGGTGAGGGCACTCAGCATTATCCTTCCCTGCCATTCCAATAGGGTTGTTGGTGAACAGTGAACTACATAAGAATCTTGTAATAATATGGAGGAAAAACAAACACCATGGCTAATTTGTAATTTAGGTAATAAGTTTCTGAATAATTCTTTTGTTAAGTAGTAAAGATTAGCCAGTAGGTAGTCAGAAATATACGCACATATCAATATCATTTTATATTTACTGTTTTATTTAAATGACACATATAAAAGCCCTTGCCCTGCATATTGCTAACCAAGAAGGACTGGTGTTTAATTCTGCAAATGGCACACTTTGAGTAAACTCCTTCTTGCATGTTTGTGGTTTAGCCCTCTGCCTGCTCCTGTCTTGTCTTTTTTTCTTTCTTTCTCTTGATGTAGCAGTTTTGCAGGATTATATATGTACACACTGATCAGAAATCTATTTTTATACGGATATATCATTTAGAGCTAGAAATGCATAAGTCGTTGAAGTCTGAGAGTGTACTGATTTCTGGAAAGTGATATATCATCTAGTTTTAAAAATGCCAAAAAACCATCTAACATGACAAAAATGTATAACGTATTCATTATATGCTTGAAAAGGAAAGTAATTATTTAAAAAATTCTACTAGTTTTGAAATTCTACAGACTGGCTTCTGGCTTGTGTAAGGAAGATACCAAAATTTGTATAGTTTCTAAGTTATTTAGAAAGATCTCGCTTATAGCATATGGAACATTTTTCTCCTAGCATTTAGTATATTTTCAGCCAATCAGTAACTTTTCTCTCAGATTTTCTCTGATTGATATACTTTTTTTTCCACATAACTAAAACAGAATGCTCTGTGTGCTTGCAGCCTCTGACTTACAGTTTTTCTCCATTGTAGTAAAAACAGCATTTACCTCATTATATAATATTTGGAGGGAAAATTTCTGAAACATGAAACACAAAGATAAAAGTTAAATAGTTGGTACTTTTAAAAGTAGCTGACACGCCTTACTTTGATATTGCAGATAATAATCCAACCTGAATTCATTAGAAAATATTTACTGTACATTCACACAGCTTGTGTAACCGTTTTAGATTAACAGTGTGCATGTGCAACATGATAGACAATTTTCAAGCTCTTTCTGAGTAAAAATATAAAGATCAAGATCTAAGGTACTTTAAAATTGCTAAGTAGCTTAAATTGCACTAAATTTAGCAAAAATGTGAAAAACAAAAGAATATTATTGAAAACATTTTAAATTTCAAAGTAGTAAATAAAAATGTATCAGGTTTTTAATATTGTGCCAAAATAGATATTACCTAAACATAACTTTATAACAGTCTTTGACAAATGGATATTATCAAAATATATCAGGAAATATTAGAGAAATTAAAATTTACTGGGGTCCTACCATGTGGACTACTTGGTTTGTAACTGACATAATTCCTTCTCCTCTGGATCTGTCATTATTTAATAGTCCAGTGCTCATGCAGGGAAACCTCAGGTGGTGGTGATAATCACAAGTAGAATAACATATTTATGAGTAATTTAGAATTGAATATTCTTCTCACGTTTGTACATCCAATTTCCTTTGCTTTTTGTATCCCGGTTGAGCCATGTAACCTTTATCCTACTATGTGTGACTTTTAAGGCCACTGAATGTGGTCTACCTGTTCTGTCATTTTTATTTCTGGAATAATGTCTAACATCATATCTTACACTCTCAGCTCTATACCTTTGAGTTTCCATTCTGGATACCTTGCACAAAACTGAATAAGCATTAATAAAACCTTGACCTTGAATCACTCAGTTTGTTATATAATCTGTAAATAAGGACAGTTTTGCTTTTTCTTTACCAATTCTTATTCTTATTCTTTTTCCCTTACTCTTTTCCTTGTCTTACTGCACTGGCCAGAATCTCCATTATAGTGTTAAAATGAAATAATGATAGTAGACATCCTTGTCTTGCTCCTGATTGTGAAGGAAATGCATCGCATGATTTACCACTAAGAATGGTGCATCTTATTTACATCAGCAACACACTTACAGACTTTTTAAAATACAGTGCCTTCCACGTGTTATTATTATATAATAAGTTCAGGTTTACAGGGTACTTTCACACGTATGACCTCATTTATTTCTGACAGCTGCTCGTCAGTGGAGCCTATACCAGAAATATAATATGCTGTGCTCTTAAATTGAGACAGAAATTATTAAGAGAATTTCCGTTATAATAAATGTAGAAGTCAACTCTGGTTTCAAGGATACAAGAGCCTGACTTTGTAGTTGGAAAGTTTTCTGTGACTCTGGTGAAATGAGGAACGATCTGAACTGTCAGATTGGAGGGAAGGCTGTTAAAAACTAGCTGTCATGTTTTAATGGCCCTGTCAATTTTAGTTTTTGCCTCATAATACCTTTTTCAGACTAGGAGGAAATCTAAATGGTTCAAAGATTCTTCTGTTGTCATAAATTTATGTGTGGAAGTGGAACTGAAAGTATAATAGGATTCACAGGATTCTGGAAATAAGAAGGTTTGGTCTCTCCTCTCTCCCTCTCTCTTTCCCTTCTTCCCTTCCTCCCTCCCTCCTGTCTTTTCTATTAGTTCTGTCAGTAACATATTTTAAAAGTGACCTTGAAAGGAGGACAAATAAGCTACACTGCCCTCCTGCCCAAGTATCATTAGCACTTTTCTAATTTACACATAATGTAAAATCTGGTTTCAGTTAGGAGATAGGCTGGCACAGTTTAAAGGACTGAACATCAGGAGATCAGGTGCTGGTCTTGTTTCCTCCTCCAAGCAGAAATCAGTTTTTGTATTTTCTCTTCAGTAAGAGTGTGGGGTCTGCTTAGATTATTCCAGTTCCAATTTGCTATGATTTTAAGTGTTGTTTTTTTAATTTATAAAATTTAACGTTATGAATGCAGAATTTAAAGATTAATTTCTATGTTAGATATGAGCTTTGTCTCTCAATACCAGTGCTATAAAGGAGTGTGATTTTACTTTGAAAACTTCACCTGGCTTTCTGTTACTGTGTTTGGGTGTGTGTTTCATGCCCCATGAAATGGTGTGTGTTTAGCAATTTACTTTTAGATATACATCTCTTTATAAGACCTAAGACCAGTCATAGCAATTAATTAGCTAAATATTGTTCACAACAGTATAGATTGAAGTGACTCTTGGTGTGCAGTTTAATTTGAGGCATATTGCTTTTTCAGATTTTCTGGTTAGAGCAACTGCTTTTTATAAAAGAGGCCACTGCTGTGAATTGAGTGGGAAGGACTGAATATATTATGGAGATCAATACCTTTGTTCATCAGGGCTAATAATTTGATAGTATAATGGTTTGTGGAAGGACAAAAATAAACTTAACCCCTGTTTCATCAAATGTTTTTCTTTCAAAGCAAGATTGGATTTAATGTAAGGACTAAAGCATTCCAAGTGTTATTTTGATACCAATAATGAGTGATCTGCTGCATGACTTTTGAAGAATGCTAATGATCAATGACTCTTGTAAAATTAGGTATGACCATACATTATTTATATTGTTCTGTTATTTTCTAGACTTAGGGAGGTATTTGAGGTTATAGGGACGAATTATTTTTCATGGAGTTGATAATATTTTCAATATAATTATCTAGCTTTTTGACTACTCATAGTACTACTCTCATCCTTGGGGTTTCTGACTGATGCCTAGTTTGAATGACAGCATTTACTGAATTTATAGTCCGCTGTTCTTTACTCTACATACCCCAATTCGCCCAACAGCGAATTTTAACCATCTTGGTGGTTGTGGAGTGGTCACCTCATCGTGGTTTCATATGCATTTCCATCATGACCGTTGAGAGTCAGCATCTTGTCACACGCTCCTTGTCCATTGGGAGATCCTCTATCATGACAAACATTTTTGTCTTTTGCTTATTTTTACATTTGGGTTTTCTCTTATTGTTTTGTAGGAGATTTTTTCTGTGTTCTGGGTATGGATCCTTTTTTATATATGTGTGTTACAGATGTTGTCTCTATGGCTGACTTTTTCACTCTGTTACTGGTATGTTTTGATGAACAGAAGCTATTAATTTTAAAGAGGCCAAATTTATTAAGCTTTCCTTTTGTGGTTAGTGTTATAGTGTCCTATTTAAGAAATATTTACCTAACCCAAAGTCGAGAAAATATTCTGTGATGTAATCTAGAAATTTTACTCTTTTGCTTTTTAATTTGAGGATTATGATTCACCTACAATTGATTTTTGTATGAGATAGAAGTCAAGGTTTATTTTCTTTCCATATGTATCTCTTATTGGTCCAGCATCATTTTTGAGCACCCATTGTATTGCCGCAGCATCCCTGTCATGGGTCATGTCCATGTACACATGGGTCTGAATATAGATCTTCTTTTTTTTTTTTTTTCCTTAATCTGGCTTTCTGTTCAATTTCTTTTTTGTTGTTTTTGAATATATTTGACATGTAACAGTGTGTAAATTTAAGGTTTATAACATGCTAATTTGATAGACTTATGATTGCTGTTGTATTGGTGTGTAGCACCTGTATTACATTATATAATTTGATGATGATAGTACAGTATTGTTGTCTATATTCATTATACCGTATGTTAGGTCTCCATAGCTTATTTATTACCCACTGCAACTTTGTACCCTTAAAGAGCATCATTCCCACCGCCCCGATGCCTCGTCTCCTGGTAACCACCATTTTACTGACTGTATTTTACAAGTTGACTTTTTTAGATTTCACACATGTGATGTTACATAGCAGATGTCTTTGTCGGACTTATCTTTCTTAGCATAGTGTGCTCAGGGTTTACCCATGTTGTCACAAATGGAGGATGTCCTTCTTCCTCATGGCTGAATAACATCCCAGTACTGTGCATATACCACATCCTTTTTATTAGTTCATCCATTGATGGGCATTTAGCCTGTTTTCATATCTTGGCTATTGTGAATATGCTGCAGTAAACATGGGAGTGCATATAACTCTTCAAAATGCTGTTTGCATTTCTGGGCCATTCTGTTCCATTGCTCTACTTATCTATTTTTGTACCAACACCGCACTATTATAATTAATGTAGCTTTACAATAAGTATTATTGTCTAGTGGTGTTGGCCCTACAACTTTGTTCTGCTTCAAAATTGCTTTTTGCTATCTTGGTCCTTTGTAGTTCCATACTTTAGAATCAGCTTGGCAGATTTTGAGAGGAAAAAAAATACCTCTGAGGATTTTGATTGGTGTTGCATTGAAGCAATAGAATCCTGGATCTTGTGTATGAAAAATTAGAAAGGCTTTGGTTGATGTTATTTTACTCCAGAGCAGACTCAGTGTTCCTCTGGTAGGGGCATGGAGTGTGGTGGATCCTTTAACTCAGTTTTGACTGTTTCTTGCTTAGAGGGTGGCTCTTCCAGGATCTCAGCTAAAAGTGGAGATATTTACTGGAGCTCTTCCTCTTTGATGAGCCCTACCCTTTGGTGTCTGTGTCCCTGATACTATGAAACCACAGAAATCTCTGCTTAGCTATTCTTAGCATTATTGCAGGCACTTTTCTCCCAGATTTCCCCCTATACAAGATGTTATTTATCTCCTGTAAGAAAATATGGGAGATCAGACTTTCACAGTGTTTTCCTCAAACTTTTCAGTGAGCAAGTCATCAGTTAATAGTTTCAGATTTTCCGGAGTAGAAGGGGAATTTTCATTAATGGTCTTATTCACAGTAGGATAAAGATTTTACCAGATTACCATACTGATAAATCTCCAATCTCTCAGTAGGAGTTTCATTTAGTTTTTCCCCCCTCCTTTAAATCACTCACTTCACATTTTACATTTTAGGAGAATTGTCTTACTCTGCTTTATTGCAAGGACAGTTACGTTTATAGCCATTCAGAAGAGCAAGTGCATACTTGCACATATACATACACATATAAAGAAAGCTTAGCCACCTGAGGTTGAAAAACTTCATGTGTGCGCGTGTGCGTGCACGCGTATGTATTTGGGGTTACCTCGTGCTTAGCTTTTGCTCAAATTTTTTCAAAAACATTTGTTGGTACCACTGAAGCCATACCTTAGGGGTTGTTTTGTGGCTTTTTGTTCTCTTTAATATACACAATAATGGGACAGACTTCCTGTGAGTCAGAGCTCAACTGAGAAGATGTAATGTTATTTTAAATATGGAGTTTTCTGAAACCGTAACAATGAAAAAGTCATGTTTGTGAAGCTGGAGCCTTGGAAAGAGTGTAAGTGATTTGTAATGCTCTTGAGAGTGTCTGGAGAGATTTTTCAAATTTCTTTATATGTTTGGTCCCATGGGAGCGTTTCTTGAAATAGCTTTGTAGTTTCTGTGGAGGCTGTAGTCTCAACTGAAAGGCTAGTTGAAGCCATCAGATCATTGTTAGAATAAAGAGGAGAAAAGGTGGGATTATGAGGATGATAAAAATATATAAAATTAGAATATAGGGATTAGTCTATATCCTAAGATTTGATTTCAGTCACTCTTAAAAAAAAATTAACTCTTTGAGGAAGAGAAGAAAAGTAAGATTACTTTTTTAGATAGAAGAGGAAAAACTAAACTAACCTGCAAAGACATATGCAAGGAACCTTCAAACAAAATGCTACTTATGGTGCCTCCTGAATTTATGATTTTTCTCAAAAAAGAGATCTATTTCTATATCAGAAGTGCCTTAAATATCCTGAATAATAAATTCTCAGTTATTCCTGAGTGAACTAGTTATAGAATTATGGGCACTTACTTCCTGTTTACTAATTGTTCTGCAGTTGGCACTATCTTTATACTTTGAAGCCTCCTCCTTAACCAAACCTCTTCCTGCATCTTTTAAAGACACCCTTGGAAGGGTGTGAATCTGAATTGCTCTCCTCCTCCTTCCCATCTGTCCAAGTCTTAGTTGCCCACTTCCTTTGTGAAGCTTGTCCTACCCACTTCTACCCACAGTGATTTACAGATTAAAAATACTCTGTAAAATTTAGGTTATTATGGATTATGCTTTGAACATGATCTGATTAATTTCCTTTAAGTCATTTCTGCAGTGTGTTTAGTCTTTGCGGGAAGAGGCTATCTCTGGCATTTTCTTTTCCTTTTGTCCCAGAAAGCAGAGTGAAGTCCTAGATATCCAGGGTCAATATAACATAACTCTACTCTGTCTTGATTTGATGAAACTGACAGTTTTATTCCATGTCCTGTAAGAAGCCTATCACCAAGACAGGATTAAATGCGTAAGAAATATATTAGAGGAAATGCCTGTAAGAAGAAGTAGGGAAGAAACTGGGAGAGCCATTGGACCATAACGCTAGCCCAGCCCCATGGGAGGAAGAGAAGAGGGAAGGAAGAGAGGTTAGATGGAAGTGTCTTTGGATGGTTCTGCCCATCTAAGGGAAGTTTGGCCAGGTCACTGGGGTTACCTCTGAGATCCCACTTCTCACAGAAGCTGGCCTGCTATAGTGTTGTTTTTTTTTTTTAATTGTTTGAAGTATAGTTGATTTACAATATTATGTTAGTTTTAGGTGTGCAGCAAAGTTATTGGTCCTTGTTGTGCTAGTCATTAGTTGGGAGAAGCCCATGGCTGGTGCGACCTCAGTGCAGATGTAGGGGTAAATCTCAGAGCACGGCAGTTGGGACCCTTGGTGAATTATGCTCCTTGCTGTTGGAGGCCTGAGAGGTGCATTTTTATGGTCACCATACTAATATTTTAGATGAAAATGTAATGCACATAACTGCTCAACAGGCTCCCTTTCTTCTACCACTTCCTCCTTCTGTGAAGTGATTTTATTCATAAAAATTATTCAGGTTAAGCTCCTTCAGAGCAAGGCTGCTGCCTTTCTTTATTTTGTAGAGTTTCTTCATGATGTCCTTTATGTGCCATTTTTTTTAAAAGTCAAAATTCCAAGAATGCAAACTAAAAACTCTGAGTAATTTAACATAATCACACGGGAGTTTCTTGTAATAGGGACATTAAGGAAATTTTTTAGTTATTTTACATTTCCTTTTTTTTTTTTTTTTTTTTAAAAACCGAGTATATCAGTTCACTTTAAAATTGTTGCCAAGGGCTTTTTTTTTTTTTTTTTTGAAAGTGTTATATAAAAGAAACTTAATGTCTAGGAATTTTGCCAGCTATGTAAGGTAAGAAAATTGCTTTGTAAGTGGATTTTTGTGAGTACACCTGGCCTTCTGCATTTATTGTCACCAGTGTTAGGATGATTTCGTATCAGTGGATCCATTTTTAGCGGTTATGCTTACACTCTTCTTTTTATCAGCATGTAGAGCAAACTTAATAACCTTTTTGAGCCCCAGGTTTTTATTGTTGGAATAAACAGACACAATGATCCTGCCAAATTTATTTTTATATGTGTGTGTATATATATATATATATATATATATTTATGTATCCATATTTCCACATTTCTATATATATTTTAAGCAATCTCAAACTTACAGGAAAGTTGCAAGTACAGAATTTTGTTTTTCCTGTACTCTCTGAGAGTGATTTACCAACCTGATGCCACATCACTCCCAGGTACTTCAGGGTGTTTTCTACCAGCAAGAATATCCTCCCACATAAGTTTAATACAACATCCAAGTCAGGAAAGTAACCCTGATATACTGCTACCACCTAAGCTTTAATCTTCATTCAGTTTTCACTAATTGTCCAGATATTATCCTTTATAGAAAAGGGATCTAGTTCAGAATCACAGGTTTCATTCAATTGCCATGCCTTTTCTTTTTTTTAACTCCCATCTGAAATAATTTCTCACTCTTTCCTTTACTTCATTGACCGTGGTACTTTTGAAGGTTATAGGCTAGTCATTTTTTTTTGAATGCCTCTCAGTTTGATTTGTTTGATGTTTTCTTATGATTGGATTCAGGTTATACATCTTTGGCAGGAATATCACAGAAGGAATGATCTGTTCTTATTTATTCCTCTCAGGTAGCAGTCAGTTGTGGTTTTTCCCATAATTGATGACTATCACTTTGATTACATAAATCAGATATAGTTTACCAGGCTTCTCTGCTACAAAGTTACTCTTTTCCCCTCTGTCATTAATAAGTATTTTATGTGAGATAATTTGAAATTATGTAAATATCCCATTGGTCGTCAGACTTTCCATTTATTTATTAATTATCATAATCAAGTGGACTTGTGAATTCTCATTCAGTGGATTACGTTCTCTTACTGTCATTACTTGTTTTGGTGCTCAGATTGTCCCCAATTAGACAGTGGGAGGCCTTCAAGCTGGCTTCTGTGCCGTTTTGACATGCTCTGTCACTCTTAGAGCACTGCCTTTCTTTCTTGCTCAAAAAGGTGTACCTAGCTTTTATCTCTGCCCCAGTTCTACAATTAGCTATTTCTCCAAGAACCCGTTTTCTTTAGTCAAAAATGGTAAGAAACCAAGATCTGTATGCTGGATGTGTTCATTGCTATTAGAATGCTATTGCTCACAAGTTGTCTTAGTGGACAGGCATAGGAAATATATATATGTATGAATATATGTATAGACATACATATGCATGTATATGCACACAAACATACCTCCGCATCCATATTTTTATTGAGATATGGTTCACGTACCGTAAAATTCTACCCTTTGAATAAGTCCAAAATTTAGTGGTTTTTAGTGTATCCAGGAGGCAATGCAACAATTACTGCTATTTAATTTTAGAACATTTCCATCACTCCAAAAAGAAACCCTGTGTCCATTAGAGGGCACATCCCATCATCCCTGCTCTCAGCCCTTGGCGGTCATTAACCTTTCTGTTTCTTTGGATTTGCCACTGACATTGAGAAACCGAGTTCCTGTTATCCTTAAAATACTTGTCAGCATTTGATCAGCATTCCTGTATGTAACTAGTCTCCCATTGCTGCTGTCACTCTTCTCTTGCACAGATGGCTTCCTCACCACAGTCAGACTCTAACACCCAGAGTGTCACCCTGCAGGTGCTCCTCCTCATCCCGTCAACCACCAGTTGTCCGTTTTTTGGCCATCCACTTCTGCACACGCATGGCTTTGTCATCCTGGTTGGGGTGTGATGCGCAGTGCCAGGCCACCCCTCGTGCCATGTCTGTCTTGCTCTGCCGAGTGGCTTCAAGAAGGGAGTGGGAAGCTTAATGATGTTTTAAAGATGAATTTTATTATCCTCTCTGTCTTACATGAGTTTTCCCTGTGAGAGTTTGTAAAGGTTTATTAGACTTACATCGGTGTATCTGGCTTCATGGAGTGCAAAAAAAAAAGGTACAACTTATGTCTCTAAAATTAGTGAGTTGTTTGTTGCGGATTTTTTTTTTTGGTACCTATAGAAAATTGATCATTCTTAAGAAGTCAGTAAGCCTAAGAATCTGTAAGAATGTTAGTAGTGAACAGGACCCCATTCAGACAGCTTCTTGTTCATTCTCATGATGGCTCAAGTGAGATATTTGGAAGAAGGACATAATAATCCTCCTTGTTGTCAGCTTATTCCTACCATCTATTCAGTACTTCACTGTGTGTGAGACACTGTGTTTAATTCTCAAGTAAGCTTTCTGGTGGTTTCTATTATTACATCGTGTTACAGGTGAAGATATCTGCTCCCCTTTGCCACAAAAGTCCTCAAAAGGTTTGTCTATACTTGCTGTAACCAGTCTTCTTCAACTCTTACCTAAACTTATTGCAGTCAGGGTTTTACCTGTGTCACTGCACTGAAGATGGTCTGCTTGGAAAACAAAGGTATTTCATATCATAAAGTTATCATCATAGTCTTTTCTATCTCAGTTAATAATAACTCCAGTCTCCAGTTGCTCAGCTAGAAACCTGGAGCCATCCTGGACTCTTCTTCCTTTTCCTTGCACTACATGTTGCGAGAGTGGCAACTGCTGCCTGCCACCTGGAGCGGCAGTCCCAGGCCGTCCACCCACTGCATGGCTTGCAGGTGTTGGGCTCACTAGGAAAAACCCAAGTCACAGAGGCACAGGAAGGAGCCATGCTTTACTCTCATGGAAAAGAGAGAGCAAGATCTGCTTCAGCAGTGAGTCTTGGTCCCCCGTGGTGAGGAAGTCCTGGCCTGCCGCCATCGCGGGGAGATGGTCTGCACGCACCCCTCTTGTGCTGCGGAGAAGGACCACTTTCCCTCCTGGCCAAGAACACGGGTAACAGTGGGATTGGTCAGGTGCCATATGACACACACACTTAAGCAGAACAAAGAATACACAACAAGCCCAGAACAGGGAAAGATATTCCCAAACAAGGCGGTAAGCCCAGCGCAAGCTGTCAGGGCTCCTTATCTCCTCGTGAGGAAATGTCCCGGGTCTGCGGCACACTCTTACACAGCCATGCGAAGGGCGACAGGTGGTGCGTGCCTGCCTTTCAGCACACCACACGGCTAACCCATTAGGAAGTCTTCTTCACTCTGTCTTCAAAACATGCCCAGAACCTATTTCTCACCACGTCCACTGCAACCACCCTGGTCTGAACTATAATTGTTTACCTGATCTTTCTGCTTTCAGTGGCTTTCTGTATTATTTTTCGTAAAAGCCAAAGTCCTTACAGTGGTTTGTGAGGCTGTAAAGTTAATGTATTACCCTTCTCCCCACCGTGCACGCTGCCCCAGCCACGCATGCCAGGATTGCTCATGCATCAGAGCCCTTGCCCTGCCTGTTCCCCCTGCTGGGCGCAGTCTTCTCCCAGAGGTCTGCATGCCCTGCTTCTTTACCTCTCCCGACTTCTTGCGCAAGTGTTACTTCTCCGCATGGCCTGCCCTAACCACCCTACTTAAAACTGCAGTCTCCTCTTAGCCCAGGGCTCCTTAGCCTCTTTCCCTGCTCTGCTTTTGGCCACTGCACCTGTTTCTTTCAAATGTATGTTTGTATGTGTGTATTTATTTATTTGGGTGATTGTCTTTTTCCAACTAGAAAATAAGCTTTATGAGAGCAAAGATTGTTTTGTCCATTTTGTTCACTGCTTAGACCAGTCTTTCACATAGAAGACTCTCAATAAATATTTGTCTCAAAGCAATTGAAACTAGGGAAATTTATATAATTCTGATCAATGGCAGTACTGGAATTTGAAGTATTTGATATTCAAATCCACTACTAGAAAACTTTTAAGTCAATTTTTTAGCAGTCAGTGATTTTAGAGTATTTTACAATTAACAAGTTATTGTCCTGGTCACTGTAATTAGGGGCTAATTTCGTGATTTGAGCTAATCTGAGAACCTCAGAACCATACTGCTTTCATGGTAAAACACATGCTGAGATTCAAAGAAAACAGTGGTAAATGAGTGGTTCATTACTGTGGACTACCTGTACCGAATAGTAAAAATATAAGAAAACATGTCATTTATAATATTCTAAAAGCTTGGGGGGAAAAGAATATGATGAGGAATATTGGATACTGAAAGTTTATAATAAAAATACTGATTTATAACCAAATTTTAAAACTTTAAATTGTAGTGTGGGAATATATTCACATTAATTTTTCATTTACTTGATCTTTCTAATATTTTTGACCCTTCATAAAATAATTTATTATTCTAGTCAATAACAGTTTTGGTTTTATTGATTGAAAATGCTTTGTATTGATTTGCTTTTTATAGATGAATTCAGAAATAAACCATTGCAACTCAATTCTGGATATGAGTGTGTGTGTATACATGTATCTAAAAAGATACTGATCTTCAAGAAGATATGTGGAAATCAATACAGATACTGATCCAACAGGATACACACACACACACACAGAGTCGGTTCTCAGTATTCACAATTCCACATTTACAAATTCACCCACTTGCTAAGATTTACTTTTAACGCCAAAATCAGCGCTCCTGGTTCTTTTGTGGTCATTCACTGATGTGCCTATATGCGCCGTGTGGAAAAATTAGAGTCACCTGACGCACACATTGCAAATTCAGGTGAAACCAGGTAATGCTTTGCCCTCTTGTTTCAGTTCTCATACTATACACAAGTGTCCTTTTTTGCAGTACAGTTGGTGCCGGGTCCTTGTGCGTTGGGTGGTTTTGGTGTTGGTGATGTTGCTGTGAAAAAAGTCCCCCGAGCATTGTCTAGTGCTGTCTGGTGTTGCTAAGACCGGCAGGCTGCAGTGCGCCTTACGGAGCAGGCATGTGTGTCAGATTCACTTCGTTCAGGCATGAGTGACAGTGCCATTCACCATCAGTTCAGTACTCATGCGTCAACCATAGATATTTTTTAAAGTGTCTTTAAACAGCAGCACATGTAACACCAGGTAATATATTGATCAGTTGTGCAAACTGTTGTGATCAGGGGCTTGCAGAAGCCTAGCACGCTCTGTCCCCTAGGGGACAATGATTGAGTATCTGCTGATTCGGTGTTTGTAGAAACTTCATTAAACATAACTACTGTAAGTTATGAGAATCTAACGTACATATATACAGTTTTCTTCAAGAAGAGTAATTTTCATTGTCTATTTCACTATTTTAATCATTATATTAAACTCCAGTGAAGCCTTGATGTGTGTCTTTCATTATATTTATATTTAAGATGTCACCCAAACTGAATTCTTAACACAAACCATTTAATGGACTATTACTAATTAATTTTTTAAAAACTTTAAACTTCTTAAATTATGAAATATATCATACATTCAAATGAGTAAACATAATTTGTATTTATGATTTTAAAAAATCAGTCATAGAAATAACATCCCTGTACATACAACTTAGGAAATATATTATTACCAGTATCTTTGAATACGCCCAGATACTCTTCTCAGATTCAGTGTTCCTGCTCTCCTAAGCATTGTGATTATCATTCCTCTGCATTCTTTAAATAAAGCCATCTCTCTGATTTGTTGATATGTATTTATTGACTACATAGCAAAAAGAAAAATGTATGTTTTAGCATTAGATCTTATTGTTGTTCACCTGAACTCTGCCACATATATCAGCAGTGAGGCTATATAGTGACAGAAGCTAAGACCTTGAGCTCTGGAGCTGGGTATTACTTTGAAGACTGGAGCTGCCTGAGTTTGAATTCTGGCCTGCACCTTACTAACTTGGTGACCTGGAACAAATTATTTACTTTCTCTGTGCCTCAGTTTCTTCCTCTGTAAAAATGGGAATATTAAGAGTACTTACCTCAAAGAGTTGTTGTAAGGATTAAATAAATTAATATATATGTAAATACCTAGAACAAGGGTAACAATTATTAATAAATAAACACTATTGGCCAATAAACAATTAGAAAAATTAATCCCACAGAATTATTTGAAAAGGTACTTGTATTCTTAAGTGCCATATTAAATAATCTTTTATTTAAACGTTACCCTAGTTTCTTTTACACAGCCATGTGTTTTAATGATTGTTGTCACCCTGTGACCTCTTTTCATTTAGCTTATGGTGGCATTTCTTAAAAAGAAATGCCTTAGTATCTCTGTCTCTCAGATTGTGTGAGAATAGATCTCTTTTTAGTTTGTAGATGAATTTATTACACATATTTTATATTTTGTTGTTTTTCCCTAGCATACTCACTTAAGGGCTACTGCTGCCAAGAGCAATTTGTTTGTTTGTTTTGACCTCATGTTGGCAGAAGTTCATTGTAGTGACAGATGAAACAGTTTGTCTAATGGCAAATTGCTTTACATAAATGTCAAGCTCCCGTTAATGTGAGGAGATCTGAGTTAGTCTCTCCTGTTTTCAGTATTGTTCCTAGATCTGTATTAAAAAGTGAGACAAATCAATATTTAGGTTAGAGTTTGGAGAAACACTTAACATATTGTGGTTAAAACTGGTGAACGTAACTACTGTCTACTGGTAGTAAGTCACCATATAGATCAGTACTTTAGCTTTATGGAGAAGCTAAGTGGGAATCTGTTTTAGAAGTTTAATCCCCTCTTGCATGCCCACGTAGCAGCCTCTCTATCTTGTTAGAGAACATCGTCTGATTTTCTTTTCATTCTTCCTGTGAGTCTGAGCTTCCTTCATCTTTATCTAAGTGCGATTGTCTGATAAAATAGTGCTATATGTTGCCCGTTCTTGGGACAAAAGAGGAATACCATTCTGTGTTTCCTGTACCAATCTGATAAAGATTTGCCTGTGAGAGTGTTTCAGGAGAAAGAAGATTGTAGATAAATCTTTGGACAATCTAGCTGTAAGACTAAAAACTTTTCATAACGATTTTAAGGTCATTCAAGAGCAGTTAGTGGTTACTGTGTTTTGGGATGGTAAAGAAAGCCCCGCTGTGGAAGATTATTTTCAAAGTTAGCATCTCTATCAGTGTAAAACAATTATTCACAAGGCAAAAAAAGTCATGTTTTCCATATTCATTTTAATAAGGAGAATTTACATTATATATAAATGTTAGCACTAACAAGATTAAGCTTTAACAACTATCTATGTTTTCACGTCTGAGTTTTAGCCTGTAGTCATATGTTAGTAAACATTTTACATAAAGAAATTAAAAGTTCTCCTTCCCTAAACCCAGAAGTTATGGTTTGAAAAATATTAAGCTGACCTTGATCAGACTGTCACTTCTTTTGAGGGTATGGAGTCTTATTATCTATTTCTCTTGAACCCCTAGCAAATCAGAAGATAGGCCTTTCTCTCTTCCATGGACCCAAACACATAAATATCTAAAGTGAATAATTTTGCACACAGTTGGTCTAAGTGAATGTCTTAGTCTATTCAGGCTATGATTACAAAAATACCATTCACTGAGTAGCTTAAACCACAAAACATTTATTTACTCACAGTTCTTGAGGCTGGGGAGTCCAAGATCAAAGTGCCGGCGGATTTGGTATCTGGTGAGTGGTCACCTCCTGGTTCATAGATGGCCATCTTCTCACTGTGTCCTCGCGTGGCAGAAGTGGCAAGGGAGCTCTCTTGGGTCTTCTTTATGAGGACTGATACGATTCACAAGAGCTCTGCTTTCATGACCTAATCGCCTCCCAATGGCCCCACCTTGAAATAACCATCACATTGGGGAGCAAAACATACGCATTTGGGGGGAACACAGTCTATAGCAGTGATATGATAAATATATAAAGGGTTCAAGCTCTATATTTGAAACAGTTTGGATTGAAATCCTGGCTCTAGCTACATGACCTTGTCCAAGTTAATTACCCTCTCCAATAATCATTTTTCTTATCTCATAGGCTTTGTGGGGATTAATCGAAAACAGAAAAAGCACTTAGCACAGTGTCTGGCACGTAATACAGTGGTAAAGCCCTCTCATGCCATTGTACATGCCCTTTCTCTGCAGCATGCCTGAAGAATCTCTAATTCTTCCTTCAAGAATGTGAGGCCAAGCTTGCAGCAATTCTGGTCATGTCCTCTTCTTTAAGGTTAAGACAGCATGACCTTGTCTGAAATGCCTTTCTTGCCTTTAGCTCTACTCCTTGCAGTATGGTTACCCACCCTTTCCCTCTGAGCTTCCGTATATCCATCAGCAGCTCTGTAACCGTGCACTTTTTCATTATATATGCTGAACTCTTCTACAAGACTCTAAGCTGAGGAGCATAGACTATATATTTTCATCTTTGTATCTATCTCACCCAGCACAATGTTTGATACATAATAGGTGGTTAGTAAATAGTGCCTTGCTGAATGACTATGTAAAGTACTCTTGGGGCCCCAGCCAGAAGAGTAGTCTATAGTCCAGAGCTGAGAGAAGAGACATAGTGAACACGCAGATTTTTTTCCCCCAAACTGTCAGGAAAATTTTTCAAATACATGGAAAAGCTCAAAGAATTGTGCAGTGACCATCCATAAACCTGTCACCCAAATTCTATAATTAAAATTTTGTTACCTTTTTAATAATTACATATCTACCCCTACACCTACCCCTCTATTCAATTAATTAATCCATTTTAATACTTTAAGGCATTTTAAATTAATTTGCAGACCCCAGGATCTCCCACCACACAACTAGTTATGTTAGAACCCAGCCCCACCCACCAGCAGCTGGCAGCCTCCACATGAGGAAGTCCTGGCAGCCAACCAGGTCAGGGGCCAGTCCTGACTACCAGCACACCCTGCCATGACAGAAAGGTCCACACCGTCCACATAAGGGGTGCCCCTAAAGCATAAAGCTTCAGTGACCAGTACGCAGTATGCTGCTGTGCCCCATAAGACATCTCCTGTCTAAAGCCACTTCTCCAACTTCTCCAATATTGGGAAACATAACTGATTTGCATAATACATAGGAATAAACACAGAGAATTAAGCAAAATGAGGAGACAGAGGAATATGTTTCAAACAAAGGAACAATATAAAAACCTTAGAAAAAGTACTAAACCAAGAGGAAGTAATCAATCTGCTCAGTAAAGAGTTCAAGGTAATGATCATAGGGATGTTCAATGAACTTAGGAGAAGGATGAACACAGTGAGAATTTTAACAGAGTTAGACGATATAAAGAAGAACCAAACAGCTAAAGAATATAATAACCAAAATAAAAAATCTACTAGGAGAATCAATAGTAGATCACATGATACAGAGGAACAGATGAGTGAACTGGAAGACAGAGTAGGGAAATAACCTAAGCTGAATAGAAAAAAGAGAATTAAAAATAATAAGGATCATTTAAGAGACACATGGGACAATGTTAAGCATATTAACATTCATCTTATAGGGGTCTCAGAAAGAGGAGAGAGAGAAAAGGAAAGGGAATTTATTTGAGGACGTAACAGCTGAAAGTGTCCCTAACCTGTGAAAGGAAGTAGACACCCAGGCCCAGGAAGCACAGAGAGTCCCAAACAAGATGGACCCAAAGCAGTCTACATTAAGATACATTATAGTTAAAATGTCAAAAACTAGAAACAGAGAATCTTAAAAGCAGCAAGAGAAGAGCAACTAGTTCTGTATCAGGGAACTCACACAAGACTGTCAGCTGACTTTTCAGCAGAAACTTCAGGCCAGAAGGAAGTGGCACGATATAGTTGTAGTGATGAAAGGATAAAACTTACAGTGAATACTCTACCCAGCAAGGTTCTCATTCAGATTTGAAAGACAAATAGTTCTACAGACAAGCAAAAGCTGAAAAGAAAAAATTCAGCACCACTAAACACTAAACCAGCTGTACAGGAAATGTTAAAGGGAACTTTCTAACCAGAAAAGAACAGACCATAAATATAAATATAAAAATTACAGAAGGAAAAATCTCACTGGTAAAGGCAAACATACAGTAAAAATAGTAGATCAACCAGTTATAAAGCTAGCACAAAAGTTAAGAGGAAAAAAACAGTAAAGTCATCTATAGCCACAGTAAGTAGTTAAGGAATACACAAAGTAAAAAAAAAAAAAATATATATATATATATATATATATATATATGTATGTATGTATGTGTATATATATGTATAAATAAAATGTCAAAAACATTAAACATTGGGGACAGAGGAGTAAAAATGCAAAGTGGTTAGAATGCATTCCCACATAAGTGATCATCAACCTATACTTATATATATACATACACGTTGTTATGTATGAATCTCATGGTAACCACAAACCAGAAATCTATAATAGATACAGATGCAAGAAAAGGAAAAGTAATCAAAACATAACAGTAAAAATCAGTAAGGGAGAAAGCAAAAGAAGGAAAAAAAAGAACAAAAATGAACTACAAAATGACCAGAAAACAGTTAACAAAATAGTGATAAGTACACATTAATCAATAACTACATTAAATGTAAGTAGACTAAATGTTCCAGTCAAAAGACATAGAGTGGTGGAATGGGTTAAAAAACTAAGATTCTCATATATGCTTCCTACAAGAGACTAACTTGTTATCTAAAGAAACAGAATGAAAGTGAAAGGATGGAAAAAGATATTTCATGCAAATAGAAATGAAAAGAAAACTGGGGTAGCAATGCTTAGACAAAATATATTTTAAAACAAAGGCTGTAACAAGGGACAAAGAAGGACATTACGTAGTGATAAAAGGATTGCTCCAAGAAGAATATATGACAATTATAAATATGTATGTACCCAACATAGGAACACCTAAATACCCAAAGCAACTGTTAACAGAGAAACATAAATGGACAAATTGACAGTAACACAAAAGTAGTAGTCAACTTTACCACCCTGCTTACATCAAAGGACAGATCATCCAGGTAGAACAGAAAGAAAACACATTAAATGACACAATAGAACAGATGGACTTAATAGGTGTATATATATATATATATAGAGAGAGAGAGAGAGAGAACATTCTATCTAAAAGTAGCAGTATACATTCTTTTCAAGTGCAGATGGAACATTACCCAGGATAGATTACATACTAGGTCACAAAATAAGTCTCAGTAAATTTAAGATTAAAATCAATTCAAGTATCTTTTCTGACCACAATGACATGAGACTAGAAATTAGCTACAAGATATAAACTACAAAAAACACAAACACATGGAGGATAAACAATATGCTATTAAACAACCAGTGGGTACTAAAGAAATCAGAGAGGAAATTTTAAAATACCTCGAGACAAATGAAAATGAAAACACAATGATCCAAAATCTGTGGGACACAAAAAGCAGTTCTAGGAGGGAAGTCTATCGCTATACAAGCTATCTCAGGAAGACAAGAAAAATCTCAAACAATCTAAACCTAAATAACTAGAAGAGGAACAAACAAAACCTCAAGTTAGTAGAGGGAAAGAAATCATAAAGATGAGAGCAGAAATGAATAAACACACAAAAAATAGAAAAGATCACTGAAACCAAACTCCTAAGAAAACATAGGCAGTATGCTCTTTGACATCAGTCTTAGGAATCTTTTTGGACATGTCTCTTTAGGCAAAGGAAACAAAAGCAAAAATAAATGGGACGACATCAAACTAAAAAGCTTTTTGCACAGTGGAGGAAATTATCGACAAAATAGAAAAGGCAATCTACTTAATGGGAAAAGATAATTGCAAATGATATATCTGATAATGGGTTGATATGCAAAATATATGAAGAACTAACACAGCTCAACATCAAGAAAACAACCCAACTGAAAAATGAGCAGAGGACCTGAATAGACATTTTTCTAAAGACATACAGATAGCCAGTGCACACATGAAAAAATGGATGATATCACTAATCATCAAGGAAAAGTAAATCAAAACCATAATGAGCTACAATCCCACACCTGTCAAAATGGCTGTTATCAAAAAGGTAACAAATAACAAGTCCTTCCAGCCAGCCAGGGGCACCCAATATGTGGTTCAAACCACTCACTCCCCAGGGAGAATCTCTGCCCATGAAATCTCCCCTTTCCTCTCTCTGAGTCTCCTTCCAAGGGCACAGGCCCCATCGCGATCATGTCTCTTTCCTTCCTACTTGGTTCTTTGTGGATCTTTCTTACAATCTTGGTTGTACAGGAGTCTTTCTGCCAGTTTCCAGTTAGTTTTCACTGAGAATTGTTTTACATGTAGGTGTGTTTTTCATGTGTTCATGGGAGGAGGTGAGTTTTGCATCCTACTTCTTCACTGTCTTCACCTCCTCTCCACTTGGCCACGTTCTTACTGGCCGCTCATAGATATTTCTTTGTAAAATGTCTTTTCCAGTCTTCTGTCCATTTTGCAGTTGGGTTGTCTGACATTGAGTTGTAGGAGTACTTTGTATATTCCGATTCAAGACTTTGCTTAGATACATTTGCAAATATTTTCCCAGTCTGCGGTTCACCTATTTATTTTCTTAATGGTGTCTTTTTATCAGTGGAGGTTTTAAAATTTTGATGATTTCTATAGTATTAGTTAATTTTTTTTTTAATTTAGTACTTCTGTGGCTGTGGCTGAGAAGCCTGTGCCTTTGCCAAGTTGTAAAGATATTCTTTGTTTCCACTGAGTAACTTTATAGTTTTAGTTCTATGTTTAGGACTATGATACATCTAGAATTAATTTTTGCATGTGAAGTGAGGTAGGAATAAAAGTTCATTTATTTCCCTCACATGGATATCGAATTGAGCACATTTGTTGAAACAATATTTATAATTTACATTTTTACATACATAAACAGTTTTCCTTCTCATTGTATTACTTGGTAACTTTGTTGAGATTAAATGACTATATAAGTCTGACTCTACTTCTAGACTTTTTATTCTGTTCTATTATTTGTCTATACTTGTATCCGTTTTACATTGTTAGATATACTTTTACATTAAGTGTTCAAAAGGCTTCTCTTCTGTTGCTTTCTCTTTTTTAGCATTTCCACTCTTGCTTTTTAGTTGTTATGGTCACCTTAGTTTGTTCTCTGAGTCTTCAAACCAATAAGTCTGCAATTTTATATTCAAGTTTTAGCCATCCAATGTGGTACCACTGGTGCATGATGTTCAGCCAAAGCCACAAAGAGAGAATTTTACTCAGTGTCATTCTCTTCTTCCCAAGTTTATTCTCCCCTCCAGTTTCTGCCTGCTTTTTGTTCAGTGCCTTCAAGAAGTTGTTTTATGTATTTTTCTAGATGTAGTTTGAATTTGTTACCAGAGGGAAGGTTGGTCTAGTAGAAATTACTCCTCCATTATAGAAGTGGTACTCAGGTGGTTTATGAAAGTCCGTCTGAGTGGGCATCTGGCCAGAGAAGCAGTTAAAGTGAGGAGTGGGGAGAGAAACGGTAAGTTTTGAGTAGAGGGAAATAATTTGGTTCAACTCAGAGAAAGCTTAGACTAAAGCCAAACAGTGCTTGGAAGAACTCCAGGGGAAAGAAGTTGCTAGAACACTGTGTTTTTTCAAACTGAGAATCATAAAATCAATTCAATAGGTGGCCTCTGAAAAGTCATTTTTGCTGCTAACCTAATTTGAAACCATAACACAGCTAGAAAGTAAGATCAGTACATTACTGACTTGCCCTTTTATCCTCAGCTCTCCAGTTAGAGAATAGTTTGTGGGGTCCCTAAATTCATACCTTCTCTGTCTGGTGTGTTGTGGGCCTTCATTTTATATTGGACTTTTCTTATCACACAAATGAGTGTATAAATAAGCACAGTTCTCAATAAATGAAAAATATATTTATATAAAGATGGGTCAAACCTTTGTGAGTTATATCAGGGTCAGTGAAGCATGAATGACTTTAGAGATGCAGTTTTAAGGAATCCTCAACTTCAGCATCTTTCATGGGGATGGGAAGCCTTGAAAGTGTATTTATCTCTCATGTAACGTGGTCTCTTATCAGCAAATCCCAGAGTCCTTGTTCATGGAAAAGAAAGTGGCAGAGCACCATCAGGTGTAGTGTCAGAACCTTTCCCCTCTTTCTTTGTTTTTTGTTCCTTTTCTCTCTGTAACCCTTCTTCCAGCCCCTAACACACACACACACACACACACACACACACACACACACACACACACACACACGAGCTCTGGATAAAAATACAAACAAGGAATCAGAAATATAATTATTTAAATCAAAGAAAATTAAATAAGTAAAAGGATGCTAATCCATCTTTCAATTTTTAAAATTAGGCTGAGCTTTAGAAACGGGTGGTAATGAAGAAAAACTTCTTTCAGATTCATTAGGTAATGATTCCATGATCTAATTTTTCTCTCATTAGAAAAGAGTGTGATAATATCAGCATTAGCAGAGGAAAGTTAAAAGAGAGCAGTCATACTTCAAAAGACACCTAAGAGAATGAAGAGGCAGGCCACACCCTGGGAGAGAGTGCTGGCAATGCGCATGTCAGGGTGGCCTTGTCAACAGAATGTGTAAAGAACTCCCAAGCATCAACAGTAGTAAGGTGTATAAAACCCAGTTAAACAAATGAGCAAGAACTTGAAGAGAAAGTCACAAAAGAATATGTATCAGTTGCCTTAAAGCACATGATAATATGCTCTATGTCATTAGCCAGCCAAGAAATGTAAGTCAAAATCACAGAATTAATCAAAAGAAAAATACTGGCAAAATCAAGTATTGACAAGGATGTGAAGCAATGAGTACTCGTACTTTTGCTGGTGAGGGTACAATAATTGTAAAACCACTTTGCAAAGTATTTCGGCAATTTCTTATAAAGTTAAACATACACTTATCATTTGAATTACAAACCTCCAACTCTAGGTATTTAACCAAGGAAGATGAGAGCCTATATCCACAGAAAGCCTTGTGTGCTTACATAACAACCTGATTCATACTAACCACAAAGAGGGAAAAAAACCCCAAATATTCAATTAGGAGAATGGATAGACCATTTGTGGTATGTTTATTCAAAGGAGTACTACTCAGCGACTAAAAGGAATGGACTGCCAATGCATGCAACAACGTGAAAGAATCTCAGAAACATTACGGTGTGTGAAATAGGCCAGACACAAGAGAGAATACATATATTATATGACCCCATTTATATGAAATTCTTTAAAAATGCAAAGCTAATAATAGATTGTGAAAAGAAAAAAAAAAATAAACAGATCACTAGCATCCTGAGGTGGAGGTGGTTTGACTGCAAAGAGGCATGAGAAACATTCTGAAATGATGAAAATATTCTATAATGATGAAGTTACATAAATAACCCAACTGAAGGAATTGTGCAGTTAAAATGTAAGCTGTATTTGAAGAAAGGGTTTTTTTTTAACATTAAAAAAAAAGTTCAAGTCCCTGTACGCTACCTTGGCTGTAGCAGATACCACACTTGCCCTCCTATTGTCACCCTTCCTGGCTATCATTGATAACCATTGTCTTGGTCAGAAATAATGTTTATACTCACAAAATCATAGTGCATTGTACTAAGTACGTTAAATGGAGATCCTCTCACTAAAATGAAGCACGACAGATAGATGGGGTACATGGAATGGGATACATGTCCAGGATTCAGCAGTGCAGTTGGGGTGTTTGTCTCTTAAAAAATAAATGTGGGAGTATATGAATGATCTTTGTTCATTCTAAATTAGGGGTCAGTAAACTATGGCCCCATGCTATCTGCTTTTGTAATACCCATGAGTCACAAATGGTTTTTATGTTGTGAGTGGTTGTTTAAGAAAAGAAAAATAATATGCAGCAGATATGTTTAAGTATCCCTCAAAGCCTAAAATATTTACTATTTGGACTTTCACAGCGAAAGCTGACTAATTCCTGTTTTTTACTCTTTGATCAGCACAGTCCACCTACTGTAACTGGTTCCGCCTCTTGAAAACTTGAACAGGGTGTCTTTTTTTAAAAAAATTATAATCTGAGCAGTTTGAAGTTCTAGTTAGTGTATGTTAAGCATATAACCTTACTTCCTTTGCTGTAGAGACTAAAGTGAGTATTAAGTTGAACAGTGTAATGGCTGCTTCTCAAGGAGAACTGTTTCCTGTGAACGGGCCTCTTTGGCACTGTACTAGCAGGCCTGGTTAGACTGATGCTAAAGATGGTGAATAGCCAGAACACCTGTGGCAGTGGGTGTATATGTGGCCTGAGGCTCTCTCTCAGCCATTCAGAAAAAAAAAAAAAAATTCAGAGCCATACTGAATATTTCTGGTTGGCCCCAGTGGTATAGATGGGAGGAGTCGTTTTTACACTTCAGCCTTGGGAAAATGGGAGAGTAGTTTAGAAGATGGTTGAGAACATATAGAGACTACCGAGGGTGATTTTTTGGGTCATTTGTCACACCACTTTGCTAGCATTAAGGTCTCCCTCCACATAGTGCATTAGAACACCCACGTCAGTGGTAGAACCTTCCTACCCTCTTCCACCTTTTGCTCCTGTCTCCCACAGACTTGTTTGACTGACCACAAACCATAACGGATCTTTAAAAGTTAATTGAGGTGCTCTGAGCATCTCTCTATTCCAAACTCTAACGGTGAACCTGGGGAAGATGGGACATCTAGAATTGCCTTAGGAAATGTGCCGCCGTTTTGAGGGATCCCGCTGTGCTAATGGCTCACACATTCAAGTTGAGGGCTCAGTGAAATTGTGGTGGACAGCCCAGAGACAAAAATGAGCAGCAGCTCGATGTGAGCTAGCACTTAAGTTAAAATCTGTGACTGTTTCTGATATTTCTTTCTCTTCACCTTTTCTCTAGGCCTACTCTGTCTATGATGAAGACATTGGGTACTGTCAAGGACAGTCTTTCCTTGCTGCTGTGTTGCTGCTGCACGTAAGTAGTTTTCCGTGTAATAAATGGCATGGTGCTGCCAAGTTTATTTTGTCTTTTGCTTGGCTTTTGTTCTCCCTTTTTCATTCTCCATTTACCTGATGGAGATTGCACATGACATATCTTTTTAGAAATGTACTTTTGGTGATGAAGTAAGAGATCTGATGTCAAAATCAGGACAGTTTCTCAATAGAATTAATTTTGCTGGCTACAAGGGAATAAATTGCTTTTCTGTAGTTATTTTTAACGAGAACCTTCTAGAACTAAAGAAGTCAATGTAACTGGCCAAATATGAATAGGACCAGCACCATTATGAAGGAATGTGACAAGACAGTCTTTTATCTTTTCTGTGGTTTATTTTTGTATTCTCTTTTGCCTCTCCGTCAGCTTCATTTAATGGGACATTTATTGAGAATCAGTTGTCAGTACTGGTCTAGGAAGTGGGATTACAAATATGAATAATTTATCGTTTGTGTTCTCAGAGGCCTTATGGGCGAGGATGGGGCACAGATAATGTAGGCACGTATTTATTGTATTTATTCTTTTTATGTATCTGTGTTGATTTTTCTGATGGTCACTATAGAGGAACTTACACTGTGCTAAGTGACAGTGACAGAGTGAGAGAATAGAGAGGAGAATTACCCGACCCAGCTCTGCTAGAACTACCATGAGAGACTTTCTGGAGGAGGTGGTAGCTTTGCCAAGACATAAATAATTGAGGTTGGGGAGGCGAGGGGGGAAAGAGGGAGCACAGATTGCTAGACAAAAGGGACAACATGAGCAAGTGTGTGGAAACCCAAAGGGCACAGCATATAAAGGGAACACTATGAAATGACAGTTTCTATTCAGTTGCTATAGAAATTGTGTGCAGAAAGAGTTATGAGGTAAAAATGGTCAGATGGGCAGGGACCAAGTTATGAAAACTTTTTAATAATGTCAAGCAATGTGGGCTTTATTCTAAATCTAATGGTGAGCCGTTGATCAGTTCGAAGTAAAGGAATGACAGTCAAATGTTCATTTCAGATAAATTCTTATCACACCCGTGTAGAGAGTGGAACTGAAGGGAGCAAGCAGTAGCAAGAGAGACCAGTTAGGAAATATCGGTCTAAATGAGGAATATTGAGACCCAGAGAAAAAGAAACAATTAAAATCATGCAGCAGGCAAAATTGGTGGGTTTCATGGGTGGACTGACAAAGAAAAAGTCAAAGGTAGCAGGCCTAGTTCTCTAGCTTTGTTGACTGGGTAAATTATGGTATTTTGAGCTGAGACAGAAAACATGTCCATTGAGACTGAACGGAGAAAAACCCTTTGGGAGTTGATGCATTTTGTTTTGAATTTTTTTTGTTCGGAGTATTTTTTGGGGTATCTGGGTAAAGCTATTCAGCAATCAACTGTATACTGGAGACTAATGTGGGGGAGAAATCAAAGCTGAAATCGTGAGAGTGGATTAGACCATGTAAGAAGAATAAATAGAAGAGGAAGACTAGGATAGAGCCCAGGAATGCCGAGTATTTGAAGGGCTGATGAGGAAGAAGAATCCTTGAAGACTTTCTGGATTTTCAGTTAGACAAGAAGCATTGTATAATGTCAGATGCAGCAGAGGGGTCCAGCAAGTTTAAAACAAAAGCATTTCTTTTAGGTTTGCGTTCTGGAAATGAAGAACAATTATCATAGATTCATGGTCCTAATTCTGATGATATGATTCTAGTGATAATACTGATATATGGTGGTTCTATTGTGATTATTCACTTTGTTTAACTTCGAGTTTCATGTCTTTCTCTGTGGCGTTATCATCTGTTTATGGTCTTTCTGATCTCCTAAGCTGTCCTCCTTTCTTCGTCATCCCCATGGCCCATCTTCTTGGGTTCCCTGTGATAATCAAGCACTTCATGGCCGCAAATTCTTGGGGCTTTTTTCTACTACTAAACCCATCTAGTATCTGGAATAGTCAGGTTCCTACCACAAGGAGCTGGAGACTGTGAACAATGACATGGATGTATTCACCAAAGCTCAAAGCCATTGTTCTTCTAAAAGGAGTTTTTATAATCGCTTCAATAAGAAGCTCATGTTCAAGCCTTGGGTGGTGAAGCTCTGTCTTCCACAGAGTAATCTTTGAATATATCACAGTTTAGCATTTTAGGACTGCAGCCCTGTTCCACACATTATGATATATTGTCTAAGTTTCAATGAGAAGGATATCTCTCCAGGAAATCTGTCTTCATACTTAACAGAAGTTTAGTTAATCGTAAGTTTGTGTTTATTTGGACACACTTCCTCCCTGAAAAAAAGAGAGACAGTGATTCAAATAACTAGAAAACTCAAATAACCCAGTTTTGTTTTGTTTTGTTTTTTTACATTATCTACTTTCCTATTATAAGGGTTATGGAAAGTCAACCATAGTAAACTTTACTCAACAAAGTTGCTTCCAAAGTATGTCACAAGATGAACAGAAATTCAGTCTAGTCTCTTACACCTTCTGCATTAATAGAATTATGCAGTTGTTGCCATGCTTGTACCTGACTTGTAAAAATAACTGGAAATATAGATGCCTTCAGAATCCTGGAGGAAGGATGGACTGATAGTCAGCATCATGTTAACGAAAAACATACTATATTGTGATTCTTAATTGAAAGTATGGCAATAATTCTGTTAAACAGCATATTTCATTTACTAACCAACCCATCCATTAACCAATTTGAATAAGATAACTGTAATTTTTTCTTTTTCATATTTTATTTTCGTCTCCATGGTTTAAACAAATAGAAGAATACAGTCTAGTTTAAACAATTTATCAAATGCACTGAGGTTCCAGGGAGATACGTTGTTAGGGTCGTACTGACTAATTTTTTATCAGTTACATAAGCTGTTGCTTCTTTTTGCTGCCAGACGTCCTTTGGCAGCTCCATATTAATCATTGTCAGAACCTGCTTCTTTTGGGGATGCTCGCCCATGGTCATTTATATTTCACAGTCACTGCCTAAGAGGAAGGAAAGACCAAAAACGAAAGTAGGTTCAAAAACAAAAATTTAGCATTTTTAAGTTTTTCCATGTCTAAATAGTTTTAAGCAATAAGTATCTTCTCCTAGTGCTTGGAAATTTCCAAATGCTTTCATAATAGCTTTGTAATTTGCAGCAGTTTAAGCAGTGGAAGAATTCAGTGTTTATCACACAGCTGCTATAGTTATAAGTATTGATGGAATTACAAGAAATTTATCATTTACAGGTGGAAAAAAATGTTACAGAACAGATTGCTTATAACCATTATAGTGTTTATCTGCCTTTGAAGTTAAATATGTAATAATTACCAGTAATATATCATCATTATATTATTAGCCTGTGCTTAGTTGGAAGTATAATAAATAATGTCCTTTATATATTTCACTCTAAAAAGTCATATAAAATATTTTAGGTAATTTTTAACCCAATATATTTCTCTCACATATTTATTGTCAAGCAGCTTTATGAGTTTTTTAATTGAACATACACTTTTCTAGACTTGCAGAAGATTATGCTCCTTTTTAAGGTTAAATCACTACATGTGCACTATCACCTTGTATGGAAGCTTTCCAACTGCAAAAAATTATTTTTGGATAACAGAGAATGTCTAAAAGTATTTAATTTTTTCAAAAACTGTGACTAGGCAGAACTCCTTTGGAAACTAGTTTGGCTTTATCTGATGAAGATATGCATACCAGGCAGTTTCAGTCCTAAATATGTACTAAATATATACTGTAGTCAAATTTATGAACAGGTTCACTGAAATGATCTATTAAAATAGTTTAAGAATCGGTGTTTGTAATAGTCAGACATCTCAAATGCCCACTTTTATAATGTCTAATATTAGAATTGTAATTAGACATTAAAATGGATAAATTGTGTTATATTCATATTGTGGAACACTATAAGCAATGTAAGGAATGTTTTATACTACAGAGTTTAATGGCAATGAATCACATAAATATAAGGTTTTAGTAGGAAAGCAAATTATGTATATCATTTGGTATGATTCCATTTAGTATAAAGTTCAGTAACAGACAAAACTAAACTCTATTTTTAGGATGCTACATAGATGGAAAAAATATAAAAAACACCAATGCAGTGATTACTGTTAAAGTCAGGCCAGTGATTTCTCTGAGGAGAAACTGGGAGTCATGACTCAAAGGGGACATATAGGGAAGCTTCAGGAGTATTAACGATGTTCTGGTTCTAAAGCTGTTTTTATTTCATCATCATTTATTCATTAAAGTATAAATTTAACTTTTATATATTTTTCTGTATGTCATATTTCAAAATAAAATAAGATTTAAAAATTACAAATCTTTTAGTGCTCCTCCCAAAAAAGACAAGTTTAAGATAAGATTTAACCAGGGGACTTAAGAAATATGAAGCAGATCTACTTTTTTCGTTTTCCTGAAAATAAAGATTCCGTGGAGTCCAGAGTAACAAAATAGAGGCTTCCTAGTGTCTCTATGTATTGATAAATAAAGGTATTTTTACCATTACATTATTTGGGAGTTTTCTGCTACATGTGACATGACCATAACTTAAAGTAGCTTAAATTAAAAAGGAACTATATTGGCTCGCATAATTGGGAAGTCCAGAGCATAGATAATTTTGATGTGGTTGAATTCCAGAGTTCATATTTTGTAGTCAGGAATCTCTGTCTCCGCATCTGTTTTAAATTTTCTTGCCTTAGTTTTATGGGCAGGCCACAGAGTAGGCAGCCTGGCTGTGGGCTCGCCCAGCTGTGTATCCTTTCAGCTTTGAAACTTCATTTAGAAGGGACCATCTTTTGCTATAGCTCCTGCATTTAAAAACAAACAAACAAGCAAACAAACAAGCAAACAAACAAACAAGCAAACAAACCCTGAAGGGCTGTGACTGGCCTGCTTTAGGAAACTGCCATCCTTGAATCAATTACTGAAGCCAGGAAGGTGGGGTACTCTGATTGGCCCAGCCCAGGTCTTGAGTCCACCTCTGTATTCAGTGAATGAGTCAGTTCCTCCTGAACAATGGAATGATTTTCCTACAAGAAAGGAGATTTTTGATATCAGATGATAAAGGGATAGGACGATAGATACATCACATTATCTTACAGTGATTCTTTACTCCAAGAGTTTTAACATATTTTTAATATGTCCTTCCATATTCCTATTCCTAGTCACCTTTTCCTTATAAACCCAAGAGATTTTCCTGTTCTGTGTTAATTCTTGCATCAGTGCTTTGGAGCCATTTCCTAGCATCTTCTCCCTGTGTCCTCTAAATATGCTCAAGACATTTTACTTTTAAAAAAAATTCTCTTTTGATCCTCCCATTTAGCTATCTCAGGTTTCTCTGCCCTTTCAAAGTTGAACTCCTTCAAAGGATAGTAAAAAGCACAACTGTGAATCTGAACTATGATTTAATGTCTTTCAAATTATATGACCTTGGGCAAGTTTCCTAAGCTTCAGTTTTTTTCCACTTATAAACTGGAAATAATATTATCATCCTTCTAGAGTTTTTATGAATACTGAATATCTTATGAGTGTAAGAGTAAAGAGTCTTATTTTGTATCTTGTACCAAAAGAGTGCAGCCATGGGATTAAATCCAGACTTTGCTTAATAGATGTGTAGTTATTGACAAAACACTTAACTTCTTTGAACTTCGCTGGTCTAACATTGAAAATGTAAAAATAAAACCTCCTTTACAGAATTTTTGTAAGGATCAAATGGGGTCATGAATGAATGCCTCTAATAATGGTAGCTGCTGCTGGTTTTTTCTAAAATTAATGATTATTTGCCCAGCCAATTTTCTTTTGGACCCTGGTCCCACCAGCTTATATTGATCACACATAGCAAACTAATATGTTGTACAGTATGTTTTATGGCTTACAAATAGACATTAAATTTAAATGTATTTTAGCATGTATTTGATTTAAAGGAAAATAAACAACCAGAAGTTTTCATTCTGTTTGCTTTTCAATATGGAAATGAAAAATGAAGACTCATAAGTTTATGATTTTCAGATAGTCTCACCTTTGTTGAAGAAAACAAAAAAATCAGTGGAATATTCATTACCTTCGTGGAGAAAGGTAGATTGACTACAAACAAGTGTGAAACACAATCACAATTAAATAGAAAATTTAAATAACGAAATTATTTCAAATTATCAACATTAATTTTACTTCAAAAAACATCTTGATGTATGTTACTTCAGGTAAGTCTTAAACACTTTTGAAGTACCTGGGCTGCTTTGTTTTATGGTTCATCACAGAGAGAAGCAGTGAAGCTTGGAGACTGGCTGTGTTCAGTGATGACCTCTGTTAGTACAGATGGCAGATCATTATCAGCATTTGTTACCAAACAGTGATTACATCATGTTTGATTCTCAGATCTGTGCATGTGAGGCAGGTATTTAGTTTTGTATTTCAGAGAGCCATAGATGACAATTTGATATCTTAAATTACAAGATTTAAATCTTTATCTCCCCCTTTTCCCAGTAAAATAATACTGATTTGTTGATGAAGTTCTTATACACAACAAAGATGGATATTCACTGTAAGAGACACATCATGCTCTGACACCTTAATATTTTTTTAAAAATGTATTGTTCTTTGGCCTTGAGGCTTATGCAGCTCTGGAAGTTTTACATTGAGAAGGCTAAGGAACATCAATTGGATTGGCATTTGGGACTGTGGGTGTGTCTTGAAGTCACATTTGCATAACAACCTCATGCTTTTATTGGTTTATTTAGCTATCAAGTGCTACATAACAAATTACCTCAAAACTTAGTGTAAAACAACAAACACTTATGATTTCATAGTCTCTGGCATGGCTTAGTGGGTGCCTCTGCCTCAAAGCTCTTTCATGAGGCTGCCATCAAGATGTCATCCAGGGCTGTGGTCTCATTTGAGTTTAACTGAGGAAGGATCTACTTACAAACTGACTCACAGAGTTGTCAGCAGCCTCACAGGCTGCTGGCCAGAGGTCACTCTCAGTTCCTTGCCACATGAGCCTCTCCAAAGGGCAGCTCTCAACACAACAGCTGGCTTCATCAGAGCCAGCAAATAAGAGTTCATGAAAGTAGAGCAAGACAGAAGCCACAGTCTTTTTGTAACCTAACCAGGAAGTGGCATTCCATCATTTTGCTGTGTTCTAGCTATTGGAAGTGAATCATTAGGTCAGCCTATACTCAAGACAAGGGAATTACACAAAGGCATGAAGACCAGGAGGTGGGATCATTGGGACATCTCAGAGGCTAACACACCTAAATTGAGATGCTATAAGGCTTAATGGTTTATCCCAGAGCTAGACTGCCCAGATTTGAATTTCAGCTCTGCCAACTTCAGCTGTGTGACCTTGGACTAGTCGCTTACCCTCTCTGTACTTCAGTGTTCTCATATGGAAAGTGGGCATGATATTAGTACCTACTTTACAGGGTTCTGTGGGGATTAAAAGAGTTGGTATATGCAAGGCACTCAGACCAGTGTCTGGCACATTGTTAAGCACTGTGTAAATGCCTGCTGTTGTTGTCGTAAGTCAATAAAAATAGCAAAGTTTCAAAAAATAAATTAAAATATATTGTTCAGTGGTTTATTGTAATTTAGACATATCATTTGCATATCAGTGATAAATTGGGTTGTCTAGTTCAATGAAATATTAACCATTATAATAAGTTAGTCATTTTAATATATTTTTTAAAAAATAGATGCCAAAATATTACCTAGTGAGGGAACCTACTCCTGCAGTAAAGTGAAGTTTGACAGTACAGCTGGGTATTGATTCTCAGATCTTGATTGATTTTTTAATATTAATTGAGAGACGAGCTCAACAGCCAATAGAAAATACAAATAATACAAAAATGTCTTATATTTAGCATTTATAATAATATTTTAAAAATCAAGTATTAATATAGTTACACATGGGTTCCTCTTACTTCCACACCAGTCCTTTCCTTCTACATTTTTGTTGGCTCTTTCCTTTACTGTTGGCAACAGATTGCTCTGTATAAGTGACATGCTTTCATTGATAAAGACAGATGTATTCAGAGTTTTGCTGAAATTATCTTAAATATTTAACACTTGCTGTTTATTCTTCTCAAGTATACATGGAACATATTCTTGGATAGATCATATGTTAGGTCACAGAAAAAGTCTCAATAAATTCAAGATAGAAATTATATAAAGTAGCTTCTATAACAATATTATTAAACTAGAATTTAGTAATAAGAGGAAAATCCGCAAATATGTGCAAATTAAAAAACACACTCCTGAACATACAATGGATGAAAGAAGGGAAATTTAAAAAAAAACATTTTGAGACAAATTAAAACAGAAACACAACAAATCAAAATGTATGGGATACAGGAAAAGCAGTTCTAAGAGGGAATTTTAAAGTGATAAATACATACAACAAGAAAAGAGAAATATCTCAAGTGAACAACTTAACTTTATACCTCAAGGACCTAGAAAAAGTAGTACAAACTAAGCCCAAAGCTAGTAGAAGGAAGAGAATAAAGACTAGAAGACAAATAAAATAGAGAATAGAAAAATAATGGGAAAGATTAACAGAACTAGGAGTTGGCTTTTTGAAAAGATAAACAAAGTTACATACTTTTAGCTAGATTAACCAAGAAAAAAAGAGAGAGGATCCAAATAAATAAAATAATTTTTAAAAGAGGAGACATCACAACTGATGCCACAGAAATACAAAGAGTCGTAAGAGACTACTATGAAAAATTATATGGAGAACCTGGAAAATGAATAAATTTTAAGGAACACACAACTGATGCTATAGAAAATCTGAAGAGACCAATAACAAGTAAGGAGACTGAATCAGGAATCAAAACCCCCTCAACAAATAAAACCCAGACCAGATGTGTTCCCTGGTGCATACTATGGAACACTTAAATAATTAGTTCCAATCCTTTTCAGACTCCTCCAGAAAATTGAAGAGAAGGGAAAACTCCCAGACTCATTTTACAAAGCAGGCTTTACCCTGATACCAAAGCCGGAGAAGGATAGTACCAGGAAGGAAAACTATAAGCCAATATCCCTGATGGATGTAGATGTAAAGATTCTCAACAAAATACTGGCAAGCTGGATTGAACAACACATTAAAAGCATCATCTACCATGGTCAAAAGGGAAAAAAAATGTAAACCATGATCAAATGGGATTCATGCCTGGGTTGCAAGAATGGTTCAATATATGCAAATCACAAAAGTGATGTGTCACATTAATTAGAATGAAAGATAAAAATCATATGATCATCTCAATAGATGCAGGAAATCATTTGACAGAATGCAACATCCATTCGTGAGAACTCTCAGCATACTGGATATAGAAGGCATGTACCTCAGCATAATGAAGGTCATATATGACAGGCCAACAGCTGACATCATACTCAGTGGTGAAAAGTTGAAAACTTTTCCTCTGGACATACAGGTGGCCAACAGGTACATGAAAACGTGCTCAGCATCACTAATCTTTAGTGAAGTGCAAATCAAAACCACAGCAAAATATTACCTCATACCTGCTAGAATAGTTATCATCAAAAAGACAAGGATTAACAAGTGTCGGCGAGGATATGGAAAAAAGGAACCCCCTGTGTACTGTTGGTGAGAATATGAAGTGGAGCAGCCACTGTGGAAAACATTATGGAGATTCCTCAAAAAGTCAAAAATAGAACTACCAGATGATCAAGCAAGTCCACTTCTGGCTATTTATCCAAAGGAAAGAAAAACAGTAACTCAAAACAATATCTTCACCCTATATTTATTGTGGCATTTGTTACAATATCCAAGACATGGAAACAACCTAAATGTCTATTGAATGACAGATGGTTAAAGAAAATGTGATATATATATATGCACGCGCACGCACACACACATACATATATACATACATACATACACACACACACACACACATATATATACATACAATGGAATATTATTCAGCCATAGAAAAGGAAATCCTGTTATTTTTGACAACATGGATGAAGCTTGAGGGTATTATACTAAGTGAAGTAAATCAGTCAGAGAAAGACATGTATGATCTCACTTATATGTGGAAACTGAAAAAAACAAAAATAATAAAAACAGTAGATTGGTGGTTATCAGGGGTGGGGGAAAGTAGGAAATGGGTGAGTGGTGACAGGTACAAACTTTCAGTTATAAGATTAATAAGTTCAGGAGATGTAATGTACACTGTGGTGACCATAGTTAACAATACTGTATGGTATATTTGAAAATTGCTTACCTACAAAAAAACAAGAAATTCTCACCACAAAAAAAAAAAAAGACAAAAATCATAAGTACGTGAGGTGATGGATATGTTCACTGAACTATTGTGATAATCATTTTGCAATATGTGTGAATATATATATATATATGAAAATAAATCATCACTTCATACATCTAAACTTACACAATGTTATACGTCAATTATCTCTCAATGAAGCTGGGAAAAATTAAATGATATAAACTTACAATTAAGTAGCTTACATTAAAAACAGTGGTTAATACTGACAATTAATTACTGATAATTTTGCCACATTTTATTTCCTATACTCTTGAGATTGTTTACATCTGTTTTATATGTGTGACGGAAATACAGTATAACAGTGTGCTGCTGCGCATCACTTCTTAACTCCAGTTAATTTATTTTCTATTTTTGATGAGTTACGATAATGGCCAATTACCTGACTTATTGTTGGAATTATTAGTATTATATTTATTTGCATTAACAAAGTTATAATTTATTGTTATCAGTAGGTTTTTCTTCCATCATTGAAGTCATTTGTAGCCACCAGTAAGTGATTGTTGTTTACAGTTTTCAAAATAGATTTTTATCATATATCTTATGTTTTAAAATATCATCAGCCTTCACTCCGTTATTGACACTTCACTGAGGTATATTTCTTAAATATGCGTTGTCTTATTCTTCAAAAGCAAAATACCATTATAAGTCAGTGTGTGAACTTCCTTTTTACTCTACAGTGCAAGTGTCAATCAGTATTTGTTGTTTAGCTCCATTTTATTTTTTCTAGATATTTGTTTTCATTTTTAAAATCTTTGACATTTTTGCTAAATTTTTGTGTGCTACCCCGGTTGCTGCTATAGATAATACATTAATTGAAGAAAGAGAAATACCAAGAAAAACTTAACAGTACATGCTAAATAGATCCCATTTAGTCTTTAAACTACAAAGAGAAGGTTGCATTTCCACTTTCCAAAGGGTTATACCTATTTCGCAGTAGTTTCTCACTCGTTTTGTTAGCAGTCTTTTTCTGTCTGCACGGGGATTCATTTTTAGTCACTTTCATGATGAGATAGTATCTGAGATCCCTTAAGAGCTCATTATGGCCAACCTTAGTCTTCAGAGATGGTCAGCATTGATTCTACCCCAGCTAGATGGTATTTTATAGGTTCAGTCTACTATTTTCATGTGGCACATGAACTAACTGAAAATCAAAATCTTGGCCGTATTGCCAAAGCTAGTCCTGAAGGATGCTAGCAGCAACATTAACCGCCACAAAATCAAGTAGAGTTGCCTGTTTACTTGTCCTTTGTGGGGAGGCACTAAACTTGACTTCTGTATCTAGGACCTAGCACAGCGCATGCATCTCGTATGTTCAGTGACTGCATGTATGAATGCTGGAGGGCATTGAAACTTTTATTTGTGTTAATGATTTTTACCATATTCAAGGAAATAAAGGTTTATCCCTTTTATAAGATACCAGATGGTAAAATACTTAACTGATCATCACTCACTTAGAAACAGGGAGCGATTATAGGAATTAGGTTCTCTAGGGCTGGTTACAGCTGTCTTGCAGGCAGCTTGTTTGTATCGCCATTTTAGTAGAGATCTGAGAGGAAGACTAAGAGGCTTAGAACTTGGTGATAAGAGATGTATTGTAGGCTGTATGTGTGCAAGTTCATGTCCCTTGAGGCTTCAATGACAGATTGCTAAAGGGGTAAAAAATACAGTGTGCTTATATTCTAAATAACTGTGTACAAGCTGAAAAACATCTGCTAGCTTGAACAGCTGGGGTCAAAGCCAAGGCCCCCAACTCATAGGAAAAAAAAAAGAAATAAGCAAATATTTAGAGAAGCAAAGTGACAGCAGCTAACTGTACTTATTTAACTTGAGAAATTTTATGTAACTGATTTATGTATTTCATGGTTTATAGTAGAAAACAGAAGTGGCCAATTTGTATAGGAACTTAAATAAACAGTACATTTCTAAGTGGGTAAATAGACCTCTCCTTGATTCAATTATTCAGGCAGGAAGTTAGTCTAACAAAGGTGTCAAATACCATAATCAGCCAAGGTCAGACTTTGAAAGAAGTGACATTTAAAGTAAATGTTTACATAATAGTTACATCCTAAGATCTTAAGTAGGGACAACAGCTTTTTCTGTTTGCTTGATATAATTTCTAGAATGTTGAGTATGTCCCTCTCAATTCTTTCAGCTTATTGATATCACAATTTAGAGATTTGCTCTTTTGACTTCAGACTTTATTCTCTGTTCAGATAAAAATATCTCTGGGAAGGTATATTAGATTTTATTTGTCATTTAAATCTTAATGAGAGAAGCTCATAAACTGCTGAAACATGTGAAAACTTTTTTATAGAAAGAGAAATAGCAATATCAAGAAGATTCAGGGAGGACAGTATCTATCAGAATTAGACGTACACTTTTTTTTCCTTTGACCCAGCAATCCCTCTTTTGGGAATATTATTGAAGGGAAAAAGCCAAGTGCATAACAATGTATTTAGAATGCTATCTTTTATGTAGGAAAGGGAAAAAATAAAATAAGAAGTGTAATTCTTTTATTTGCATGAAGAAACACTGGCAGGCTACATGAGAAATTATTAAGAGTAGTTAGGAGGTTATGCAAAAGGAGGGCAGTACAGGGATTAGCGTATATAGGGTAGAGAGGAGTGAGATTTTACCTTTATATTTTACATTGTTTTGATTTTTGAAACATGTGACTGTATTACCTACTTTTAGATGGCTTAATGAATGAATGAATGACAGGATGATTAAAATTAACAAAAGAGGGAAATTCATCTGAAGTGAGGAAGCTGGAAACTTGGAACACAGGTTTTACCTACATCACTGCAGAAAGGCTGGCTCTGAAGAATTTCTTTCACTCGTGGCCTTCAGCCAACAATGCAGGGGGCTACTAATATGGAAGAACGTTCCTGACATTCTGGTCAATGCCACACAGTCATGGTCTATATGTATGTGTTTTCCTGTAGATGCCAGAGGAACAAGCGTTCTGTGTGTTGGTGAAAATCATGTATGACTATGGCTTACGAGACCTCTACAAAAACAACTTTGAAGATCTTCATTGCAAATTCTATCAGTTGGAGAGACTAATGCAGGTAAATAGATATGAGGAACTTTTATCACTTAGGGATTTGTTGAGTTACAGGAAAAGTCTAATTAAATTGAACAACAATGGTTTATGAAAATGTAGTGGAAAGTTACAGAAAATGTAAGTGGATTTGATTTCTGACCAATATCTATCATGGTCTTAATATCACAAAATATTTATTTAACTATTTGACCATTTATGAAAATAGTCTTCCGTTTAAAATACTCAACTCTAATACACTTTGGAGTGTGAATTTGGTGAGTTGAGTTAATGAAGAGAATGCTAAGTATTATTTGTAAAGAAATCAAGATATTCACAGAATAAAAACTGAAATCTTTAAGATTTTTCTCAATATTAATTAGCACCAGTACTATATTTATGTCCACATGTAGAGAACACTTTGAAGAGACAGAAAGATACTGATGAAATTAAAAACCACCAAAAATATTGTAATATAGGGACATAACTAAATTTTTTCTTATGTAATTTTTAGATGTCAATATTCACTATTTTATAATGTAAATGTATAAATTGATATGTATGAGAAATATATATTCTTTTATATATAGGTCATAAGAAAGATTGTGAGCAAAGACAAAATTATTGTTGAATGCCGATAAAAGGAATTACTGAGTAGCTTTGAAATTCTGCCTAAGGTTGTAAATCTTATATTTATAATGGGCCTCTGCAGCATGTTTATATGGCTTTCTCTATATGAGGTATTGAGAACCCAAGAGAAATGTGAAGAAAATACATGAATGGATTGATTCCATACTGGGGAAAGGTAAAGCGGTTGGGGAGGAAGGGCAATGGGGTGTGGCAATAGAAGTTACTGGTAAGAGCTCATTGACATGTGGGGAGATCCCTCTGTGTCCAAGGGGAAATGAAGCCAAGACTGAAAGACTAGAACAGGGGAGCAGAAGGTGGAGAATTTACAGTGAGATTAAGGACAGCTTTGTTGGGAGAATGAAATGCAGAAGAGTAGAAAACCTCAAGTATGAAGAAGAAATAAAGAAGTAGGGGTGGGGAGGACGTCAGAAGAACTGTAAGCACAATGACAGATGGACACTGGGGTGGGGGAAGACTGTAGAAGAATCTGGTAACTATGGACATTAAAAGCAGTAGGCTTGTGGGGAGGGCATAGCTCAGTGGTAGAGCACTTGCCTAGCAAGCACAAGGTCCTGGGTTCAATCCCCAGTACCTCCATTTAATAAAATTAAAAAAAAAAAAAAGCAATAGGCTCTTTTTTAGAGATTTAATTCTTCCAAGTAAATATTTGGGATTCTTCACTTTTTTACCTTTCATTTACAAGAGTTCATATCTTTTTCAAAGGTCAGTATTCTTAAGAGCTTTGAGAGTCAAATAAAAGTACCTGCTAAATGAATAGCAAGTTCATGGTGCTGTGAAACCCAGACACATTTTCCTATTAGTACTTTTTTGTCTGTTCACTGAATGACCATTTGGACACCACACTTAAAGCACCTGATGGGCATGTTGTTTTTCAAAGAGCATGTTGTACAAGAAGTGGGTTTTTGTTTTTGTGGTCTGTTTATGAAAACAAGACTAAAGCGGGCATTTGCCTTTGACCTTCAGTGATGGGACTAGCTGTGCTTATGCTTTATACTTTGCCTTCCGTGCTTTTGAAAAGCATTTACTTGTGTAACTTGGGGGGAAAGACAGAGCCAGCTTAAAGGTATTTTTAGGAGAGACCCAATTGCCTACATTATGTACCTGCACAGTTTCTGTACTTTACCATTTTTAATATGTTGAAAATAGATTTTTAGGAAAATGGTTATGTTCTGAGGTTCGGTACCACAAGGTACCGAAGTAATGTTATAGAACCCAGAGGATGTTGATGTTAAACGTTCTCCAGAGAAAAGATACGTTTCTTTCCTGGCTGGTTAGGAATTGAACCCTGAATGGGGGTGCTGTGACTTGACCCTGGAGTCATGATATTCATCAGACTGCAGGTGTTCCGTCAGAGCCAGCATTTCCCAAGAAACAAGAACAGTCAAGTGAGCAAGAGTTGATCTTTGTTATTTGTCCGTGACAAGTCTGTCTGTCTTTCCCTCTGCCTGTCATATCCCCAGTTCTCATCCCCTGTCGTCACTACTATGTAGTCATATAAAATTCAGTGAATACTGTTGAGAGTGATCATAGCAAGCTTGTCGTAAATTGCAGTTGTGGCAGAAAGTAAAGCATCTTCAGTGTTCCTCACCCTCAGTTTTCCACTTTGACTTTCAGGAGCAGTTACCGGACCTGCACAACCACTTTTCTGATCTGAACCTGGAAGCGCATATGTATGCATCCCAGTGGTTTCTCACTCTTTTTACTGCCAAGTTCCCACTCTGCATGGTCTTCCACATCATTGACCTCCTGCTTTGTGAGGTAGAGTGACTCCCACCTCATACTTAAGCTGAAACAGAAAATAGTTTCTATTTAAAATGGTTTCAATTTTCTTCATTTTCTTTTTTAATTAGCAGAGAACATTAAACCATAAATACTGACCAAAAAGTTCTATTTGAATTTTTAGTAGACTGTTTTAATTGCAATTTTATTATTCTTGAGAAATGACAATATTAAGGCATATATAATTTCTACAGAGTAAAATGAGGTAATTCAATTTGTGTCATTAAATTCTCAATAAGCCTCTATCTGTGTAATTATGTATTACTAATACAAAGGACTTGTAGAGTTAAATAAATGAAATTAGAATCAGGTATTTTTAATGGTAATGCAATTATACTCCAAGAGTGAATATAAATGAAAATTTTATAGTAATTAAACCCTCAGTTCATAAGATAGCTCTTCCTGTATGATGCTTGATACTCCTATCAGATAATAGAAAGGTGATAAACTAAAACATTTATATCACATAATTATATTTTTAGACAGTAGAATATTTCAAATATTCATTTGCAGAATTCCTTGGGTATCTATGTTTGTTTCTTGTTTTTAGTTCCTTAGATGACTGTATTTATTTACTTGACTCTTTTAAAGACATAAACAATCCTTCAAAATGTTTGATAGTCTTAGTAATGATAAGAAAGTTGCTGGATGAGAAGAATTTTTTTTATTGGGACTAGAAATGTATATGAAAACGTAACTGTCTTAATGTAAAAAGCTGGAGTAAGACTCAAAGGTATAAGCCTAATATAATCTATACAGTTTTGTATTACTGTATTGCTATTTTAACACAGAGTTTCCTCTTTCTTTAAAGAAGACTCTGACTCTTTTATCACCTTAGGAACTAGAAATTTAATTATAAAAATGAGATTTAAAAGATAAAAAGATAAAACATACAAACTATATAAAGCATCACTGTTATTTCTCAGCCTTCTGCAGCACTAACCGTTTCATTTGCAAGCATAGCTGGGCTTCACTCTTCAAAGGTTCCAGGTGACAGTTGCCCAGTGTTTGAGGATTGCAGGGTGTTTTGTGAGTGTGTAAACTTTTAGAACACTTGTAACATATTTTGATAAAGAAAGGTTGAGTGACTTGCTGAGGGTCACAGAATAAGTCCCTAAATTGCGAATATTACAACAGCCAGAGAACCTGATTGATGACATATTAATTCTCCTATTTGTTTTACTTACCAATCAGTTCTTAAAATGCCTATTTAAATTAAACCTAAAGGAAGAAACAGAATTAGGAGCCAAAACCTTATTCACAATCAAAATGGTGTGATCACAGTAAACACAAAGCAAATTAGGGCATTTGTACTCAAAACTCTACTTTGCCTGATTATCTGAATTGGTGCGGTGAACAGTTCTGATTCCTCTAATTTAGTTCAATACTCTTTGAAAATAAAAACCAAATTCATATCTGTTAGTTCTGTAATCTTAAAACAAGGTGATACTAAACGTTAGTTTTGGTAAATAAATATTTATAGGTCTTATTCATTGCACACTGAGCTGAGTTTAGTATTTCATGGTATTTATAAAAAATAGGAAAGTATAGGGGTATGACATTTTAAGAATTTCATCTTTATATATAGTAACTTGTAAATACTTCTTATTGCTTCATATTTTTTGCTGAATTATCTAATTTCATAGTAGATTGGTCCAATAGTGTTCACTGTAGAATATAATGAAATTCATATGCTTAATCATACCATTTAAATTGGATTTTTCAGTCACTTTTGGTAGAGTAACACTGGGGTGGTGACTTTGTAAAATTGTCTCTAGCTAAATGGTGCCGTACCTGACATTGGAGCACTGCCGCTGGGTCTTCTGGAACCCATATTCATAATTCCTCAGGAAATTTCATCTTGAAGATACTTGAATTTCTGGTATCTGTTGCTAAGAAAGTTAGCAACATTTATGGTAGGGAAAAGAAAAGAAAATTTGTAAGCGTTCTCATCAGTTGTCAACTCTGATTCATAATCACAGTGTTTGAAGATCTTAATGTTCATTAAATTAGTAACAGCATCATAGATGTTACCTGATGTTACTTTTTCTTTCCTTAAACCTGTGCTCTGCAGCTGTTTAAGGAAGTTACATAGCTTTCCAAAATACAGAGCAGGTTACAATCAGCATCATAGTAACCAGGGAAATAAACGATAACTTCCCTTAACAGAGTAAAGTAGCGTTTTAAAATAAACTTTATTGTGAACCCTATTGTAGTATGCTTCAAGATATTCGTTCTTTCCACTAACTCATCTTTGTCAGAGGATTAATTTGCAAAGGAAATTTTTAGATAAACTTTTATTTCCTGCTTGTCTGTGTTTTCTCTTTTCCCTCCTTCTTCTTGTACTTAATAAAATATTTATATCAAAGCTATTCTTTTCATATGTGATAAAATGTTCTACAAGAAGAAATTGTAACATGGTCTTAGATAGAATCCTCCATAGATACTTGTTTTTGTCATATTCTCTCTCTTTTAAGAAAACAATTTAAATATTGATGGTTATGAATTAATGTTTAGATACAAATGGAAGGCTTGGAAATTCTTAGATGGAAAAATGTGGGTTTTTCAAAGTTCCTCATGTATTGTATTGGTCTACAGAGTGTTTTGCCCAAAGATCCTATTGCAAAGTGAGAAAGGCATTGAGCTTGAGATGTTGCTCTTAGAAAGCATATCCTTATTTCATGTTTTCCTAAGCTGAATGCTATTAAGGGTTTCTTCATTCATCCTGAGGTTAAGAGTATGAAGTTAATTAAGTAGCCGAAGAGGGAAGAATTTTAGTAGACTTTGGCAATGCAGTCAGAATCCAGAACTCCCTATTGGTTGATAGTTTTATTTAAAATGTTTACTTAAAGCTGAGTATGTGGTGACTTGGGTTAATCCCTTTGTCTAGTGAGAATGGATGGTGATAGAATTTGAAACTAGAGTTGAAAGTACATTTTCTTATATTGAGATGAATGGAGCTCTGTAGATTGACTTTTAGCCAATAATTGGAATAAAAAAATCTTTTTAAGAACAAAACCTCATATGTTTTATTATCTGCCTCTGTCTGTATGGAGGGATAAGAAAAAAAAAGACTAAAAGTATTAATTACAATGTCAGTTCCATGCTGTTAACACACCACAATTAAAACATTGGTTTTTAAAGAACTTTTTATTGAAGTGTAACAGAATGAAAAGAAATGCACAAAAATTAGTGTAAAACATGATGCTTTTTTAACAAAGCAAACATCTTAAGGTAGCAAATACCCAAAATTCTTTTTAAAAAGCAGAACTTTATCTGCATTTCCTAAGCCCTCCTCCCCATCACTGCCCCCTCAGTCACTGCTCCTCTGAAAAGTAATCATCCTGACTTTTAACACCATAGATTAGTTTTACTTGGTTTTGAATTTTATATAAATAAACAGTCATACAATATAAAATCTTTTCATATAGCTTTTTTACTCATCATTATGTCTGTGAGTCATCCATATAGTGCAAGTAGCCGTTGTTTGTTTGTTCCATTGTGTGAAGACCCTGCAGTTTATTTGTTCTTTCATTCTATTGTTGATGGGCATCTGGGTAGTTTTCAGATTAGGGCAATTATGAATAGTGTTGCTATAAACATTCTTGAACTTACCTTTTCATAAACACGTGTATGCACTTCAGTGGGTACACATCTAGGAGTGAAATTTCTGGGTTAGGGCATAAGTATGTTAGGGCTTTGTAGACGCTACCAAACAGCTTTGCAAAGTATTTTGAACATTGCCTTTTGAGTTGTTTGTATTCAGTAAAAGTCTTCCCTGTGATCAGGGGCAGTTTTCGTTTTATTTTCTTTTGTTTTTTCAGAGGGCAGGTCCTGGATCAGATTAGTGTTCATGAATATGGAACAAAATGAAACTCATTTGGTGACTGAAGTCATTCACTTGATCTCTGAAGTTGCATACAGATGGGAGCTAAGAGCTGGATATAAGACTTTAATCACTTTTGTGCTTATATGAAAGAAGTTACCCAGATGTGGAAAATTCAGCACTGTATTTATTTATAGAAGAAGCAATACAGAGACAGCTTAACATTGAATTTAAGATATTTGATTTTTTAGTTAAAACCTTCTTCACATTACTTTACCAAAGCATGTCTTAGTTTCTTTCTCTGTAAAGTGAAGCTAACAATACCTATCTCCCGGGTTTATTTTAAGAATTAAATGCGATTATGAATATAAAGTGCTTAGCACTCTGTCTGATACATAGTAAATATTCACTTAATAATGTTACCCTCTGTTCTGGTCCATCCACCTGTAGTTGCTTCTCAATTTATTCAGTTAACTAGATGACTTACGGGATTCTTAAGAGAGGGTTAACTAGCTGTTGGTTCTTTATTGCCTTTCTAACCACCTTTGTTTTTCCCTCAGTTGAGATGCTTCTTTGCTAAAACCAACATTTTTGCCATTGACCTTAATAGAAGTTTCTTTCTATTTCTTTTTGACTCGTGAGTCAAGTAGTCCTCCAAAAGTGTTTTTTCTTCCACCTTCTTTCAAAAGACGTAAGGAAAGCAGTCTTTCTTTTAATCTTGACAAGCTAACTGACAGCTGGTGTTTGAAGCTGACTCTTCCCAGATAGTTCAGTTTTTAGAGTATCAAATATATTCAGCTTTATATAGTAACTTGGCATTTCATGAAATATAAGGAAATCATTGACCCTTCAAATTAGAGTGTATTTCCTGCCTCTCCCTCCTTTTTAGGATGATGAGAAAAAAATGACAGTACAGGATATCTGATTAAATATCACCTAATCTAATCCCCCTTTCAGGGCAGTTTTCTGAAACTATTATCTAAATAGATTCATTATATAATATTCTTACTGTTTGCCCCCATTTTCCCCCCTCAAATAATAATACATTGAATTTTTAATTGAGAAATAATTGACATATAATATTGTATAAGCTTGTATCACAATGTATCACAATATGTTGGTTTGATACACTTACCTACTGCACTGTGATTACTACAGTAGAATTAACTAACACCTTTATCAAGTAGCACATTGAATTTAAAGCACATCAAGATGGGCTGATGTTGGGAAGATTAAGAACATAACCGTAAAATTTTCTGAAAACTTTGAGTAGTAATTGGTCATTAGAGAAGGAAAAAATGTTTTGACTGACCAATGAATACTGTATAGGCTATTTTAATGTTTTACTTATCAATAGAAATCTTCAGGACTAGGAAAAAAACTCTCTCTAAAATCTCATTTCTGGATTCTCATATCTTTCCCACTGGCTAGGGTTTTTATGGTTCTCACAGCAGTTGTCTTACAGCTCTTTCTTATGTTTTTGTAAATTTTGACATTACAGAAAGAGGCAGAAACTGTAAGTTAAAAAATGGCAGAAACTTTATCTGTGTTTCCTGTGACTGTGAGAGTAATATTCATTCATTCATTTATTCAACAAATGTTTATTGAACTCTTGCTAAATACTGGGCACCATTCAAGTTTGGGGATACAATAGTAAAGAAAAAGCAGATAAAACTCTTGCCGTCATTAAGTTTTTATCCTTGTGGAAGAGGCAGACAGTAAACAAACCAAGTAGAATATAGAGTATATCAGAGGTGTTAAATAAAATGCTATAGAAAAAGACAAAAGAAGGAAGAGGAATGTGGCAAATCTTAACAGGGTCTTTTGACCATTGTAGAGAATTTAGGTTTTACTGGACTGAGATGGGAAACCACAGGAGGGTTCTGATGGGAAGGACATGCTCTGATATATGTTTTATCCTGACCACTCAGGTTGCACTGTTGAAAAATGACGTGGGGCAAGTTCAAAGGGAGAAGGGGGAGCCAGTCAGGAGGCAGGTGCAGTAATCTGGGTTGCTTGGACCTAGCAGTGGCAGTGGAGGTGGTGAAGTGGTTGAATTCTGGACAGATTTCAAAGGTCGAGAGAACAGGATGTGCTGATGGAGCACCTGGGATAAGTTTTATTGATTATATGTTTTCATTTACTGTAGTGGTGAGAGGAAAGGATGGCTGGTTTTGCAGCTTCTGTGCTTCAGGGATCATCTTGCAGACAGATGTCGTGGAGTAACTGGGGAATGTTACTGTTACATGCTTTGTTCTGGAAATGTTTGGATTACAATTTCTCTGCAATATTTGTGCCAGATGCAGGTTTAGGTGCCCCTGGGAACATTTAAGGTCAATCTTTAAATAAGAAATATAGAGGGTGGAATAATTATGAAAGACAATCAATGAAACATGTTAAACCTAGTACTTTAAAATACAAGCACATATTTACTAGTAAAAATAGAAGTGGTGTTTTACTTCAATAAAATCACACCCACATTACTTTGAAGACTCACTAAGACTTTATATACCTTGAACCTGTTCAGTAACCCATAGTATTTGTTGTTGTGTATTTAGTTCTAATAATCAGAACAGAAATCACTGACTTAAATTGTTGAGTGAGATTTTTTTCCAACAAATATCTTTCAGTTCATCATGAATTGGAATAACTGAAGTTACTTTATACTATTTTTGATTGTAGAAAAACTCCTAGCAGTCAAACTATGTATTAATGGATTGAATAAAATAACTGAACATATTCTGTTATTTTTATGATTAAGTATTTAAAACATGCAAAAGACATACACTGAACTCCTGTGTATCTACCTCTGGTTCAGAAATAAAACAGTACTAACAGCATTAGCTTTGTATTATTATTACCTCTTCCTGACACACCCCTCCCTCCTTTGCCTTCCTCAGAGGAACCATTATACAGAATTCAGTGTTTATCATTCCAATGTATGTCTGTATTTATGCTACATATATATGTATCTCTGAGCAATTTCCAGTTGAACATATTTGGAAAGTATTATTGTACTCATTGGTTTACTAAGTTTACTTGCAAAGTATGTCTTGAAAGCAAAATGTGTCTTCAACCCAGTGTTGTGTCCTATTCAGGAACCTCCTAACTTCCCACTTCAACCCCTTTTATCCCATTATTCTCCGTAGCATCCAGAGAAATTTTCATAAAACCCATATCAGATCCTGTCACTCCTCTGCTGAAAAGCCTCCAGTGGTTTCTCACCAAGCAAAACTCACATTGTTTCAGTTGGTCTGTAATCTTGCCCTTCCTTCCTCCCCCAGTGGTAACCTTGGGTCAGTCTTCTCCTTACTCACTGTACTTCAACACTGCTGTTCGTTTTGTTTCTGGAGCACTTAAGTTATTTTCAGGTTGAAAACATTTGTGTATTCTTTCCCTTCTGCTGAATGTATTCTTTACTCTACCTGGCTAACTCCTTCAAGTCTAAGTTTATATGTTTTTTCCTCTAAGAAGCTTTCTCCGGTCACCCATTCTTAAGTAGTTCACTATTTTTCTTTCTCTGATAAAACCTGTAATGGGTGGTTATTTATTTATTTACTATGTATTACTTTTCAAATGCCTGTTTCTCCTACTGGATTATACGTTTCTGAGAAGAGGAGCCATGTCTCTTCTGTGTAGCACTGTAGACCTAGACAGCTTGTAGGCACAAGTGAAATATTTGTTGATGGAAAATGGGAACAAAGAATTAATGTATAGTTATTTTTACTGTCTTCATGTAAATGTTTTTATGAAATCCTGTAGGCTGAAAAATAACTGTGCATTTGAGTTTTAAGAGAAAAAAATAAATTAATATATTTAGGAATTCCTTCTCTTTTAGTTAAAATATTTTAAGAAACAGAAACCCTAACATAGTAGCTCCAGTGCAGTGGGGGTTTACTGTAAACATAGAGGGAGTCCAGGAAAAGACCTGAGGATGGACAAGTCCTACAGAAACTCCATCACTCATCTGTATAGCTCTCTATCACTCTATGAATTGGATGTTCTCTCTTCTTCCCTTACCTACTTCCTTGTAGCTTTGTTTGTACAGGGCCTAAAATATCTCAGAAATGTCTGCCCATACCTTTCAACTCTAGTATCAACAGTTCTTGACAATCTCTATGTATTTTTAGGATAAAACTCTTGAAGAATAACCTAACTTGTCATGCTCATATTTTAATAAGCTTGCATAGTCATAGGTCACAGATGTGGGTCACCTTAGGCTAGTTGTCCATCTCTTGTCCAGTATCCCGTGATACGGGGTGGTCTTGGGGTGAGTCCCATGACTAACAGCCCACTCAACTGTATGTGGAAGCAGATTTTCTGAGAAGGGTCCTTGGTGGATCTGGAACAACAAAACTTTTCTAGGGTATATTTACTTCATGGGTTGAAATTATTCGTGTTGACTGCTTTCGAATTTGGCATTTGATAAATATTTATTAAATAAAGCTCCAAGGATCAAAAGTGTATTATCCAGCTAGATATTTATTTAAGTAGAATGGGGAGTAGCACAGTTTTAATATAGGGTATAATCTTAAAAATTATGGTCCTCAGGGTTGAGGTGGTAACAGTGTTCCAAGTCATTTTTATGGTATAGTTTTCCAGGTAGGGTTTTCAGTAAAGGTAGCATGTAACTTCCATTTATATGCATTATTTTAATGATTATCTGCAAAGCTATGTAAAGTATTTGAATGCTTCCTATTGCCTGGAAATCGCATTCAGATATAATGAGTCAACCTTGAAATGCACAAAATTATCAGGCTTCTGAAAAACAGGTCATCTTTAGAAGATGGACATTACTTTACCTACTCACCTATCTAGAAATATGATCCAGTTCTTGTCCCAGATCTTATTTCTTTTTCCATTAGGTGTAGTTACTTTTTGTATATGTCTGATAGCCTACTGCATGGAAATTTTGCACATATTCCTTGTTCTGTGAGACCTTTTTTCTTAATATCAGAACAGCATGATGATATAGTATAATATTGAAAGAAAAAAATCTCACTGTTAACTGATTAGTTATAGGTATAGATATGTGGATTAATGGATTAGAAATGAGAGTTCAGAAATGCACATTTTTTGGTAATTGACTTTTGACAAGGGTGCCGAGACAATTCATTGAGGAAAAAATGGTCTTTCCAACAAAGTTGCTGGGATAACTAGATACTGACATACAAAAGAATGAAGTTGTACCTCGACCTCAGACCATACGTAAGGATTAACTCAAAAAATGGATCATAGGTCTAAATGGAAGAGTTAAAACTGTAAAGCTCTTAGAAGAAAACCTAAGTGTAAACCTTTATGACCTTGGATTAGGCAATGGTTTCTTGGATCTGACATTTAAAGCACAAGCAACAAAAGAATGAATAGATAAATTAGATTTCATCAAAATCAAAAACTTCTGTGTTTCAAAGGACACTATCAAGAAACTGAAAAACAACCCACAGAATGAGAGAGAGAATATTTGCAAACCATGTCTGAAAGGAGCTTTGTATCTAGAATAAATAAGGAAGTCTTGTAACTCATCACTAAAAAGACAAATAACCGAATTTAAAAGTAGGCTAAGGATCTGAATAGACGTTTCTCCAAAGAAGATATACAAATGGTTGGTGAGCACATTAAAAGATGCTTGATATCAGGAGTCATCAAGGAAATAACAAACTAAAACCACGGAGAAGGAGCACTTCACACTCACTAGGATAGCTATACTCAAAAAGATGGGCACAAATTAGCTTGGGGAGGATGTAAAGAAACTGAAACCTACGTAAATTGCTGGTGAGAATGTAAAGTCGTACAGTAACTTTGAGAAACAGTTTGGAAAGTCCTCAAGTTCCTCAAAATGTTAAAAATACCATATGACCTAGCAATTATATATATATACCGAGAAGAACTAAGAACTAAGTATGTTTACCAAGAAAATTGTATACTAATGATCATACCAGCATTATTCATGATAACTAAAAGTGGAAACAACCCAAATGTATAACAACTGATGAATGTAGAAGCAAGATGTAGTATAGCCACATAATGGAATGCTATTCAGCTGTTAAGAGGGATAGTGTGCTGTCACCTGCTACAACATGGATGACTGTTGAAAACATCGTGCTAAGTGAAAAAAATCTAGACAAAAAGGGTACATAGTATATGATTTCTATGCATTTATATGCAAATCCATGGAGACAGAAAGTAGATGAGTGGTTGCCAGGAGCTGGGGGAAGAGGGGCTGGGGAGTGCCTGCCAGTGGGTACAAAGTTTCTTTCTAGGGGTGATGAAATGTTCTGGAATTAGTAGGGGTGGCTGTACAATCTTGTGAATATGCTAAAACCCACTGAATCGTACACTTCTAAAGGGTGTGAATTTTATGGTATTTGAATTATATTTCGAAGAAATAACTTGGGAGGTGGGAGAATGCTTGTTAAACATACAAATTCTATAGACCCATCTTAGATTCAAGATTCTTGGAGGATATGACCTTAGAAATCTGCATGTTCAACAAATGTTCCCAAGTTGTAAAATTCCCTAAAGTTTGAGGGATGCCCATTTAATAGTTTTATGTACCTATACATTGAAATGTGTTTGAGCTAAAGGGTGTATACTTTTTGATCATTTTAATCATCATTAGCAGCAGTAGCAAAGAGTTATTGGGGGAACTGCCTTCTGTTCCGTATGGGAGTTATCGAATCATTATAGCCATAGTCCTGTTTCTGGAGGATTGAGAAGAGTGAGATGGGGCAGCGTGAGATAGTGCACTTTTTCATTTCTTAGAATTCATTACTTTGGCACATTCTAGGAAGTAAAATAATAGTTCGAGGTAATGAATTCAGAGGAACACAAAACTTAAGGGAAAATATCCAGCAACGTTTCTGTGCTTGCTGTATTTTTAGTGTTGACTCTGGGGGTAAAAACCTTGGTCTGTTGATTTTTTTCAAGACTGTTTTGGTCGTATGTTACTATGGGTCTATCAACAAAGCCAAGTTGACAGAAAACAGATGTGAACTTTAACAGTTAAACTTCCTCAGCATTAGTATCTGGATCAGTTTTGTCTCATGGCGGTGCGGCAGCTGGACAAATTATGACTTAAAATAGGCAGGTATTTCATTTTGTGAAGAGTAAGATGCAACCTCTTAGTGTTAGCAGTTGTCAAGTAGTGAATAAAATGAATCTGCGTCTTTTTCAGTACACACTATTTGTGAGGCTTATTCAGACTTTCACTAAGCCAGAAAACGATACATGATCACTAACTGCTATATATATGTGTGTCTATATATTTTAAAAAAGAGGTGTGGCTTAATAGTAAATAAATTCTTTGCAGTTGATATCAGGCATTCTTACTCCAACTAAGCCTATTTCTTTCTTTGACAATAGAAATAGGTGATCAAGCTTAAAAGATTCTGCACTTACATAAATGGTTTATTATAACGGTTTTGTTATATATAAGCCCAATATCATGTGGCAGGGCAAATACCTTGGTCATTTAGGGTGTGGGAACATGACTGTGACTGGCGTTCCCACTTCTTTTATCTCATGCTTTCCAGTACTATTAAATGGCTAACAGGAGTCTTCCATGCCTTAACCTGAGGAGACTCTGTTACCAGTCTTTTTCCCCAAAATATGGCCTTTCACATGCTTGTTTATGCTTGTTGTGTGCAAACTGATCCAGGCTGAGCCCTAAGCCAACATTTATTGTGGTCTGTTTTAGGCTAGTCACCATCCTTGATGATTGAGACAAAGAACTAACAGATATTTTTGGAAGGAGACAGGTTGGGGTGATCACATACAAATAAGACAGAAGGACTCTTTTCTTATGTTGAACCATAGGAATTTGCCATTGTTGTAAGTCAAAAATCATTCAATATGGTTCAACCTAATATGTTGAGAATAGTGATACATTATGGATGAGCTCATGTCAACAAGGAACAGTATCCAAACCAGTGTGGGTGGGGTGGGAAGGGGGAGGTTCACTGTTCAGGCCCAGTATTTCTGGGCCATAGTAGTCACTATTTATATAGTAAATGAATGAAGTCCTCTGTGATATCCTTTTGACACATTTATTGAGTATCTATTATGTGTCTGACAGTTTCCCAAACTCAAAGCTTTTTTAAAGCTGCATATTATATATTAAAATTCAATTTGTATTTTTCATTTTGCTCCACAGTAGGGCCAGAGCTATTTTAGTATATATTTTTTTTCTTCAAATGTTTAAGTAAAAATTGTTTGTCCAAGGAGATGTAGCATATTAGCTTTGACTTTAACCCTCCTCACACGTAGCTCACCGCTACCTCAGATTTGGCATCTGCTGTCTGGGAAGCACAGTTATATAAATGGGAAGCCACTGAAACTCTAAATCAAGGTAATGTCATGGCGAAATAGATGTTTTAGAAAAGTAATTCTGGGAGAACTGAAATAGTTGTATAATATCAATTGACATGTATTCAGTGAAAATTAGACATTAAGAATGAATGCTGACGTTGTGGACTGTGACTTTTATAAGTCTGTCCTCTACATTTGCTCCTTTTATCTTTTGCAGTAAGTATACATTTGTGAGTATGTGGTGTAATGCCAAACTGTCTAACAGCACTACATTTTTGTGGAATTATGAGGGAGGGAACTCATTATACAGTGTATGCAAATTTTTTAAATCAGATTTTTATAGCCTTTTCTTTGGTGTGGTTTCTTATATTTGGGCGGGACAAGAATTCATAAAATACGTTAGTTAGTGTGTTGCATTGTGTCAGCAGGATAACTAGATTCTTAAAGGTTAGATTATTAAAGATTTATATGAGTCTAAAAGGACTCATGAGTAATTAGCTTTCAAAAGCATTGAAAAGGAGTGAAAAGTAGACAACTGTCTAATTCCAAATAGGAATATGAGACAGACTAGTACTTACAGCAGCTAGGAGGATGCCAGGAAAGCCAAAAAAGGAGCAGCACACGCTTGCAAGTTGTTTTGAAGTGAGGCTTTGTCTTTTGTCTCTAAAAATAAGAGCTAATAATGTATCAATTCAACATTTAGGGGACTAGAGAGACTCACAAAAGGGAAGTGTCTTATCCATTCATCCAGTCATTCACTTATTTAATAAATATTGAACACCTAACAGATATCATGGTTAATAGAACAAACATTATCTTTCCATCCATGGAGCCAAAAGCCTAATGAGCAGACAAATATAAATAAATACAAAAACATACGTGATTATACATTTTGATAAATGTTATAAAGGGAAAGTACAGGCTGCCTCAAGATTTTGTAATAAATGAGCCTATTTTAGATTAGGGTTTCAGGAGTGGTCTTTCTGAGTGAGTAGCATTTGGAGCTAAGATCTGAGAGATGAGTAGGAGAATTCCCAGTGTTGGGGGGCGGAGTGCACGTGTGAGGCTTTCCGGTGGGAGGAACTAAAATAAAGCCAGAACTTCTAGATCACACAGGGCAGTTGGCCAAGAGGTAGATGGACCCAAATAATAAAGAGCTTGGCAGCCATGTTGAGGAGGACACGGGATTTCGTTCCAAGTGTAGTGAGAAGCCACTGAAAATCTTTAAGCTTGGAATTGCATGGTCTGATCTGAGTGTTTCAGAGAGGGGTATGGCTGTTATGAATGAACTTAAGGGGCATAAGGAGACCAGGGAGACCAGTTAGAGACTACTAACCACATGAGAGCTGATGGTAGTTAGTTGAAAGTGTCAGCAGAGGACATGAAGGGCGGTGGGTGAATTCATATTTCAGGAAAGAGGCCGTGGTTGTTATTAAGGGCATGGTTAAGAACTGGAGGGCCCTTTGATGGATTCTGACAGCTCAATGAGAAACAATGATGTAGAGTAGAACAGGATTGAATTGAACCAGAAAAGAATGCCAACCTAGAGCCAAGAGCATTTTGTGAAATGAGTTTTCATTTTTCCTTTATTTATTGTTTGGATGTAAAATGAACTTGTACAAATGAAGGTCAAAGATGTCTGTAAGTTACTCTTAAGAAGTATTATGGCCGTATTTTACCCAGGAAAAATACCTGTCTGGAACAGTGGAAAACATCACCCTCTTCCTAAAGCATCGCATACCTAGTTTAAAGGTTGAGAAAGAGGAGAATATTGTAGGAAATTTTTCCGATGAATTGTTGTTTTTAACTTCTGAAAACATGGTCTCCTGTTTTCTCCCCCACACGTTTTCTGTTTGGAAAAAGAGATTTAATGGAATTTAGACTTACAAGTTGGAAGCATCGATAATGTATAACCTTTTATATCCCTTTTTATCTTTTAACCTTTCATTTTCATTCTATAACTTTCATAGGGATTGTGTCTATGGAACCTCTTTTCTATCTTTGCAGAAAGATAATTCAGATGCTTTATGCTCCCAGGAATGAAATAGCTTCTGAAGAAATGTCTCTTTGCTTGCTGGCTTGCTGGGTCAAAGAAAGAAAGAGTTCACTTACACTCTTCGTTTTGATTTAGCATGCCTCTCAGGTTTTTATTGTGTTCTGGGACAGTGCTTGGGAGCATTTGGAGTCAAAGAAAAGAACTGTGATATGGTTTGGTGGCAAAAAAAAAAAAAAAAAAAAAAATCTGCATGAGCTGTAGTTGACAATACCACAAATTATCTTTATTGATTGAAATCAGTTTTGAAGATATAATAATTATTTTATGGTCCTTAATTTGCATATTAGATTTGTTTGTTTATTAATTTAGCACCTTCAGTTTTCCCTTTGAATTCTTATCCTTCCAGAAATCTTCCCTGGGTTGGGGTTTCATGTTAGGATTCATGTTATGATTAATAGAGGCTAACACCTCTATTAATAAGCTCTATTTATAAATTGATTTGCAGCAGATTTTTTATAAAGTAGGATACCTCCCTCTGTTATTTCCTTGCACGATTTTTGATCAGCAAGGCTGGATCAAAAGTAACTTCCTCATCTAAAGTGAACTGTCAAAATGAAGTCTTTTAAATTACCTGTCACTATTATAAAACTAATCAGAAAATTTGAGTTATTTTTGAAAAGATATCAATTTTGACAGCTTGACCTTTATGACTTTTTTCGTCATTCTTTCACTGATGCATAGTGCCATCTGCTGTTCGTGGGAAGATTATATTTTGAATCACTAGGCAGAACAGATACATAACGTGTAAAAGAAAAATGCAAAAATAGATGTGATGGAAAAATGCAGGAGTGTGGCCTGTGGTTTACTTGCTTAATTTTTATGTACAATCATTTTTTAAAATCTGATTATCTCTCGTATTCACATGAATCATAAGACTTAGTATTCATTATATTCCGTCCGAATTTTGTTTTCTTGCTCATCTACCTGAGGTTTCCTCTTAGAGTAGCACGGTGCTTAACCAGAGTTAGTAACTGGCAGACGTGTATTTGTTGGCTGATTAAGTCCCACCTGGTTTTTTTTTTGTGACTGCACTGGGCACCTTTTCTGAAATCCTTCTCCTGATCATTGGTGTAGAAGCAGCGTAAGATTAGGAGTGAGAAAGACCTGGTTTCCCAGCCAGGCACTGCTGCTTACAGGCTGTTCAGCCTCCAGCAAATCATTTCACTTCTCAGCACCTCTGTTCCCTCCTCAGTAAAAAGAAGATAATAATGCCTATCTTTTAGAGTTGTTGTGAGGATTAAATGAAATAATACTTGTATGCCTGACACAGTCCTTTCTTTTCATTAAAATGTTATTATGTTCAGGTTCAGTGAGGTTCCTTTTTACCTTATTTTAAAGACACCTCTGTCAAGAGTCAGAGTTTGTTATTATAAAATCTTTCGGAAGGAACTCTCACAAGTGGGTATCAAAGTGTATTATGCATTTGAATCACCTGATGATCCTATTTAAATGCCAGTTCAGACTCCAGCTGGCGGTTCTAGGATCCACACCCTGAGAGCCTGCACATGTGTCTCACTCATAGGTGATGCCTCCACAGAGCACACTTTTATAGCAAGGCTGTAGAGAACAACAGACAAAAAAAAAACCCAGTAAAGATCCTGGTTGTCCTTTTCCCACAGTTAATCTCATGTACCAGTCATCGGAATTACATTTCTTTATAGAGAAGGAAAGGAACCCAGAGTCTCTCTCCAGAAGACCTTGCAGACTAATTCCTTATTCTCCACTCTCAGCAGTAACGTTGTTTAGAAAATTATATTCAAGCCTTAATCACCTATTGCCCGAGCACTGTGACCTCCGCGCGCTGTAACCTCCACAGACTCAGTTGGAACCAGTTCAAAGTTGAACGACAACTTTTATTTCTGTTTGTCATTTGTTACCCATCCACTTTGTCTTTAAAAGTTTACAGCATTAAATAATGAAAAGCTAAGCACAGTAGTTTACTAACTCACTATAAATTCTAGAACAATGACTTGACTCAAAGAAGACTTTTTTTGGTGTGCTGAATATACAGTGCTTCTGTCTTGATGTTTGGATTCCCCCCACCCACTGGTTGATTGTATTTAACCCTGCATACTCAGTGCACCAGTGTGGGTTCACCAGGATATACTGTCTGTCTACCTATTCTCTGAGGAAGAAATACCTCTGATTTTCCCAGCCATAGGGCTGTTCACACCTGAGGGGTCATCTATCCCAGTCACACAGTTTCAGTCCTAAAGGAAATTGAAATAGGCATAAAGTAAATTTTGCTTTGAGGCATATAAGTTTGATTTTAAAAGTGAAAATTATTGCCTAGAGAGTAATTTAATGGGCAGAACCTTTTTTCCAAATTCCATCTTAAGTGGAAGAACAATATTGCCCTTTTTGCCTACATCCCTTGAGGGATGAACATCCTAAGAATATCCTACTTTGTTTTTAAGAACATCCTACTTTTATCTCACGCAGCTCGCTGCCCTCGGAAGCATTGATGTGAGACTGCTGGGAGGTCACGAGGGCCAATGGGAGTTGTGCAGACAGGTTTCACTGTCATCCTGTCTGTAAACAACTAAATACCACTCTGAAATGAGTGCTCATCCTATTGGGCCTTGTTTGTTTGGTTTTTGTGTATTTGGTTTTTGTCCTGTTGTTTAGGATGTCTCAAAAAGGAACTTTCTACTTTGGTTACTTTTTCAGGATTTTTAATTCTCTTGCTTTTCTCAACATTTGTGAAGAATAGATTGTAATGCTTTTTTAACAAGTATTTTTCCCCCAGTGGATAATCCAGAAAAGAAAACAAAACTGAAAACTTTATACCCTAGATCTCCAACTTGAGAATTTTCTTTTTCATACCATTTCTGACTGTATATCTTTACTTTTGTTCATAAACCCACTACAAACTTGTTAAGTTTGCAAGATGCCTGAAAATTCCTCCAGTCTCAAAAAGGCTACATTCTGTAGGCACATCCTGTA